>NC_050520.1:7954512-7973363 GCF_002922805.2 Oryzias melastigma
GCTACTTTTTAATAGTCTGAAGTAGCAATAGAAATGATACTGATCTCTCAACAATTTCTCAATTTTATAAGCATTTTAAGTCTAAAGTCATCAAAATTTTAAATAAAACAGTCTAGAAAGACAACAGGATGTGGATATTCTCGAAATCGATGTGCAGCTAAAAGATTAGAAGCATATACTGGAAAAATATTTACAAGTTTAAGCTAGTTAACCTCAACTAATGCTTATGACTGCATACTTTACGAGTTATTCTGTATATTTTTTCCTTTGTTCATTTTAGAGAACAAATCTTCTGTTTTAACTCTTTAACACCAAAGCTCCAGTGTTTTTGTTCTTTGATTTAGTGTAACTTTTCAACCTTTAACACAATTAACCTAATTCCAGCAGATTCTGAACAATCTACTGGAATTACAAGAAAAGTTACATTATGTTAAAGATTTTGTGTTTAAGCGTCACCGGCGACGCCTCAGATGTTAAAGCGTTAAAGTTAGCATCCTTCTGAATCTGTTTCTGGTTTCTCCACAGGTGGAGCTGGTACAGTTAGTGATTGATGGAGTCAACTACCTAATTGAGTGCGAGAAAAGACTGGAGAGAGGACAGGACATCAAGATTCCTGCACCAATCCCTCAGTTCAGGAAGTGAAGGCCTTCTCTTCAGGAGGAGTTGGAGCAGAACAGGCACTCGAGTGGCTGCTTGTCTTACTAATTTCTCATTCATGTCATGTATAGGGATGCACTAACTTCAGCGCACAAAATGTCCTTACATGTTCATGAATTCTAATCTCAATAAACTAATCATAAACTGAGGTGTGCTTTGACTTTGCGTTCTACATTTACCTCTTTGTTAGCGTCTCACCAATATTCACTCTAGGTTTATTTCTGCTTTCAGTGTCATGGCGGCATATTTACAAGTAAAATAAAAGTGTATTGTGAACTCTGACCCCAACTGTCAGCATTACCATACATATGTACTGACAGACAGGATGCTGCAGCTATTGATACAATTTAAAAAAAGATTCTATTTTTATTTCAACCCTAATTGTAGAGCAACTCAACAATTAGTACAGAAAGGAAAAACAACCACTTAAAGTAAGGGTGTCAAACTCAATTGCACAAGGGGTCAAAATCCAAAACAGATCTTAGCTCGCGGGCCGAACAGGATAAAGATTTACTGAACACACTGAAACGAAATTTTTAAACTTTAAAACCATAACTTTTTAACATAATTATGAACTAGATCTATAGCATTACTTGCTATAATGCTAGTGTGAATGCTCTAAGCTGTATTGAAGATCTTAGTGCTGATAGCTGAAGATGCTAAAGCTGATAGCCAGCTAAAATATTAGCTAAATGCCAAAGTAGCCCAAAGTAGACTTCCCCTCTGGTCCCCAGTGGGAACAGTCACCAGAATACTAACTGAACTTCATCTCCCAGCAGCCCCAGCTCACAGTTCCTGGTTCTTGCTCAGCTGTCTCCAATCAGATAATCACCCACCTGCTTCTTAATCAGCACACAGATACACACTCAGTGCAAAGTATTGTTTGTGCCACTCTGCCTGCATTACTGAGCGGTTCTACCTGGACCTGATCTTCTGTCTCTGACCCTGCTTTATCTCTGATTGCCTGCCGCCTGCCTTGACCCTCGCCTGGACCCTGACCACTTACTGTCTTCTTGGATTTTCCCATGCTCCTGATTGACATCTGCCGGCCTGACCCTGATTTAGTTTTGTGAACTATTAATAAACCTGCTGCACGTGGAACCAGCTGTCTTCCCATTTGTGACACTAGCATGAAGCAGAAAAAATAGCTAAACTTTGAAATGTCCTAAAAAAGCCTAAATTTGCCAAAACGGCTACCATGCAAATATTAGCACTCTGTGACTCTCTCACTTTGTGGGTCTCGTTGGGTTTGATCTGTGAGAAATTAGACCAAATGGCTCTTTTAGCGTTAAAGGTTGCAGACCCCTGCACTAGTGACATATCATTCATTTACTCCAACAATTGCCTTACACAACATCCATCCATGTTTCAATCCCTTTCAGGGTCATGGGGTAACTGGAGCCTATCCCAGCTACTCTTAGGAAAAGCTGGGGTACACTGTGGATGGATCACCAGTCTGTTGCATAGCCACATACACCTGGGAACAATTTAGAGTTGATGAAACTCGTTTTTGGACTGTAGGAGGACGCTTGACAAACCCATAGATGCACAGGAAGAACATGCAAACTCCACACAGAAAGGTCCTACCTGGGATTCAAACCAGAGCCTTCTCACTCACTTTGAGGTGAGAGTGCAAACCACTACACCACTGTGTGACAGATTTGTACAGGAGATCATTCCTATATCATTCATCATCCTTGTTTTGGCAATCTCCCAGTTCAGCTCTTCCTCCTCTGTTGGCTCCGCCCTCCTAGCAGGACATCAGGTGGATCTCATCACTGATCAGCAGTGTGTGCTTCCACTCTGATTGTATAAAAGAGCTAGAGAAGATCTCTTCTGTAAGCAAAAAACTCTGAACCTGTGTGGAAAAAGGATACTTATGGAAAACTGAAGAGGCAGCCGGTAAGCCCTTGCTTTTCATCCCTGACTGCAGTCAAGTTTTTGGATGGTCTGCTTTTTGCTCTCTGGCATTTAGTTACTTACCTGCTGCCTGAAGCTGTTTTAGTTGCTTACCTGGTGGTTTTCCTTCTGCTGTTCAAGGTTTTTCACCTGAAAAGAATTTCAAGTGGAGCAGAAAAGGTTTCCAAGAGAAACTGAAAAGGTTTTCGACAGATGCTGAAGGGATTTTCACCTGAAGGAAGCTAAAGTGAAGCTGAGCTAAAGCAAAGGCGAAAGAAACCGGAAGGAACCTTAAAACTGGAGCTGAAGAAAACTGAAGCTAAAGTGAAAACTAAAGGAAAGCTGGAGTGAAGGCTGAAGAAAAGCCAAAGGAAAGTAAAAGGAAAACCAGAAGAAAAACAAAGGGAAATCTTAAAGCCAAGATCAAAGTTAAAGCAAAATCAAGCACAAAGAAGAAAGAAAAGAAAGTTCAAGAAATTGAAGAGGAAAGTAAAAGCTCAACTTGAAAGTCCAAAATACCACACTTGAAGCAAAACCCAGAGCAAAACTACTACAGTAAAACCATTACTAATAACAAAAAACTGAAATCACTGCTTCAAATGAAAAATAAATGAAATCTGAGTGAAATCCTTGTCCATCTCTTTATTCCAAAGTATCCTATACTTTCAAGTCAGGCATAAATAAACTCATTTATTGTTTGTTTTCTAAAAGCTGTTATCTGACTGTTTCCTTCCCTGATTTTTGTCAGTCATTGTTGGTTTGTTTGTTGTTATTTTAGCTTGTACAAGGTCACGGCAACAACTACACTTACCAAGCTGGGATCAATAAAGTATTTTTTAAGTAACCTTAAATATTGGAGGTTGAAATGGACAGTTAGGTTGTGTAACTTGAAGTGTGCTACTAGTGTATTTAGATTAATGTCTACTTATTGAAACTAAAAGCATGCTGTAGGGCTTTTTATAAAGACTGTTAATGTAAAATCAAGTTGAATTTATTATTTTTCTGTCTGTTTTAAGGTAGGTTTAGGATACATAAATTAAAAAATAAGTCACCAAGATTACCTCCCAACAAACTTTATTGTTAAAGTTGATAATAAAAAGTGACCAATTGATGATTACTCCCGAGCAGCAGGTGGTTAACCTGGCATTCAGACCTCCACAGCCTCCTACACAATGTCTTTAATCCCGGGAGTAAAAGGCCAAGCTCATTACTGTCAGGCAAACAGAGCAGACAGGCCAGAGTGAGGAGGGTCAAATAATACTATACATGTACAGCTCTATCCTGTTTACATGATGTGAGGAAATGCTGAGCATTATGGGATATAATTTAAAAAAAACCATGTCATCAGTTAATGATTTAATTATTTGCATGAGTGGTCCTTTCAAATCCTTTCTCCCAAAGTGTGTTTCTGAGATGTTCTTCTTTTTCTGGCAGCAGATTAATGACGTAAATCTATTAATGCTCTTACAGACACACACTAAATAGCTCAGAAACTGTACATATTATGAATGGATGTTAATGGGGAACTGATGCAGGAAATATAGTGAGGCAAGGATTATTCAGGTTTTTTCCATTTACACACAATTCAGGTGCTTAAAAAAATCTGTATTTTTCAAGCTTTAATAATATTTTGTTTATAAATTGATTTTTATTTAGTGTTGCCTTTGAAAGCAGTCAATACGCTAAAGCTTTTAAACACTCTTATGTGCATTGTTTTGTAAAATCACAGCATTTATTGTAACTTTTTATGTCTAAGCGCCTCATTTGCTGAAAACGTGATCGAGGAAAGAGCAGGAGAAGTGACGGCGTTTACTGAAGCTGTGCTGAACAGATGTGTAATGGAGCAAAACTTACGAGGTTCTTTGTCGCTCCATTATTGCACTGTTAAGACAGCATGCTTGGTAAGATGATGATGGTACTGAGAATGATGAATAAAAGAAATGACTGCTGTAATTGTGAACTGTCTTGTAACATTTTGGGGTCTGAGGGAGACTCCAACCACATGAAATGGCAACAATAGAGTTTTAAAAATGCATGTGCTCTATTACTTCATTTCAGTCACTTCATTTTATTATAAAATGTAAAGCTAATCCAATAAATATTTGTTTAGAAAACTAAAATTTGTGGGTCATTGTTTCATACTGTGTGTAGTTAAAGAAAGAAGACAATAGAGGGCAGTAGAGAGATAACCCAAATGTGACTCAAACACCCATAGATTAACATACTGTACATGCAGGGAGATGCTGACAAAAAAACATGAATAAAAAGTCTAATTCAACTTGGAATATTTTTTTTCTTCTTTTTTTAGCATTCACATATAATATACTATATTTTAATACCTGTATCCGTGATTTATCTCTCAGTAAACAATATCAATTATAAAAATCTGTGATCAGCTTTAAGCTTTTAGGTTCACTAGAATAATATGATTATTTTTAGGAGTTCATGCAATCTTTAATTAACAATTTACTTTAGTTTATTGTCTTTATTCCATCATCTTCACAGATTCAGATGCAAGATCATATATTTGAATGCAACCTCTACCACTTTACATTTTCTAGAATAATTTACAACAGTCTGTGGTTTTATTTTTCCTTTGTTGTTCTTACAGGAGTCATCATTTTTAATAATCAGGGTTGGCTTACTTTTGTCAGTAAGGGAGTAAAACAAACAAATTATAGTTCAAATTTCAGTAATTACATTACAATTACTAGACTACAGGAACCCTCATTACCTCAGTACTCACATTTTGGTGCAGTGAAACCATAAGTGATTAACAGAACAAGTGAATTTGTGCAAACAGTTGACTCTGACATTGTCTCTTGGTTAAATGAAACAAAATGGATACTTAAATTAAAAAAAGTCATTGACACATGGGCACTAATCTAGAATTGTAGATTGGTTAAAGTAAGACGAAGAGAGCTAAAATATGGACGTGGATGGATTTTTTGGGGCATTCTGGAAATATTTGAATAGTTTCCAGTTTGTTGAAAAAAAGTAAAAGCATTTCAGTAAAATCGAAATTATGGTACAGAGAGGAATTGCTTTCCACTGCCCTAGTGTCAATGAGCAACCTGTCTATACACTATACGCTACTATACATTGTACGTCTTCTCATGTTCATGTGGTAAAAATAATGCTAAAATCCTTGCTTGTGTAGCTTACTTGTTTTTATTTTGTAGATTTTACAAAGATATCTTGTTTGTACTATCTTTATTCTCTTGAGAATTTGTATGCGTGGAAAAAAGTAAAGTAAGGCAATGAGTAGTGAATTACTTTTTAAATTTGGGAGTGAGTAATGTAAATTAATAACAGTTTTGTTCAATAATTAGAGTAAAGTAATCAATCACTCTTTAAAAGTAATTTACCCAACACTGCTAGAACCCTTATGAAGAGTTCCACATGTAAATTCTCTAGATAGGATGTTTGTCTGTGAAGTTCATTTAGAGTGCTTTCTCTGTCCAATCTTTTACTCACGCACCAGTGCAGCTTTTGCAGATTGAGCAAAGACATACTTCAGGATTTACAGTTGTGAAAATGGGCTGTGAATGAATCTATTTTTAACATATCTGAACATTTAGTGCTTGATTAAACTGGGTCACATGAAAAAATATCAGTACGCTTTAAGAAACACAAATGTCCTTATTTGTGCTTTCTCTTTGAGCTTCTTCAAAAATATATTGTCACGCCTTTTCTGAATTAGGTTTTTAAACCATTAGATTGTGTTTTTTTTATGTTTAAAAGGATGTGACTCAAACAGTGATTATTTCCTTGTTTTGTTGAAATACATGAAGGTAGTTTATGGGTGTTTTAGTTTTAAATAAATGTCAGTTGTGGTTGATAGTCCTGCTGACTGCAATAGAAATTCTGTTAATATTTTGTAGCCGTTTTGTGTTTTCTTTCTCTTGATTTTTTATGTTAAATTTTCAGTAGAAATGACTGTGCAGTAGTTGTAGTGTTACTATTTAAGCTAATACTGCAACACTAAAGTGAAAAATAACACACATATAATAAGTAAGTAGCTTTAAGCCAAAATTTCTTAAAAAAAAAAAAAAAAAAACTTCTTGACCAAGTGCATACAGATTATTGAATGTGTGGCTTTGTTGCCTAAATGCTTATACCAAATCCAGTTTCAGAAATCAAAAAAATAAATTAAGTAAATTGCACTAAGACAAATTGTACTTTTTGAAGGTTTACATACGTATTCAGGTTAACGATAATAACAAAAGGTACTATAAACACACATTTGAATTAGTTTTTCTTTTTTTTTTTACTTTTTCCACTTTGCTGTTATGATTCTTCATACTGGACTTGTATTCATTTAAGAAGCCCAGTGTTGTACCAAAAAACCTGCAGCATTTGTCATTAATTGTATTTGTGAATGTTTTAAAAACAAAATCAGTAAGTACAGAAATCTAAATTGGGCAAGTAAAAGTTAAAATTTAGACAAACTTTTTTGTCTCTGTAAATCATATTTTCTACAGTATTCTAGCTCAAACAAGCAAATTCTGTATGAAGTTTTTGTTTTAGTAAAAAGACAGAAGGAATGAGCAATATTGTGTAAACAAGTTTAGAGTAAAGCTCAGTGGAGAGCAAGATAGAAGAAAAGAAATACTCATTCATGTCTATTCGGATATTTCTATAAATTCATATCGGTCACATTATTTATCCTACACTGACATTTTGTAATAATAACCCACTTAAAAATGGCTGCAGACTATCAAAGACAGCTGCTCTGCATAGCTGAAGTAAATCATCAAAGATCTATTTTTTTTCTGCGGCATCTTTAGTACATTTCAGTCTCTAATGAAGTCTGAAAATTGCAACACATCGAGCGAAAAAATACATCCGCTGGTTAATGGAATCATTACAGCTGAGTAGATTCCAGATTAATCCCACGTAAGGGAAAGATCAAATGCAAGCCAGTAAGACGGATGTCGAGGGGAATAAGAGCACTGAGGCTTTTGGTATAATCCCATTAGGAGCTGCACGTTCATTCAGACTCAGGACATTCTGCCGTACAGTAGCAGTGACAGAGATCGGCGGTCAGGGGGTCTGTCAGTTGACAGTCAGTGTTAATAAATACTGTAGTGTGCCATTTTATTCCTGTTTTTAATCTTCATTTTGAACGTCATTTCCCTACTATGAAGGATTTTACATGGACTATTAATGGAAAAGATTGGATTACAAATAAACAAAGAAAGACATGCGTCACTGCTTAATATGGGCTCCCAAAATCATGTCTTAGTACAGAAGAAAAACATACATAGTTATACTGTAACTATGAATCATCACAGGCACATCCACTCCTATAATTCTGAAGGGATTTAGTCTAAAATATCCAGATTTACCAGGGCTGGGTATCACCAATGATTTCCAGAATGGATTTGATTCGATTCACCAGAGCCTTGATATATATATTTGTTTTAAGATTTTCATATTAATCTGATACAGTTCACATACTGTAAAGTGTATTAGTTAAATTATAATGAGATTGTTACTACCATCCAGGGTCACATGGATTCTCAAACGGAAAAGGTCCAACAATTGTTCTGCCTCTCCTGGGGGGAGTTTCAGTTTGGCCACTAGGTGGCAATCACGCTAAAGCATTACACCTTATTCCAGAAGAAGAAGAAAAAATGAACAACAAAATGCTGCTTTAGACCACAAATGATTACTTTAAGAAATATTTCCTTAAAGGAGTTTGGAAAATGCATTTCTATAAGTTTAGAAAGAGTCAGCAATGTATGTTTATGTCAACCAAGCGTTAGCATTAGCCTTCCAGTGGGAAATCCCATTAAATGTTTGCATCAAGATAGCAAAATTCAGCATTATCCGTTAGATTGCTCTCTACTTTTATGGATCGATTATTGATCTACTAAGCTTAGATTGGTTCAGATCGAATCATCAATTTTATCAATCCAGCCCTAATATTTGCAGTTTGACACTTGGTACAGTTCAATATAACACAGCTAATATTTATCCATAAAAATAATATGTTGTACTTAACTGAAATTTGTATATAATGTTTTTTCTATATGAACATAAGTGAACTTAAATGTTCTAATGAGTGATTGAATACATTTATTGGAACTGGAAATTATTTCAACCAATCAAAACAAAAATCAAACCAAAGATTACAAAGGGACATATATATATATATATATATATATATATATATATATATATATATATATATATATATGGCAAAAATAGGCGATCACCTGGGCCCCAAACACTGAATACTTCATAAAAGTGTCAAACGTACATTTTACAGCCATAATTATTCAGCTCAATCATTAAAAAAAACACCCAAAATTGTATAAGACTGATCATGTGGAAGTGTTTTATCTTCCTAACAAATTAGCACATTCAATAAATTTAGTGTTTTTTTTTTTCCAAGTAAAAACAATAAATGTAAAATTAATTTCTTTAACATTTAAGTGTAATTTCAGTTTTTAAATGCTTATCATAACTTTTGGATTCTTGACATTAATGCCGCCTGAAAGTGGAGCAGTAGAGAAGTTATTTGCAGTTTCACCCTAGGTAAGGATTAAAAAAATAAATAATGAAAATACTGCATGGGGCCCCTTGCTATTGTTCACCTGGGCCCCCCAAACTGTTAAATCCACCACTGTATACATACTTATGAATACATCCACGAACACATTGAATAATTCAAATATTATCATTGATCATAAATACACTTATTAGCTCTTCTACATCTAGCAGAAGACACACTGAAACCATTAAATATTACATTTTTCGGGGGGGTGTCTTCTTCTCACCTTAGGGGCAACAGTTGAGGTTGTGATTCTGTAAAACAGAGATGGTTCATTCCATTCCAAAAAAAAAAAAAAAAAGTTGTGTGGGTCATAATAATCCCAAACCATCCTGGTTTTTGTACTACATTTTTTTTACCTGCTCCGGAATACCTTAAATTGCAGTTATTACTACATGTATAATTTATTCTTTTTTTTTGGTCTTCTAGTGAAATATTATCCAGCATCAGAGCAGGAGATCCAGCTGGCGCTGTTTAAAACAAAGCCGGCGGTGATGATAGACGCACAGATGAAAGCCGTCATTTCACAATCAACCGCAGAGCAAAAAGGTGCAATGACCTTTGGAATGGTAGAAAGGCCACGGTGTGGAGAACTGATGACAACAAAATGTCATGGATTCAAACAGCATTCATTATTGAATCTTATTGATTTTGTTAAAGACCCTTGTGTATCAAATTTACAGCCAAATAATGAAAAAATGAGGCACGCTTTTAGGATTTTGTTTCGTATTTCCTACAGTTTTGCAACATACTAATTCCACTGAGCAGCTGCAGGAAACTAAAAAATATTTATCCTTAAATAAAAGTTAATAAAACGACTCAAACAAAAGCAAGAGATAAACAGATTCAGATTCACTCAGTAAGATAGGTTTCCTGGATGTGTCCAAGTTCATGACTAATTCCAATCTACCAAAGACACCTACCCAAAACTCCCATTTGAGTTTCAGCTACTGTGCAAAAAAATCCTTAAAATCTCAGGAAAAATCACAATATAATTGCCTTTATAATCAAATTAAGAGAAAAGAAAAGCACAAGTATGCATTAGTTCAGTGTAATATCATGCAAATGGCCAGCATAATGCAAGTTTTAAAATGTACTTGACATATAAATTATTCGACAAAGGGCAAGAGCTTTTGTTCTAAAATAATTTTTCAATTTGTCTGAAATCTAGAAAACAATATACTAGATCAGTAAACCAAAACACTTTGACATTCACTCATTCTGTGTAGTTATGAAATAGACTTTAAACAAAGGGAAATCATAAAACAGACTCCAAGTAAGCATTTAATTTTTTTTTTCAAACTAAAATCAGTTCAGAAACACAGAGACGCTCACAAAACCACTACATCAAAATGTGCTTTATCATGCAAGTTGAATTTATTCTTTTGAATGGCAAGGCAATATAGAGATAAAAGAGTGGACCTAAAAGAAACTAACAGAAAAATAAAGCTTTTACCAATAAATATAATGTGTGACATCATGTCACAATACTAAATAGAAAATAATAAAAATACACCATCATTCATTTATTTAGAAACCAGAATTATTATCTAAATAGATATGTTAATCAGTCCACACAATAAAACATTTTTAAATACAATGGAAACTGCAGACATATGGTATTATTTAATCATACATGTTTTTTTTACTTGTTTATTTTACAATAACTGATGATTTTTCATTTGTAATGATTGTCTGTGTGTGTGCTTTTAAATGTGTGCATCATTCCATTCTGCAGAAATCCTCCAGGCTGTTCTCTCTGGTCTTGGGTAACTCATTCTGATCCAGTAGTCGGTACTGGAAGGAAACGCGGTTGATATAGTTCCCACTGGACACCAGCCTCACCACTGAGTTATCACAGCCAATCTTCATCTGGGCTGAAGGGTCACAAAAAGGCGAAGAGAAAACAGACTTTGGTACAACAGAAATCCAAACACATTTATTATCTTGTCAGGCTGGAGTGGAACTCTTCAACAAGACCAAAAAAGTTATCATTTATGTCCACACTGTTGGATTCAAGATAATGGAACCCTTGTTTTCCTGCTTACGTAGATTGAGCAACACAAGGTACTGCAGTGTGACTGATCGGAGCCTTTAGAATGGTTGCAGATGTTGATGACTGCAGCTGGTTTTCAACAGCTATAGTTAGAATTGTCAGAGACATTTTTAAAATAAATATATTTTTACTTGTGCAGAAATACACTTTTTTTCTGCACATTTTTTTTACTTAATACAAAAATATGAATAATATATCCACATTTTTGGTAACTCTTTATAATAAGATACTTAACAAGCTTTATTAACACTATTTTTTGTGTTTATAGGGTGTCAGTAAGACATTTATCTGTACAATTAGCCGAATGAGGTTGGTAAGAATATTAACATCTAAAGTGAGACCATTGTCAACAAAGGCCATATTAATGAACTCCTTACAAGCTTAACAAATGATTAACTATCTTTATTAACATTTATTCAGTGTTTTGCAGCACTTTATCTAAAGTGTCATCCAATTCATATTCAGGGATGTTAAATTTACCAAAACAGAGTTTTTTTAATTTTATTTAAACTTACCTGGTTACTCTTTATTATTATTATTATTATTATTATTATTATTAACATTATTATTATTATTATTATTAAACAAGTACAAAGTTCTTGGAGCTCATTTTGTTCAAAGAAACAAAGTTGTGTCATATTTTCGCTTACATAGCAAAGCTGGATGTCTTTTTATTCAGTCCAGTGATTTACAGTTTTGGATTATAGTCTCCAGTTTCTCATAAAAATAAAATACAGACATCCTGTTGAACTTTTATTACAGTATGTATTTTTTATTTGCATGGATTACAGTGGAATTTGATCGAAATGCATGTGGGGACCACATGGAGTGATGTGACAATCTGCATTCTTGGAAGTATTTTTCCTTAGACACAACTAGACAAGTAAAGTACAAAAATGAATTTGTGCAAAGAATCTTTATGATTCTGTATAATTCTAACATAATAGTTCTGGTTCTGGATCCAGAGATGGCTCTTTTCCATAATCTAGAACCTTTCATAATAAAATCAGGTCAATTCCAGTAAATAATTTCATAATTTCAAAGTTCCTGAAGAAAATTTACTTTTTGGGTTTCCAAAACACAATTTTTCCAGGAGTTTTGATTAAATAACAGGATCAGAAAATAAAGTTATGTTATTATTATTGTGGGGTATTACTAGGATGAATAGTTACACTTTAAATTCATGTGTTAATGGTAATGTCCTTGGTTAGAAAGTATCTAAATTTGACTTTTATTTTCAATGAGGACTCTACCAATTTAGGCTTGTATCAATCTTGATTTTAGAAATGATTCTAAAGTTAGAAATGTATTTTTTTTTAAAGCAAGGGAGAAAGCAAAGACATCAGAGTTTATATGTTTTGTGTAAAAGTACTAAGAAACAAGCAGAAAATGCTCCAGTTATTGTATGATCCCAGATGTTCAGGAAGTATCTTAATATTCAGAAATGCTTTTACACAAAGTAAAATTGCAGAAATGCAGAAATTTTTTCTACTCATAACTTAGCTTGTGTTTTGGACCTTCTCATCCTTTCACTGTGGTTGACAATGTCCTTACTAAAGCCTTGATAACTTCAACTTTAACCTGGCATGGACTCATACAGGTTTAGTCAAAAACACATGTTGGGCATCAGTACAAACTGAAAATAGTCAGCCGTTACGTAACCCAGAACTGGGTTCCAAAGTGTTCCTTAGAGCATTAAGGCATCCAGTAGATTTATTCTTCTTTGAATCAAATAGCAAAGTAAGTGGACTCACCAAGTCCACTGGGGGAGAAGCAGAGGTCAGCGACAGGGATCATCTTGGAGGTGTCCACTCCATTCCCTCCCAGCAGCTCCACATAGTCCCCAGACCCCGAACAGCCAGAGAACATCTGCCTCTGCAACACAGCATCAACAGGACATATGGGTGGAGAGATGAAGCTAGCGTGGTGGGACGATCACTCCAGGGAAAAGTAGATATCCTAAAACAACTATACCTACAAATACAGCTATTTGGAGGCTCTAAGGATAAAATAAAATAAAATAATGTACATGTATGCTTTTTTTATTTTATTTAAAAAGTATGTTTAATTCAAGAAATTTAGGTCACTCCATGTCTGGACATCTTTCATGTATCTGTAAAACTATTCACATAAGTCGACTTTGTAACTTGGTTTTGGAACAGAGACACTTTCCCTCAATATCTGGGTAGAAATGACTTGGCATAAAAGTGGCAAATTTTCCAACATACAATTAATCACAGTGTCAGGAGTCTGGCAGCCAGTGTCAGAGCAGCTGCCAAAATGCTCATCAGTCATCTCGTGGTGTTCAGTTTGATCAGCTTGATTAACACCACTTCTGCCCTCTTCTGACTCAGATCTCATGCTGCATTTATTAAGTTTAGCTTTGACTCTCTGCGCATAGAATAAAATATTTCACATTTTTGCACATTCATAAAACTTTTGCACATAAGTAATTTTACATTCTTTTTTCATTACACTGTTGAGCTATAAAACCAAAGAAATGTTTATAAAAATACATATTTAATGATTTGTTGTCACAGAGATCCAAGCTGACTGCCAGAAACCACAAATTTTGGATGACTTTTTTTGCATTTTGGAACGCTTTCAGTTACAATAACGTCCAAAGATTCAATGCCAACATTTCTCTGATGATCACATTGAAAAAGCAGAACAGATGAGAAAAAATACACACGACACATTTACTTAGCTATACCACTATATTCTAAGGTTCTATTCTATATTCTAGGTTAATACACAAAGATACATGTAAACACTTGTATTTGAATGATTAACTTTTTTTTACATATACATTGACATAAAAAAACATCAAATGACTATAACATAAACAAAACAGTATCAAACACTAAATTTACTTTACATTACATTTAAAGACCTGAGGTTACAAGAAAAAATGAAAAATATAAATATAAAAGTAGAATTTTCTTGGCATTTGTTAGAAAAAGATTGCTTATATTTCACAAATTTATTAAATAAATGAAACTCAGATACTAGGTTTAATTACATTTTATAGCATCATGAAAGTGAGTTACTTTTATTGTAGGTTAATTGAATCTTCTAAAGTTCCTTTTGTAATTTTAAATTATGTTTTAACATCAAGTAATGGTGTTTTTTTTATTAATAGTTTCAAAATAAGTTTTAAAAAAAGCTGTTTTTGTCGCTGAACACAAGAAAATATTCTGTTTACATGTTTTCTTAATTAAATTTTACTTCCGACATTATCAAATACATAGGTGCAGGTAAAGTACCACCTTTGTGTTCAAAGTTTTTTCAGGAACAACTTAAAATATTTTTACTCTACATTTTACTTTATGTAATTACGTTGTGTGTGACGTACCACAGGGCGGATCTCGTTGCTCTTGGCCTCCCCTAAGCTGAGTTCTGTCAGCCGAATCTCCACGGGGTAGATGACGGAGAAGCTGCAGTTCATGCGCTGATGTGGGATCACCATGGTGAAGCTGCCCTCCGGACTCTGAGACATGATGTTGCAAGCTTTGCACACAAACACACAAACAGGTTTCAAGTTTCAAACGCTTCTCCATCGCCATGGAAACTGATTGGAAACACTTCAGGTCACAAATGTGACATAATCAGATTCTATAATGGTACTCAGATTAATTTTATAGAAGTTAAACCCGTCAAAGAATAAATATATACTTGAATATCAAATTAAAAAATGTTTTTTTTCATCACTTTATGGCTTTTATTCGTCTTTCATTATTTTTTTTTTCTTAGTTGCTTGCATCACTACAAACCGTAAACGTAATTAGATTTTTGTTTACAAGAATCAAGGATTTATGGAGCATTAAATCAGCTTTAGCTGATGGTCATTGTGAAAGAGTTACGCTCCAGCCTAAATTTATGTTGTTTAGATAAAAATAATCAGCTCTAACCGCCTTGTTATCCTGCAGCGCTTCCTCTCCCAGTGTCTTTGTCTTAAATCCAGGCAGTGATTGTGATGTTGCTTGACACAGTGGTAACACCGTGTTTGCCAAGCAGCTGGAAAACAGGTGCATCCCTCTCAGTCAATCTCTTCATGTCGCTCCTGGCTTTGATTAATGCTCGACGGAGCACAAATGATCAGGAGAGGCAAACATGCCAGAATAGAAACAAGCAACTGGGTCTACAGCTCAACAAAAGGGAAAGCCAATAATAAAAAAATAAAAACATAATCTGACTGAAATGCAAAAAAAGCTTTTGACTTCCTCAGGCCACCAAAATGTGTTGTGAGACTCACGCATTGGGTTGTGCATTTTTTTCACAGCAAGAGTGAAGCCACTGTCAGGACTGTGAATGCGAAAGAAGATCATGGCCACGTTCTGAGAGGACCGGCTGCTGAGTCCTGGAGCCATGGAGGAGCAGTAGTCTGTGTAGCGCTCATGTGGGGCCAGGGGATGGTCGTGACTGCTGGGGAACTTCTCCCCCTTCAGAACCCAGCCGTCAAAAATCTGAAGCAGCAAAAAAATAAAAAAGCTTCATTTTCATCTCATTTTGCTATTTTAACAAAAGAACAGCAATAAGAAAAACTAATAACAGATAAGCAAACAAAATGAAGAAAAAGAGAAAGAAATACATCTCCATAAGTTCATATAAGTCATTATCACTTATATATATATATATAAAACTCAGAATGGGTGGGATTATTTAAGTTCCCTTCTTCATACTCCTTTAGTTAATAATCGGTATATTAAATGAATCTATTATGGCATAAGTGTATTGTATGCATAATTGCAACTGTATATGAATAATTATTTCCTTGGTCTTGTCGTTTTTATCGAAGCATTTCATTATTTCCATAATAAATATAATAAATGTCTGAGATTTTGTTGTTATGTCTACAATAAATATTTGAAGTAAACCAATAAATCAATCAAATCAATAGTAATTTTTAACATTTGCTGCTATTACTGCACAAAATCCAATACTTTTGTATTTTAGGGCAGGACATATCTATACATTTTCTTTTTTTAACATATCAATCATTTTTCTTTGGAGATTTTTTTTTTGTCCATTTTAAAACTAGGTACAAAAAGTATATATTTTATTCTGCACACCCCCTCGCCTCAGCCTAAAGTTACTGTTATTAAAAGACTGACTCTTCCTTTGTAGCGTCTTTGGCCCACACCAGTTAACCGGCAGGCTTGGCTTATGAAATAAAGCTCTTTGCATCCCACACATCCCTCTTGGCAACGTGACCAAAGCGCAGAGGATCTGGGGTTGTGGGGTTTGCCACTTAATCGTGCCTACACCCCGTTTGGCACAATTTTAAACAAATAGAGGGAGAAAAATAGAATTCCGCTCCTTGGGGTCTGGGGATCAGTGTGTGCGCAGGGGAGGCGGGTGTTGGAGAGTGGGACAACCTTGATGAAGTCTCCAGCGCTGCAGTCAATGTTCACATCAGACAGCTCCAGACTGATGACCTCATTGGGCTCAGCAATGACAAAAGCTGCACAGGCCAGCTGTGGGCGGGATGCCATGAAGGTGAAGTAGCCTTCGGTAGCCAGCATGTCCAAGCATCCTGCAAACGGCATCAACACTTCAGTCAGAATCATCTTCAACCCATCACACTCTATTGATGAATAAACCCATATGTTTAAATTCAAAATATTGAAATCATTTTTCCCTCAATTTATAAATATTAATACAAAAACTGGCCAAAAAAAGTGACTTTTATAGTATTGATACTTATATTGAATGATACCAAACTATAATAGATAAAAATTATAAAAAATGTGAATTAATCCCATTAAAAGGGTGTTTATAAAGTGTGTTTTTAGTCATTTTTGGGTTAAGAAGTTACTTTTGCCTATCGTTCCCCACATTACTGCTCCCTGTTTATCTCAGACTACTTTCAGATGTGGAAGGTGTTGCATTGTTGGACTTAATCAGTTACTGAATGAAGCCATTGTTTGGAGCAGCTCTTACTGAGAGGTCGGCGGAAAATAAAGTCCTCTGATTCTCTTTTCTGGGCAAAACTGAGCAGAGAATATATTCCATCTGCAGCCTCACTGTCCTGCACAAAATATGACAGAAACATGTGACAGATTTCACCTGCAGGCACATGCAAAAACTTTGAAAGTTCCTAAAAATCCAAACTATGACTAAGTGTAAGGAATTGAACTTGACGGTACCTCAATGTAACGTGTGAGTCCCATCCTGGACGACAGGGAGATGAGGAAGAGCAGCAGCTGTGCGCGCAGAGCCACCGACATACTGAGGCGCGTCTCTGTCCAAGTGAAGCAGGGAGGAAAATAACGGTGCAGTCGAGGAGGTGCAGCTTTTATAGCAGCTCCAACAGGCAGGCATGCCAGCATTACAGTGACTGAAAGCTCTGAGCCGAGCGGACGCACAATTATTTTTTAATAATAAGTCAACAATGGCAGCTATTTCTGGTTCCAAACATCCTCAGCAGCGTAAAAACTAAAAAAAGCGTATGATTTTGTTAAAAAGAAGGCTCATTAAAACTGTTATGTAAAACAAATTTGCTTATTTAGGACAGTTTGGTGCTTTTTATAGCTGGTACAGCTCATTAGCTATACAACCACATAAAATTGAAAATAAACCGTGCTCCAGCTTTGGCAAAGCACACTTTATTATAAAAATAAGTTATATCTCAATAAATAAACGATTAAAAATGCTAAAATAAAACCACTCAAAAATCATATCCTATGACCATTTTTCAGCCGAGTTTAGCTGTCACACATACAGTGTCCTGTTCACACACACCCCGGACGTTGCCCCCATGCATTTGTGAGTTTCCAGAACTTGGCACAGCAGCCCACATCATCATCCAGTCTGTATGAGTCATTTGCATTTATAATGTATGCCATCTACATTTTACCCAGATGTGTTGAGATCAAACAGGTTTTAGGTTTAACTTTCTAAAAGACATTGTTTGATGTACTTTTGGCTATAGCCTTAAAAAAACTTGCTTAAGTTGACCTTTCACTTTAATTCCACTCACAATAAATGAATAAACCATCCTTCAATGAAACAAAAATGTAACTAAACACATAAACTTAGCTCAAATATGAGCCAGTCTCAGCTTTAACTATTCAAATTTACTAAAAACAATAACAGGAAAGAAAACAAGATTCAGAACCCATGAAATAGTGTTATAATTCTTAAATACAGTAAGAATTCTGAGGAATCCAAATAATAAAAGAAAGGAATGATTCAGCTCCACCAAATGTAGGAGGAAATGAAGAAACTTGCAGAAACTTGATCAAGTAATCTGAACAACAATCTGAAAAACAAAACAAACATTGAATTTCACCTTATCCTTTTTTTCTTTACTTTATCATTATCACTTGTCATTAAAATCTGTTTTTTTTTTTTTATTGTTTTCTGATTTTGCTCTTGGGTGAAATTTGAAAAATTGTGTCCCATACAAAAGACGGTTGAAGCTCTTTAGTACGGAGCCCCTAAAGAGACATAAAAAGAAAAAAACAAACAAAAACAAAAACAGTTCCTATCTGGTGTGCACCAGTTAGTATCTGGTGCACACCAGATAGTAACCAAACAGTTGTCTTAACTTCAGTTTTTCTATTTCTTCAATGTCCCTTTAGGGGCTTCGTACTTTAGTGCATCTTTACACATCATCAGGGCCGGCCCTGGGCAAAGGAAACCTAGGCAGCTGCCTTGGGTGTCATTTGCTGG
>NC_050520.1:7973440-7981530 GCF_002922805.2 Oryzias melastigma
AAAAAACAAAAAAGTGATGATTAAAAAAACGTAAATAAAATTCTCAAAAGTTTGATGTAATTAATAGCTGCAGTGCAGTGCCCCTCCCTTCCTGTCGCTGCTGTTGTCTATGCTGGGTTGGGGGAAGAGAGGGGCGCCCGGTGTTCCTGCTGTTAGCGTTTCTTTAAAACGTCAAGGATGAAAAAAGAGGAGGAAACACAGGCTCAAAGCAGAGGTTTTACTTATATTGAATTGCTTGGAAATTCACTCCCTGATGCATTTTGGTTAAGAAAAAAAGATGAATTTAACTAGCAATCCTGTGTTTTTTAACAGACAAAATGCCCACCTCGTCTGCAGATCAATTCATTCAGCAAAAACGTAAAAGTTTGATAAACAGGACATTCATTTACACAGAACAGTTGGCCAACCAAGCATATTTTGAGAAGTTTAAAACCGTACGTGAAATATCACTTAAAAAAAGTTTAGTCTGGCATAGTAGCGAATTAGATCTTTAAAATCCTTCATAAAACTGACCTGGTTCACTCTTTTACAATCTGCTTTTATACAGTTCAAGTTATCAGTTACTGATTTATAAAATATGTTATTTTTATCCTATAAATGAAGTGTTTTCATTTACTTTTAGGCAAACATGAAAATTAGTTTTTCTGAGTTTGATGAATATTTAGACTAATAATGAAAAACTGTATCTTCTAGTGTTTTTTATGTTCTTATTAACTAATCACTAAAATGTTTCATAAATTACTTGTAGTCTTGAAGATTTGGTCTGTTAAATGTTTAATCTTTCCTTCCTGCCTCTAGAGGAGACAAGCAAGAGAAAACAGGTTCTTGTGAACAATCTATGAATCAGAGCGACCTATGGACATCGGATTCTCAGTTAGTATCTCAGATCTTCTGCCAATTTGGCATTTTCCCTCTACAAACCTAAAATGCTCCTAACCGGCAAACTGCCACCACATCTGCTGGAGTGAAAGTGCCAGACTCCTTCAGATGATCTGTTAATCAAGTGCTCTGAATGAACACCACCTGGATGAAACTTCCTAACTTCTATTGAAATGTTGGTTTTCTTCAAACAGCAGCAGAGATGTAGAGACTCAGCGAAGGTTTATGGCATATCTGGGAAAACTCTTAATGCAAAGATGATCCAAAGTTTAGGACGCAGTGTTCTTTGCCACATGACACAAGCAAAGCCTTCTGAAAATATTCTCTCAGCCCTTGTCTTCATGTTCCATTCCAGATGTAAGAATGAACACTTTGAATGAAGGGTTTGTCAAAAACATCTGAAAGGCATCTGGGCTTCCCCTGGATTTGAAGATTTATGCTGTTATGTGGTAACTGACCGGCAGTATTTTATTCTCTCTTGGAGATTTGATGGTGGGGAGTTTTGTTGACTTAATTTAGTTGCACAGATTGAAATGCTAGTCACTGATGTGGGGAAGACAGTGGTCATATAATTCAGTTTTAATGCATTCACCTCATCTTTCTTCCAAATCTTAAACAACATTTAGTGTCATTCTGCTCATAACACAACCTCTGTCATACAGATCATTTTTTTCTCATCTCCAGATTTGATATAAATTCAAGAAAAAAAATATTTTAGTGTTCCAGCACCCATTGAAGGGAACAACTCTACCACTTCTAAACGATCTCTACACTATTCAAGAGAGTCTTTTCAATACAACCTTTTAGTTTCCATAATCATAGATAATCAGAAAATGTATTTTTTCTTCTTTACTATGTAGAATATTTCAACATTAGTTTTATTCAGTGTTTGATTGAATATACTTGTTAAACTGCATTGGGATTGGGATTTATTTCATTTTTACTTGAACTTGTCTATTTCTCTTGGTTTGTTTGTCACTTTACTCTGCGTTGTCATCTTTTTTTTTTGTTTTAAACTCACCACTCAAAATGAGATGTGGCAACTCAAGGGAATAACCCTCCCATTGCTTATCATATTTAATCAACAGAAATTTGGTTTTTGGTGATTTTAACATGTTCTTGTATTTTTCTGGACATATAGAAAATTAAGATCAAAACTCCTTATTAAAAATAGTGGCAAATCAGGAGAGATTAAAAAAATGCAGTTTGAAAAAGCTTGTAGTTCCCACTTGTGGTTTGTAGTGAGAGCAGAGAACAGGTAGAGGAGGAGCTAGAGAGGTGGAGGTTTGCCCTCGAAAGAAGGGAAACGATGGTTAACTGCAGAAAGACGGAGTGCATGTGGAATAGTGAGGTTACAGGGAGAAGAGGTAAAGGAGGAGGAGGATTTGAAGTTTCTAGGGTCAACAGTCCAGAGTAATGGAGAGTGTGGAAAAGAAGTGAAGAAGCGAGTGCAAGCAGTTTAGAATGGGTGGAGAAAAGTATCAGGTGTGATAGAAGAGTTTCAGCTCAAATGAAAGGAAAGGTGTATAAAACTGTGGTCAGACCAGTCATGTTGTTTGGACTAGAGATTGTGAGGAAAAGACAGGAAGCAGAGCTGGAGGTAGCAGAGATGAAGATGCTGAGGTGAGACCAGGATGGATAGAATCAGGAATGAGCCCATCAGAGAGACAGCACATGTTAGAACTTTTGGAGATAGAACCGGATACATGCAGATGGTGAATATATTGGTCGAAGAATGCTGAGTCTGGAGCTTTAGAAGGAGACCAAAGACTAGGTTTATGGATGCAGTGAATGAGACATGAAGGTGGCTGGTGTTAGAGTGGAGGATGCTGAAGACAGAGTTGGATGGAGGATTCGCTGTGGTGACCCCTGAAAGGAAAAGAAGAAGAAAAAAGAAAAAAGTTTGTAGTTGTTACATAGAATCAGCCACAACCTTCCTGCTCTTCTCCATTCTGATTCATCCACTTGTAGATGACTAGATCCATGCAAATCTATGTTTTCCTCATCTGAGTTGGCATCTGGCTAAAAACAGGTGGATAAATCCAGTTTTGCTCGCCATTTTTGTTGCACCACTAATGTAAACTAAAATCTAGAATCCATCAAACACAAGTTTTAGTGAATTCAATCAACTTTAATAAAGGCATGTTTTTATACAGTATTAGCTGTGGAAATTAATTAAATTCAAATTCAATTTTATTTATATAGCACTTTTTCTACTGCAGAGCATCTCGAAATGCTCTCCACAATAAAGTAAATAACAGAAAGACAAAAAACAGCTATAGCAATCATAATGAAACCCCAAAAAATAAATAAAAAACACCTGAAAAGCTCAGATCAGCTTAGATCAAATTAAGCATGAGTAAAAATGTATAAAATCAAATGAAAACATGTAAGAACTATGTGAAAGCTATACTAAAAAGATACGTTTTAAGTTTTTTCTTAACAAACCTCCACAGTGGATGAAAACATCCTCACATAATGAATTGGTATGTGATGCTGCCATATAGCCATTTTCTCCACCAAAACTTATTTTTCCTTTTTTTTTCTGAGCTTGATAATTAATATTTATATGTATGCTCAATAAAAAACCTTTTCAACTGTAGTGGCTCACATGACTATGAATAACCGAAAGATCCAGATTGAAGCAGGAATTCAAAAAAAAGAAGAAGAGGAAGTTTGTAAAAGGGAAAGGTTGTGATGTAATTCACTTTGTAGCAGTGCAACATTTTCATTCAGATGAGACTAATTTCAAGTGTCCACTCTTCCGTTGTGAAAGGTCAAACTCATATGTAGGCGAGTGCTGGAGATGATGATCATCCAGTCAGTATTCATGCTCACATGTGAACAAAAGAACAACTCTCACATTCTTTCATTCAGCAGAAATGAAAACTGTGCATGTGTGATTAAACTGAGCTAATGATAGCTGACATTTTACTCTGGTGATGAAGGTCTGCGATGCCACGCGCTGGACGGCATAATACAAAAAACAAAACAGTAATGAATGTGATGAATAACATTTACGGATCCTCCGCCTCTTGTCTTACAACGCTGATGACCTATTCAAGGTGTATTACTTTCATTTAAAAGCCAGTGGTCGCTGATGCTAATTAGTCTAGCAAACTCACTAATGTCCAGGCTTATTAGCCAGAATCTTAGTGCAGAAATGTGTTTTCCTAATGCAAATGACACGAGGGAAGAAGGGAAATGTTAGCAAATAAATTGTGGCGTTTCTGTTAGCTTTATGTGCTTGTCTCTTATCAATAAAAAAAAAAAAAAAAACGACACTTATTTTTTTGAGGTTATATCTATTTGTAACTCTGCTGAGGCTATCACTTCCATGTCTCACACAACACACAGAAACTAAAATATGTAAATAAATGATGCAGAAAGAGCAGCATATCATCTGCGAAACGTCGACCCTAAAATGTAAATGTTAATTCCACTCATACATTTACAATTAATGCCATATGTGTGGAGCTATGGATTACCCCACTCAGAACCAATGGCTAAATGACATTTTTTTGTTTGTTTGTTTTATTTGTTTTTTCCTGTCATGAAGCATTGAAATAAATGAAACTCTGTAAATGAAAGAGAGGAGTTCAAAGAATACGATTCTTATTTTTGTCATATTTTATTTCATTTCCACAAGAAAACAAGTACACTAAAATAATACAAAACATCTAATGCAGGGAAAATCAATACATACATTCAACAAAAAGCAAAAGGTACATCTACAAATATGTGCATATTGTCACTCAAAAGAACTTACAGTACCGTATATAAACATAAAAAAATGATTGAGAATTACATCAAAATTTAATAGAATTTATTAGTATCTTGTTTTTTCACCAGTACAGTGATTAAACATTTGCTTAATCAGGAAATATATTTATATATATTTGAATATGCATATATATATCTTAATATGGTCCTTCCTTTATCTACCCACAACCCACATAATAAAGTGGGATAAAAACCTATTAATTCAAAAAGAATAATGAAGGATGATAGTGAAAAAGAAGGATTTAGATGTGTCAACTTCACATTTTTTAACTTCAATTTGTAACTTTTTTAACTTGAAAATGTGAAAATTTGCTCAGCATAAAAAAGTATTCTAAAGTTTTCCTCCATGATGGATCTTTGTCTTTGATGAAAAAACCTTGCAATTTGAAAAAATATCAAGTTAAATAACTAAATATTCTAATATACGCTGCACAACAGTGACTAGTTGTTGTTTAGAGACAAAGTTCTTGAAGTATATAATTGCATTTACAAGTTTAAAAAATTGGATTCCACATCAAAGTTCTCATGTATACTTGTAATGTTGAAAGGAGAAAAAGAAGAGGGCACACCAAAGTCCTAAAGATAGAAACTGCTGTTTGACTTGGTTTCCTTGCATTTTTAATTTAAATAAAAATATGTTAATTTACTGTAAATGATCTTAGTTAACTCTGAAAGTGCTTTTTTTAAGGGAACTAGTGTGTGCTTCTGTCAGAAGTTAAATCTGTTTAAAAAAAACAGTTTTAGTTTATAAAAAAGATAAGTTACAATTCAGTATCTGTAAATAATTAAAAAAGTTTAAATAGACCAAGTTAACTCATTTGTTTTTAAAGTAATGGATTCATTCCTTTATACAGTAAAGTAATGGATTTATGGCCACATAAACATTATAACTGTATTTTAACAAAAGGTTACATGGAACTTTACAACTCTCGCTGGGTTTTGGTCAATAAAAAACTGGCAAATGGCTTTTTTAGTGTTAACCTCTCAAGACCAAAGCTAATATTTGAGTTCTACACATTTAATCTTAGACCCAGTTAAGCTGAATTAACTACTTTGGTATCATAACCCAATATTTGATGTGAATACATGTGGGCACCAGGTTTTTTAGAGGTTAAAGGTTGCCTTACCCTATTCTTGGCAACAAAAACCATGAATGACGTATCAACCATGAACACCTGAAGCCTAACAAATAGAAAAACAGCTTCTGAAATATGAATAAACATGAATTCACAATTAAATCCATAAAAAAACATCTTCAAAAACATCCACATCCTGTTCAAACATTCTCTGTCCCATCAGAACATCACAAAGAAGTGTAGAATCGAGGTGAACATGCAAAGTCGATAAAGAAAGAACCTGAACCTGGACGTCATGTTGTTCTCTGAGTGGGGCCCTGCAGAGGACCGTGTGAGCGATGACTCACCGAAGCCTTACCCTGTTTCTGAGTCAGAGCAAACGCACTTCAGTCTTCTGAAATCCCACTTCATGCTGTGGACAGACTGCTACGTGAATGCATAAATTGTTGGTTATTTGATCTTTTTTTAAACACCAGACCATGTTTACAGCTGGCTTATAATCCATTATCCGCATCCAAGTCAATTCACTTTATAAATAAAGCTCCAGCTCTCAACTGAGGTTGTCTCGGAGTGCTACGCAAAAGGCAAAACAGCTCAAATGTCCACAGATATCACTTCTGTCACAGTTTGGGTGCTTGAAGCGATCTGAGCAGTGTTTGAGCGTGAAGATCTGAGCACTGCTGCTGGGGTCTGTTTCTGTTTATGTCCCCTCCTCCAGACCTTCAGAATCAACTGGGAACGCTCAGGATTTCATGCATTATTAGTTAGAGATGAACTACATCTGTATTAAAATAAATAAATACATAAGATAACTGATGCTCAAACAAATACAGGAAGGGCCAGAATCTAGAATAAAAATACTGTACCACCACCTGGTGGCAAATGTAAGAATAGCTTTTTGAGATTTATGAGATTACATTCAAAGTAGGGATGTGAAAGATGTTAGATATGCATTGAAAATTGATCAAACTGCAGTAAAATTTGAAAACCATAAATATTAACAAGATTATGTTGGTAAAAAGGAACAAAGTTGTTAAAAAAGTTAATAATTGGTGTTAGGTAAACTGTCAGTTTTTTTTTCTCTACTTTCTTTGTCTTTTTATGTGCATGTGATGCAAACAAAGAGACGTCCAATCACAAGCTTGCTTCTTCCAAGTCAATACCTGAATTAAGCTTTTCTGTTAAAAGGTGTGCTTTATTTTTTAAAATTTTAAACACCAAATTGTTAATATATGTTTTAGTGATTTTAGTAAAAGAATCGGATTGTATCGCAAAAAGTTAGTTGACACTTTAAAGTATCGATTTGTGGATTGTGTATCGAGATGCACATCCGGAAAGTGAGCTGAAAGTGAAGTACAAACTATAAGTTCACCCGACTTTTAAAAATAGACCCAGAAAAGTTTAAGTTTGGCCCCAGCTGGCTCTTTGCGGCTGTCACGTCTCTGTGTGATCAAAGTTAAATTGCAGTGATTGTTGACTCCTGACACCCAGTGTCCTAACTCTCCCTTATCGCCCAGCATGCAGCCTCCTGCCCCACACCTGCTCCCTTTAAAAAAAAAGAAAAGAAAAAGCATTTACTAAACAGTCTGTTGTGCCCTGCCTCCCCTCCACAGCTTAAACAGGTCCGCCTGTCAGCCCGGCGGTTCAGCCGGGCTCTCCTCAATACCTAACCGACCCATTCATCTCCTGTGGGGGTATAATGAGCTGACCCTCCCCGTGTGGACCAACCTGACAGAGAGAGATTACATGAAAACTCTGCATGGATTTTCTCTATGCTCCTCCTCCCCGTTCCTCCCTCCTAAAATGTTTAATTCAAAGTGTTTTAATGAGGAGCGATGGATAACACACTCTTTGTTTAATTACCTTCCAGTTGAGTTCTTCTGGGGAGCTCTGATCACTCCCGGCTGATGCTGGCTTTCCGCTTTTAATGCATTTTGTCAGCTTTTTTTTTTTTTTCTTTATGTAATGTAATTTTTTAAACAAATTTTTAAAAAAGTCTTAGCAATGAAAATAGTGACAAATTAGGAATAACTGTTCAGAATTAAAGAAAAATTCTTAAAAATGGCATAAAGTAACAGTTCAGTGAGGAAACAGACATTCTATTGAACATTAGGAACATTAAAATGATTAATAAATATAATAGTGTGAGGAATGTTTCTGTAAAACGTTGTCTTTTTTAGAAGTGAATAGTAACAAGTTACATTTACTAAGTCACAATTTTATATTAAAATGTCCTAAAAGCAGTTTTATTCCCTCATACTTGTTACTTTTATTTTTAAGATTATAATATAATTTGTATCATTAGTTATATGAATTTATGATAACATGAAAAAAAGTACCCAGTTATTGTTA
>NC_050520.1:7981640-8000679 GCF_002922805.2 Oryzias melastigma
CCTCAGGGAAATTCAAGATATATATATATATATAGGTATGGACGGTCAAAAACATCTCTTTACTTCTTAATGTTTATCTTATATTGTGTAAAGAAAGAAAGGGACAACATTTTCATTTATTTTTTTCATGGAAAAACTCATATTGTGAAGTTGGATTCCCAAGACCAATAAAATCTTGTTGCTAACCTGATTTGTGTATCCCGATGCAACAATCTTTTGACGAATGAAGTAGTTCTATTCTATTCTTTAATTACTGGCATAATTAAAAAATGAGGTTGTCAATTACATAAAACTTTCCTCAACAAATCAACATTTTTGCGAAAATAAATTTAAAAAAAAATTCATGAAGGTAAAAAGGCATTTTTTTATGTTCAACCAATTCAACTGTTTAGTCCAAATAAATTAACATGTACAGTGACGTCTATGACAAGGAAAACAGAATAATGTACTGCAAACACTGGCTTTACATCAACCATGGTTGTATTTGTTGTGAACATAAAACACAAACTTGCTACGATTTCAAGAAAATTTGTAAATTACAGCAAAAAAAAAATAAAAATAAAATAAAACAGTTGACGGTCATTTGGGTTATTCTGTATTAAATGCTCCATGTTTCTGCTCTGTTTCTTGTCATGCACACTCATGTTTTAGATTGTAATCAGCTGTTTCCTGTTTGCTGGTTGCTTTTCAGTGTGTGTGTGTGTGTGTGTAACTTCAGCACTATTCCAAGCCAGATCCTCTCGTTCCTTTGATATCATCTGGATTGTTGTGGTTTAGTTTGACTGATAATGTCCATATTTCCTATATAATGTTCTTTTTTTGTTTGTTTCCTGCTTTTAGTTTATTAATTTTGAAAGTGTAGCATATCTCATGATTTGGTTTATAATCAATATTGAATAAAACAACTGTTATACTGTATAATCTGCAAACATGACATTTTTGTCCATTAAATAAGTCAGACACAAGCGTATATAAAATGATACAATCTTTAAAAAAAAACAGTTACAGCTTTTTGTTGTTGTTTTTGCCAAACTGCAGTAAACATCACTGTATTGAAGAAGGTTTTAGCATCAGAAAAATGGAAAGATGTCATTACAGCAACATTGTGTTGTAACTGAGACCCTTGTTACAATAGTATATGCTAAATTGTTTGTTAGTTTTAAGATAACACCCTTTTTTAACCTTCCTCAAAGGTTCCAACATGCAATTTGGATTTGTCTGACTTTAAGATGATCTACAATTTGGTTTTTAAAAGTATTAGAATTATGAATTTATAAATAAAAGGCCTCAAGATTTGCCTTCATTGTCAATATTGTGCAGAACTTTACATTAAAAATGTGTGTGCAGAAAAATCCATCACCTCTGCTGCAATAGATGAACCTGAACTCTATAGGCTGCGTGTCTTATTAACATCTAATCAGAAGTTGCAGATGTTTCCCCCTCACTCTCAAACATGCTGGCTGAGTTCAGCTGAGGTGGGCGCGCCTTTGACTCTCAGTAAATGTGTTCCTTTTATCATTCAGCCTCCACTCTGGCCTTACCTGCCTCATCCAGCCTAATAAACATTGATTAGTCTACATAATCAATGCACTCAATGACAATGATTCAGTGCACTGCATAAATGTATCGACTGCATTTGGCTATAAACAGCAGCTATCTTTTTCATGCTTTTTCTGCATTCTCTTAGTTATGTTTTGATAGGAGACTAATTAGAGTGTGACTCTCTGAAGAGCTATGGGGCATATTTCATTAAGCAATACCAAGATGAGATGGAATATATTGATTTTCTGTCTAAGCTTTCAGAAATTTTTACATATTTTTTTGGCATTTAATTTTTTTATAGCCACTAGCAGATGTTTACCAGAAGATGGCACTGTTGAGCTGCTTTTGGCATCAAACTGGAGTCTTTTGATACTGCATTGGATTGTAGTGAATGTTTTTAAACTAGATTATTATTTTTTGTATGTTAGCAGTAAAATATGAGGACAATTAATGTCAAATTTGATTTTTCTATGTTAAAGAAAATTATGTTATTTGTGTAAAATTACATTAAAGTTGTGCATTGGCAAAAATAGGAGAAAAAAATAATAGTTGCTTCCTGCAAACCTAACCTCAGGTAAGGAAAGTTTTGGGGAATACCGAGCATGCTTATACAATTTCAAAAGTACAATCTAAACGTCTAACTCTTAACTGTTGAATTAAAGGTATAAGGAAAACCCCGCCGTGAGGCATGTAGGTTTGCTGCTCCTAGTTTTCGTGGCCATGCATGACCAGGTCATGTAATGAATGTTGATAAAGTAGAAAAGCTGGTTTAATCAGGACGGATCACTGTGCAGAGGTGGAGAATGTCAAAGAGAGCAGGCACAGCTGCTTAGTGAGAAATCCAATATTGACTGTCGGGATAAATGTCCTGCACATACTCTCATCTGTCCCAGGGGCCGTAGTATTATGCCTCTCGCGTTAGCACTCCTAATTGGATTAAAAATGGTTTGTTATTGGGAGAAAAATGACTGAGAAAACTATCATGATTATTGCCTCTCAACAATGTTGGCCCCCAGAGCTGCAGAGCTGGAGTAATTGCCTTCGCTTTGGAAAATGTCAGAAACAGTTGATGCATCCAAACATCCTCCCATGCTGTGCAGATGAAGGGATTTGGATCAAAGCAAAGGGACTATTAGTTGTGTTTAAATTCAAACCAGCGCAGCCACATTTAGTAAGAAACGTTACATCAAAGTTTACATTTCTCTCATTGAGTCTGCCCTTTTTGCTATTTGTATTCCAAATATTTAACTCTGTGTTTTAGCTCTACGCATAAGTGAAACTGACAAACTCTGTGCTGGAATCTGGTCTGTGTACCACCAGAAACTCCCATTAACAGAAAATAAATGTTTGGCGTCATAAAGCTGACAGAGTCTCATTCATACTGACACTCTGGCTAAATTACACATAAAAGCTCTGATAACATCATCATTAAATATTGATTTTTAAGGCCGGTGGAACCAAAAGCACATCCGCACGTATTCTGCCGACGAGGACATTTGGACCAAACACGCTGAGGAGAACGGTGACAAAATCGACTCTTGTGAGGAAAAGATGGAAAAGAGAAGGAAGGACAGTGAAAGAATAGAGGGGAGGAGGGAGAGTGGAGGTAAAGGGTTGGGGGAGTAGAAAGAGATTTAAGGCTGAGGCTCAGAGCAGATGTTAGTGCTGATGATGATGGATGTAGGTTGTTGAGATGCAGAGTTGTTATCATGAGAGGCACTCGCAGCCTCCTCACGGCACACTTTCCCCCAGATGTCACACTGTGTGTGAGAGTGTGTGTTTGAGTTAGCAGCACAACAAAACGGAGAAAAACCTGAAATGAATAAGCCCTGCGTTCTAATTAAACTGAGAATCTGCAGTACCTGTGCAGGATTAAAAAAAAAATGCATGTTCAGAGATCCTCTCAGCTTTATAGGAGCAAACACAAGCAAGGAGTTATAACAAAGGAGGATTTAGAGACTGATTGGCACAGATGAGGCTAATGAACAACTATCTTTAATGCTCTTAGGTGCAGACACACTGAAAATCAACTCCCCTAATGGTCTAAATTGGATTAATCTGGGAGATTTTTTCTCTTCTCTCACCCATGAGCCAGTTCACATTCTCCCCAGTTAAAGCATGCATCACCCGGATACCACATGACGCCCGGCGATAATCAACACACGAAACATATAGATGCAGCAGGTGGTTCTGTGTGTGAGCCTGTGAATGAGGACATGCTAAGTGGTGGTAACCTGCCGAGTGCTCTAACTAAGCAGATAAAAGGTGCAGGGCAGAAACACGTCAGTAATTGATTGCTAATTAGTTCTTCTGTTGTCCTCTATTGGGTTCTGACAGAGCTTTCCATTCACACGGCGCCTCTGAGGCCACAAGAATGACTCATGTCGCCTCAACAGATGACACAAGCTCTAAACAAAGGCTAAAAGAAAAACAAGTTTTCCTCAAATTATTATAATCGGGCATGCTAAGGAAAAAATCTTTTAGATTTAATAGAATACAGAGCTGCAAACTCTTCCTCTCTGCTGTACATCTCCCTCTCTTTCTCATCAGTGCATGAGAAATTACCTAATGAGGAATGGGTCGCACATTTCCACAAACTCATTAACCCACGAGCGAGTGAGACTAATTGCTGCGTTTGGGTAATGTGATTTCACATCTGTTACTGCAGCCCAGGACAGAGTAGTCGGCACAGGCCTGGATCTGGTGGGCTGAGCGGTGCGTGTAGAGCTAGATCTCACAGATCAACCATCAGAGTGGGAGTGGGAACCTGCATCATGCAGTCGGATCCACTGTCCTGCACTGTCCTGTAAATGCATGCCTTGCAAACGTGGGTGGGGCTCCTGTCTTCCTGCTGAAAGAAATAAATAACACAAAAAATGATTGACTGCTGCTTGAATGGGTAATGTAGAGGTAAATACATGTGACAAAGAAGCATCGGATTCTAGTTATAAAGAGGAAACAATCAATAAGAAAAATACCCTGGAAAACTGTGACATTAATCAATGTTTCTTCCTTTTTTCCTCTCAGATTCTATCCAATGATTTAGAAAATAATTCAAAGGAAAAAAAGCAGATTCCAAAAAATGACTAACATCTGATTTATTTTCATATTTATTACATCACTCTTTATGTCAAACTATTTTGAACAGTTTTTGAATTGAAAACACTCATATTTTTAATTTTAGCGTTTTAGCTGTTAAATCTTACTATTGATTTTTTTTTTAATTTATAATAAGAAATTAATTTCAGTGTCCCTTAAATAAGAAGAATTCTTAAAGCAAAATATTTGCACACGTTTTTGTCTTGGCTAATTTCCCACTATTAATTACTCCCAGCAATTTTCAGTTAATGGAAAAAGTGGAAACCAACTGTTTAATGTGAGAAAAGTAATATAGTTTTGTTAATTATGATTAATCTTTGTTTAACCTCGCTGCATTGTTACAGAAACTTCAATTATAAGTTTACAGGCAGTGGGACAGCTTATGGTAATGCCATATCTCATCAATTACCATTCCATGACCACAAATTGGCCTCAGCGCTGGCAACGAGATGAGGTTAACACGCTGATTAATTTGAGCTGCTGTGATTTCAGGCTCAAGTTGACACTTATACTCTTTGACACAGACAGTGAGGTCCGCTCACTTTCGGAGAGAAAAAAGGGTTATTTACCTCACTCGGGACTGCTTAGAAGCTCGCGGGCAGTACATCTCTCATCAGGATTAATTGAAATTAAACCAAGACATAATAATCATCAAAACTCACACTGATTTCTTATTGTGGAACCAATTAAGCAATTTTATTTAAATGTCAAATGATCAAAAAGTGCAAAAGTTAAGCAGATTTAAGCTTTTATCTTATCTTATTATGACACATTTAATGTAGTCAACACTACACAAAGTCGGCCCTAAATAGAAATTACAAATGCAGGTCAGATGGAGGATTACGACTTCAAAGGGGATTTAAAAACACACCAGATATTGTAATGGGGATTGCTGGAATGGAAAAGAGAGTTTGTTGACGGAAATATGTGAAAGTGCTTCATTTTAATCATAATAATGAGTTCAAATAAAAAAATAGCTATTTTCTTATATCCCTTTGGAGTTACGGGGTTGCTGGAGCCTATCCCAGCTACTGTTGGGTGAAGATGGAGTCCACCCTGGACAAGTGTAAATAAGTCTACAAACGTTTCATTAATTTTAGACATAATTTAGTGAGTTATCATTTTTATTAGGGATAATTGACTAAAAGAAAGACTAAGTTAATAAATTAAGTGAATAAATGTGAGATTAATGTGTCAGAATTTAATAAAAAAAAAAAGTAAATCTTTTCCTTTTTTTAAAATAACTGGTTGTGTCATTTGCCTGCTTCAATGCAGACACTTTTACAGTACAATGCTATGACCCACTTAGATAAATTTGCTAGTTCTTCAAATTAAATCAATCTTTATTTACACACTTTCCATAACATAACAGAAAGTTTTCTTATAGCATAACAAAAAAGCCAATTGGACTCATGCTCATCCAGTCTTCTTGCTTCTGACAGTCACGGTCAAAACCAACGACCGTCACATTGACGCACTGACATCTTTACCACTGCTGCCTGTCACCTTCCAGCCTCCATAAGACCCTTGACCCCTGGATTAGACCCTTGTCTAATGTCTTTAAACCCAGCGTTTAGTGGGATCGTCCGAATGAACACTGAAACTGTTCTAAAAATGTCTAAATTCGTCTAAAACAATATAAACAGTGGATTGGTTAAATGATTAACACATTCTTTCTGTTTGACATTCTTGAAAAGTACTTTTATTCGTGTGTTCATTTTAAATCGGTACAAACCCGTGAATGTGGCGCATGAAAGATCAAACATTTAAGAAATATGTCAAGTAATAGCACATACAATAAGTTAAAACATGTCACAAAAAAGACCAGCGTGTACAGCAAGAATGTTTCATCTACACAAAACATCCTAAAAACAGAGTAGGCCTACTGAGAGATCAATGTATAGATTTTTTTTAATTTTTATTTTCTTATTTTCTTTCGTTGCTTTTAGATTTTTTTCTCTTTTTTTGTTTTTTATTTTTATTTTTATTTTTTCTCTTATCCTTCAAAAGCAGCTGCTCCATCTTCTCTTTTGATGATTAAATCCACGTGCACTGCGCATGCCCAGACCCGGATCGAGAGGCCCACTGAGAGTGGCGGATTGGTACCAAATATGTCCAATATTATAAGTAACCATTTGACATAACACTAACGTCACTGGAACACAATAATGTGCGCAATGACACACTGATGAAAACAAATGTTTGGCTCTCAGTCATTTGGCCATAATTCTAGAGATGATTACAATAGTATTTATCATCAATAAGGGATCAATTCCTGTCGAATTACGCGACAAAAAAACCCAAACTATATTTTTTATATGTCCAAAGGTGTTGTCCGGTTATATTTTCTATTGTCTCCGTTTCTGTGGGTTTCTTCTAAACAGCAGGAGTGGAAACAAAGTGGGGAGATGAGTCACTAAGTAAAACTCATGGACACTGTGTGCTCCAGCGCTTTGCGCCTCAAAGACGCGATGCTTGTCCCTCTCCACATGTCACTGTCCGGGGAGCTACACAGCTGCGGGGAGCCTGATACGTTCGTGGGTCCGGACAGAGAGGCCGACATCCCCGGGAAAGGCGACTGGTAGAGGTGAGACTGCAGCCCCGAGCCGTTGGAGGACAACCCGTTCGACAGGCCCATGGAGTTCGGTGGGGGGCCCGGGCCCAGACTGCACTGGGACAGCGACTGCGCCATGCTGGGCTGGCGGCCCAGGGCCGGCGGGAGCTGCAGCTGGGAGACCCCCGGCATCCCCGTGGCCCAGCGCGAGTCGTTGGCGTGGAACGAGCACAGGCTGTTCTCCATGGCGGCCGCGGCGGAGAACTGTGGCAGGCCCGGGGTCGGGAGCAGCGTGCCCGGGGCGCGGAAGACGTTGGTGGTCTTCTTCCTCTTCTTCCACTTTGCGCGTCTGTTCTGGAACCAAACCTGGGGAGGGCGACAGCGCGTAGTTAGAGAAACTGGAGACGCCATATCTCAGGCAAAAATGTGATTTTCATTTCATTTTTCCATATCATAACATAAGCTAAGCTGCTTTGACTGCTTTTTTCTGCTGTTATAGTTTAAAAGTCACACTATTTTTTATCCATTCATCAATTGTTCAAACCCCCTGAATTCCCATTTGGAACCAGCTATTGAAGGGCAAAACGCAGGGTTGGACGCTTACTATCACATTACTACTATTATAAATATACATTTTTGATGTTTCATTTTATGAAAAAAAAATAGGAAAATAAAATGCTATAAAAACTAATTACACGTGATAAATGTAAAGCTTTATTTATTTATTTATTGTAAGAAAACAACGTCAAGAGAACATTTTACTATCATAAGACACTTGGTATGTTTCTTCAACTTATTTCTTGTTGGGATATATTTTGTGTCACTTTTTGGAGCAATTTGAATTTCTTAATTTTCACTTGTTTTCCTTTTTTTATTCTGAGTTAAAATTAATCAGACAAAATAGACACTTTCTAACCTGGGAGTTGGGTTAAAAATAAGCAATTTTGGGTTACTCTAATAATATAGGTGCGTCAAAGTGTTTTTATTAAATTTTCCATAAAGTCTTATTTACTACTAAAAAATAGTCACAAATACTGTTTGGCTTTAATTACAAACGCACAGCCTCATTGTAAACGTGAAAATATAACGTGCCACAGACGAAGTGCCAAAAGCGCGCGGTGGGTTTTATAAAGATTTCATCATCTTCGGCTGTGATTAATGCGCGCGCCAGGCCGCGAGTCGATGCCACCGTATTAAAAGTGAAATCTCGCTCTCATTCCGCTCAGCCAGCCGTGAAACGTCGCCCAAAGCCATTACACTCGAGGGGGAAAGAAAATGCAATTTCTCATTCCATTAAAAAAAAGTACAATACATTCTGGAGTCCTATTAAGACGTCGCTGATGGAGCATTTTAGAGGAGAGGCTGTGAGGGAATGCGCGCGCCCTTAAGGCTGCACCTTCATGTTTACTAACAGAGCAGACAGACTTCTGCGGCGTTTGAAATAAAAGAAAGACTATTAAAGTGACGGATTATTGCTCTGCTTTTAATGCTTTCAATTGGATGATTTGCATGAATTTCACATCATTGTTTAATAAGCCGTTTACTCTTATAAATAAGACTGAAATAGGTTACTGTAGCGTTTGGATTATTATTGCATGGCACTGATTGTTCAAATAAAAAGGTTTAATTACTAAAACATAAAATTATAATTATGTTTCTATATACAATATATAAATATTTAAAGTTAAATATTGATGAAGGATTTTTAAATTAATTTTTGTTTGCAAATTAAAAATAAAATCGAAAATATACGTAAAAAAACATGGATTATGTTTAAAATAAACAATACATATTTTCAACTCCAAATTAGTTTCTTTATCTTAAGTTTGAACCAATAAAATAAGATGCTTACATATCAAATCTTGTCATTTGACCAAAAACTCGAATATTGCCGGAAATAAATGTAAAAAAAATACAGTGAATTTGTGGATTTTTATTTTCTACAAATTCAATTATTGTTAATGTTTTCATACATTTATGGGTTACTATAAGATCTGGTGGAAATATAATCGAATTTGTCTCCTATTTTTAAGTTTCGATGCAAAATTACGCACGGAAGCCTCGTCGAATTTGTGCGCCTCGTCCATTATTTTATGTGAAACATTTGATACAAAATCCCAGCCACACCCAAACACAACATTCTAAAATCCTCCGCATCTGTCTAACCTGAACTCTGGACTCGGTCAGGCCGATCCTCAGCGCCAGTTCCTCCCTCATGAAGATATCGGGGTAGTGCGTTTTGGCGAAGCTGCGCTCCAGCTCGTTAAGCTGCGCCGGCGTGAAGCGCGTCCTGTGCCGCTTCTGTTTCTGCTGACTGGTGGCTTGGCCGGAGTTCTGCTGCGGCTGCTGCTGCTTCTCCTGCTCCTTCCCGTTCACCGACATGCCGGTGGAGTTGGATCCCACCGTCGTGATGTCTTCCCCCGGCAGGAGAGTGGTCCCTTCCACAGAGTCCGAGCCGGGGGCCATGTCTCCCGGATGCCCCTGATCGGCCACTCCACCACCGAGCCGACACTTGAGAGCATCTCTGTGTCCGAGCAGCTCTGCAGCATCCTTCATCCCTGTAGGTGAAAAAGGAAATCCTGAGCAAAGGCAACTTTTACGCTCAAGAAATAACATGAAGAGCACAAATAAATGCACAATTTCACATCATATTTACTGTCAGATGAAATAAATTAGACAAAACGTGACACAATTAATTCTATGTAACAATTCAAAAGTTGAACGAAAAGTAGAAATCTTACACTGGAGAGTAGGGCCAGAGTTTAGTGATGATAACTCACCGAGCCGAGCATCCAGGAGGTCGGCGTGAGAAAGCATCGCGTACCGCTCCAGGGCGAAATGCGCTCCAAAAAAATCCTACAACTTTGGGGCAATTTACAAAAGTATATATCGTCTAAATGAACCAAAATTCGGTTTGTGGTTAAAAAAGGAGGTCCCTTGCATTATAATGTCCTTTAGAGCGACGGGGAGGCGCTTAGTGGTTGAAGGAGCCCGTGCGCTTCCTCAGAAGAGAGCCAATCAGAGCAGGAGTTGAAAAATGTCAGAGGCTGACTCCCTCCCTCTTTATTTTTTTCTTCTTTTTTAAGCGACCATGCGCGCGCGCAAACCCAAACGTGCACAGGACCCTACAATTCAATCCTCTGCCATTCCGTCCTCTGATTTATTGGCTTTTCATGCTCAAATTATTCCATGTTAAACATCTTAATATGTTTGTTTAATCTCATCTAAAGCCTGCGCTGAGACAGCAGTCTTTGGTTTGGAGGAAAACCCTCATGAGGGCAGCTCTTCTGTTATTCCTGTAAAATAATCTTTTTTTTATTTCCAGAAAAGGAATGATGTGTTTCCTCTTTTCTTTCTATCGATATTTATCACTGCTGACTTGTCATTAAAGAAAGTATAAGAGTCTAACCTCCTCCCAGCTCCACGAGCCTCACTTCCCTCCCGTCCTTGGATCACAAACAAAACAAATATAGCTCCCATTCCCCCATGGCAGGTGATTTGTGAAGACAAATTGAGGAAATAAATAAATAAACGAGTACAGATGGATTTAAACTCTGTTAGCCATTGGCTGATTTAACTCCCATCGACTTTTCATCAACGCAGGTGCAATTAAAGGTATTTAGGCCTGTTTGCTGCGGACAGAATCAGACATGGTGGACCCTAAACGATTGTGCCCTTTCAGCAGAGGGTCCATAAGAAGGTCTATTATATAATTAACAGGACAGCCATTGATCTGTCTGCAGACACTGCTGGTTAGAGAAGGCTTTTGGCAGATGTCAGGGCGCGCCTGCCGAGGAGACCACCGCCTGGGACTAAATGGGGTTTCTCTGCAGCCGCACAATGGAGGCGTCCGAGCGCAGACTCGCCTGCCCTCCTTCTGCGCCGCATGGAGGCAGCTCATCTTTTATGCTCCTCAACAGCAATCTGCCAGGACGCAGGGAAGCGGCCGATATGTGGCACAGCGTGAAAACTTTAAGGAAACGGTTCTGGTGCACGGTCCGCTGAGATGAGGAAGGCTGTGCGCGCAGCTCCCCGAGGTTCAGGAGAAGCAATCAGCAGAGAAGGAGGCTCGATTTCTTTGATTCAGACCAGGACAGGGGAGAAAAGGAGCGTTGGGAGCTGGGAGGCCACACTGCCGTGTGTGAGGGGGCCTGAGCCAGGATTTGGTGTGTATGTATGCTTTGGAGGACACTTAAAGAAAGTGAATCAGGCAGAAATCAGTTCAGTTTTGGCTTAAATATAACTTTTTCCTGCTTCATTAATTCAAATTTAATAAGCTGGTGTTTTTTTAAATTAAATTAACTATTTAGTTTCTTTTTACAACAAAATTTCAATTGGAAACTCTGAAAACAAACAATATATTTTAGTTTTTCTAATATTAGTCAGTGTTGTATGTGCACCAATTAGGTTTTTATAATACATATGTGTGTCTTTAATCATATAGTCATTTATAAATTAAATTTAGTACCAAATAAAATTAAATATTTGAAAAAAATGCATTTATGTGACACAGTCTCATGGAGAACAGCAAAAAAAAAAAACAAAAATAAATCTCCGAATCCTGCGGTCTGTTGGTGATGGTAAACACTCTGTCAGCTGTCCGATGCTCAGGCTGTAACTTATAGCCGTAATAAGAGGAACCCACTTGAAATGAGCCTACGTCTCACTCAGCCCCACTAACTGGACCACATCCATCTTCTCCAGTAAAGGCGCGCGCTCACACGATCCCCTCTCGGGTTAATGCGGCGCATCTGGGTGCGGAACGGCTGTTTACACGCGAGGAGACGCTTTTAATGGAAGCGCACCCAAAAAAAACAAATGCTATTTTGTGGAGCAATTTCAGAGATCAAGAATTCCGTGTCCACCCTCTCCGCGCTTTTTCTAGCAATCAAGCTGCGTTAAATTCATTTCTCATCTGTAGAACAAGTGAAACAAGCAGGAGAAAGCAGATTCTTTACACGTTTTTTATGCAGACATGGGAGGCGAGCTGGTTCTTATGCTCGGGCCTAGGCATCTGCATCCACCCAGTCATAGAAATCTAACAGAAAATCGATTTTCCATCTGCAGAAACGCGCCTGGAACAAATCACACTGTAGTTTTGTGCAGGTGATTTGAAAGTCAGAGGAATATAAGAGCGAGCCGGAGCAATAAGAGCGTTGCATGAGCAGCCAGAGAGAGAGGGGGGGGGAGAGAGGGAGGCTCAGACAGGCAAACTCATTAATGTCCTTCCACTCCGGCCACCCGGCCCGGCTGCAGCGCTCCGCGCATCTCATGCCCCAATTAGAGGCGCTGGCCTCCGCCTGCGGCCCGCCGCTGCTTGGTGCTGTGCACAGAGTGGTAATCACGACATCAAATAAAATAATCAGCAAAGAAAAGCGATTTCCTTAATGAGGAAGAGGAGGCGCGTGTCACGGTGAAGGTGGCGGAGGCACCAGGAGTGCACGTGTGAGTATGTGTGGTTAGGGAGATGGGGGGTGGAGGTGGGGGATGTTAAAATAGCTTTAAGAGCCACAATAGATGATGTCATTAACACAGTGGTGTTCCAATCGGAGGCAGTTTTGAAAGCGTCTCATTATGCTGCTGTTAAATGTGACCCCGTTCTCTGTTTGTAATTGAAACAGTGGATGACTTTACACTGAAGGTAAATGAGCACGTGACATTCAAAAAATTTACATGAATGTGTAGCATCATCATGTTTCTGTATTTTTTGTTTCTTGATCATTTAAATCTCAAAAACTCCCCCAAAATTTAAGAAAAAGAAAATGTAGAAAATGTAAAAAAAAAAAAAAAAAAATCACAGTATTTGTGGAAAAATTTGATAATTAACCAGATTTGGGTCAATATGTTGCGTGCAAAATCTAAAGACAAAATATTTCAAATGAACTCATGAGCAGAGCTTTAGTCCAACAACAAAATAAATCTTCTTTGAAATGTGTTTTGGTAGCTTATTGGTTTGGAGTATCTGCTGAGCATTTTCCAGTCCTGTAAGGGTTTAATTCCACCTCATCATGAGCGCTGCGTGTTTTCACAATTTCCTTCTGCTATAAAGAGTAGGACATCATTGCTGGGTTTTAGTATTTCCACTGTTAACTATTGGAATTCATACAAAAAGTTAAGGACTCAAGCCTAAACGTTTCAATGAAAACCAAGTGAATATCATGCACAGGGGATGGAAAAGTTAGTAAATAATGAGAAATGAGTAATGATTTATTTATTAATTTTGTAATTTGTGGTTTCCAAAACCATTCATAGTCGATTTAGGATTGTTTTGAATGATCTGATTCACTGACTGACTTAAAATCAATAACCAAAGACTTCAACCAGTGTGACTCAGAGATAAATACCTGGTGCTGAACAGTGCAGGTGAAGTTTTCAAGATTCCTTGTATTTTTCCAAGATAATGAGCTGTAAATTATGTGTACATACAAACAAACAAGTAAAAAAGAATTATTGTCAAATCCATTCACACCGTTGCTTGATAAAGTTCAGACCACTGTTGTTTTTCCACATGAAAATAATACAAACATTAGTTACACATTTGCTAAATTTAAAGTGTTCTCACATTGGACAGTAATGATGGATCCATCATTTTGTCTGTTGTCCATTGGTCGTTTTTATATAATAGCAAAATAAACCTAATGTGAATCAATTGAAATGGTATTTTCCAAAATCAAGTATATTTCATCTTTTTAAATTTGAAAGGATTGTATAATGGTTTTGGTTGATTTGATCAACAGCTTGCCTTAGACAGGTTGATCTGGTTGGAATAAAAATCGACTCATCGATTAATCATTACACCCCTAGAAATAACAGTAATAAAATTAGCTTTAAGAGAAACATAAAAAACTAATTTGTTTATTTTTCTAACCTAAAAATGTTCAACTTCTGTGGAAAGGTGACAAACATTTGACTTTACCAGCATTGTCTTCTCCAGGCGATCCTGCAGAGCTCCTCGACTTTCCTCCATTTTTGCACTTTTTTACACTTCAGCCCTTCTCAGAATGGAAATACCAAATAGTTAAAAAAATAACAACTGGAACTTTCAGACACAAGTATGTTGTTCTATATAATTAAAACTCAAAGCATTCTTTTCTATTGGACAAGGTGAATTTGCGAGAATGAATAGATTGCACCAAACTATCTACTTGAGACTGAAACTCAAAGTTGTGCTGTTTTCAACCCAACTCTGAGGTTATAAAGGGACTCACATTTTCCTGATTTATTTAACTTAGTCAAAAGAAAAAAAAAAACATCAGGAAAAAGCAAAAGCCACTAAAACCTCAACATTAGTGCTGTAATTTTGGAGAAAAAGTCAAATATTGTTTTGTTTTCTCCCAAAAAGTGACTTATACTCTAATCCAACATCAATATGATTATTTTTCTTTATAATGCACTTGTTTGAGACTTTTATTCTGGAGTGACTTAAAGGATTTTGCTCAAAAAAGTAACTCCACTATATATCTCATCCTGAATAATCCAAGAATTGGGTTTTTTAAAAATGTATTCTTAGCCAACAGATATGCATGCAAGTCCTCCAGCACCCTGAAAAAGCAGAAAAACTGGGAGGACTTGGGTCAGTAGTGCCTATGAGTAGCTTGAAATTAGAAACATGTGCTGGTAATTATGAAACTGCAGCAAAGCCACATCATGCAATTTAATGCCTCAGCAAATTAAAGAATAAATGGGATCAGTCTCTTTGACCTTGCTCAGTCTGACTTGATCTACCTGATACTTCAAGTGTGTGACTTGCTCCCTCTGAGGCATGCAGGCACACTCTCCCTGACTCTAAAGGAAGCTCTGCAGCTCACATAAACACACATCCAAACTGCATTTGAGGCATTTGGAGGCAATGAAAGCAATAAAACAAACGCCTTCTGTTATATTCCCCTGTTATTTTCACTCATAACCCCTGTCAGCGTTTTCACAGTCGTCCCTCACTCCACAAATCCCCAATTTTCCCATCAGTCCATTCCCCTTATCTTCCTTTTCTCTCCTTCCTTTCCTCTCAGCCACATTTCTGCTTCTTCTCTGCTAAACACGAGCCTCCAAAGATTAATTGATCATCAATTTAGCTCTAATTTGGACTAAGTCAGCTGGTAAATGGGGCAGTTTTCCCTGATTGTTAGTGAAATGTGCGCAAGTACATTGATAAATTTTGATTATTTATCAATTACATCCAAATGAATTAAATCTATTGAATAAATTTTTAGCCTGATTGCCGTAATAGAGTTTGAAAATATAGCTATTGATAATGATTCCAGGCTAATAGTCTTTTCCGGCCGTGGCTGGCGGCTTGTCGGGATGACAACACAAAACTCATTTTTCACAGAATCAGCTGAGTGGCTGCGAGGCAGATCTTTCATTAATCAGCCACATTACGGAGCTGATACGCCGTAATACGAAACGCTTTCCTCAGAAAGACTCAAACACTTTGTCATATTTTATGTCAATTACCAGTCATTTTGTTGTGTTCCATCAAGACATCTTGTGATAGTTAACATATGCTAAGGGAAAGCTCCACTGTCCCGCCCTCCAGGGGAAGCCGCCTGCGTTCGGGGCAGACAGACAGCAGCTGATGATGAAATGGGCCCTGCTCTTAATTTCTTATTTTCTGGAGCTGAGGCGCTTATGGGAAGGGTGGAGCAGGAGCTTTTTAAATGGACCTGCCACCGTGTTTTGCCAACGTTAATGGAAAAGCAGCTTGCTGGAAAATAGGAGATGGGGGGCGAAAAAAATGGAATTAGCTGCAGAGGATTTTACGCACACAATAACAAGGCCGGTTTCCACGCAGACATTCAAATTAGTGCTGTCATTTCCTCACATTTATTTATTAAAATATATCCTTAAATGTCCATTCTCAAAGTTAAAGAAAAAGAAAAAGCTCCATATCTCTCCTGAATTGATCCTGAACATGCCTTACATCCAGCCCCACTGGGAGAATGGAAGGAGTTGAAATAACTGCGATATCAACCTTCCTTTTTAATCAATGATATGGGCCCCTCTGCACCAATCATGGCTGCTGGAAGCAACTTAATGATCAGCATTTAGACTGGGCAGGTAAACCACCGCGCTGTGGAGCCAACACAAGGGCCAACTGCAGGTGAATTAACCCGGTCCAGGTCTAATATGCTGGTGTCAGCTCTGGTTAGTACATGGCTAACTGTAGCCTGTATTGGCAGTGGCATAGCCTCCAACATTGTCTCCCGCATATGCCAGCAGGTAGCTATCTATAATCGATGGCCACTTTTAATTGGACAAGCTGTCTGTTACTGGACACTGAGGTGGGGGTAAATAAATAGGCTGAGGACGTTGCAGATTTTTCCCATAAAAAGGCAATCAATGATAGGGGTGATGGGAAAATTGACATTGAACTTGATGTGAATTCCAGCAGATTTAAAATTGCCTTAAAAAGTTAGTCAACGTCATTTCATTCTTCCTTATCAAATTACTGCATAAAGCGACAACAACTCATGTTTCTACCTGCTATTACTGTGTTTCGAGTTAATAAATAAGTTGTTTCCTAGAAAACAGATCAGAGTTAGAAGTTATCGGACAGAAATATCTTCACTAATGTAGCCAATGAATGAAATCAGAGCGCATTAGCCTAATTTCCGCTTTGCTAAGGAGGTCAAAGAAGAGTAGAACTGTGAATTAATTCTCTTTAAAGTGGAACGACCTACTTTTGCTGGTTGAAGGGCTTTTTACTCTTTTCCAAGTGCTGTTCATTATTTCCACAGTGACCCAGGGAAGTGGCCACTGCTATGAAAGGACATTTTCTTATTATTTTTTTTTTTTAAATGGACTGACAACATCCATAGAATCCCAGAGAAACTGTGTTTTAAGATAATCTTGTTTGTTAAAATGTTGCTTAAATCTCGGGTGAATCTTAGCTGTTTGCGTTTTCCAGAGCGACAGGCTGGAATCAGGAGACGGAGGGCCACCGGTGGACATGCTGCTTTTGGCGCAGCCTCTAATTGATATTGAGCGAGCCGCTGGTGAGGAGTGTGCGGGGCCACTGCTGGCTAATCTATGCTTTAATCAGCGCGTGTAATGAGAGCGGCGCCGCGCACGGAGAAAAGGAGACTTACAAGGGACGTCTGTCAGATTCAGCGAAAAAAAAAATGCATCGTCTGGGTAATTGTTGTGATTAACGCATCCTAGAAATCGCATTTATTTATATATGTGTGTGTTTTCATCACTTTGTGAGTGTGGAGGTCAGGCGCTGTCCATGGTGCTGAATGCGTCGACGCGCCATCTCCTCTCTAAAACTCGCTCCCTCCTGAAAACATTTCCCTCCAGAACCCGCACACGGTTCTGGTGACCGAGTCCTCCACCCTACCAGACAGATCCGTGCCGGAGGGAGATGGAAGAAGAGAGGAAGGAGGAAGGCAGGCCGCAGACTGAATAGCAAGCGGAACATTAGTGGAGGTGTGTGTAGGAACACTGTCAGGCAATTAACAGGGCATTAGAGATGGCATACACTCATGCGCGCGCTCACAATCGATCACATAGGTCTACCCTACACGTTGCACGGCTTGTCTTTGTCGCTTCGTCGGGCCTCTCTGCTGCTGATGAGGAGCGATGGGGGGAAACTTCAAAATGTTTTTGTAAACATTTCGATTTTTTGTGAACTGTCACATTTAAAAAAAAATCTAAAATAAATACATATTTTAAAAACTATTCCAAAATGTTTTTCTATTTTAGTGTTTTTTTTATTTTAGTCATAAAAAACAGAAATAAAACAAAAACATGCGCAATTTTTGCGCTGTGACTAAAATCGCTGCATAAAAGGGACTGCAGTGGATGGGGATGAAGAGAGAGAGGAAGAGGTCATCTGATTTGTCATACAAACACACTAAAAGAGAGCGCGCGCCTCCGCAGTGGTTGCGCGGGGAGAGGAATGGTGGATGGATGAATTGGGTTTCCACGCGACAGAGACACCTCACCTCAGTCTTCCCCGGTGGGGTCCACTTCCTGTCCCCGGTGCAAACACTCTGTCCTTTCATCAATCACTCCGGTGCGGATTGCTCTCGTTCAGATTTTCTTTCTCTTTAATGGAAAAAATGCTCTTACAGTTACACAAATTAAAGGGATTTTTGTCAACAAATCAAGATATCCACCAGTCCACCAGAGTGACATCCTCTGCCAAAAATGATTGATGCTGCAGACATGGAAAGAAGTCTAACAAAAACAAATAAAGCCAGATGTCTGGAATGGAGGGACGACAAAATGATTAATTTATAAATAGTCGTCTTCATATTTGTGCCCCTATCTCCCTAATTATTTTACTTACAGGAATGACATACAAATGCTGTAATGAAAAGTTCGGAATTTGTCAAAATTTCACCATACCAGCAAACATTTTTGACACTTTTGGTTGTTGTTTGTGTTTTATTCATTTAATTTAGTTTTATGGGAAATACAAGTGTTAACAAAGCAGAGAGGAGGAGATGGAGACATCGGGAGCGCGACAGTTACGCTCCGCCGGCGCACTGCCTGTTTACATAGCTCCATTCCAGCTCCTGGCGTTTATGGAGCGTGCCTGTCCGCGTGCGCGGGGGGCCTTCTGACCTTGGGGAAAGTCACCTGTGAGAAGATAGTCAGAATAGCTGCTTGGACGCAGAAACATTTGCAAAGTGCTACGTTTCGAAGGTGACTGATTAATTTCCCCCTCGTGCGTCTGGAGAAACTTGCGTCCTGTTGGCACTCTCCTGAACTCCCCTGCGCCATTACTGCCTGTTATTGCTCAGACCAGATAAACCCAAAGTTATTTCCTATACAAATAAAGTGCCTTCAAAGAGATTACAGAAATATGTATGAAATTTTACTTTAATTTATTTGATC
>NC_050520.1:8000887-8012307 GCF_002922805.2 Oryzias melastigma
AGAGGGCAGTACTTCAAAATACCACATCAGATTAGAGTGAAACTTTGAGGGTAAGAGTACATGAAAGGATACTATAAGTGAGAAGTGAAATGGTTCTGTGGAAACAAGGAGGTACCTTTTACTCTTTCTTTGAAATGAAGCCTTTCTTGCTGCTACCGTAATGATTGTATTAAAGTCGCACGCCGTATTCCAGAGAGGGCTCACTTGACAGCAGTTTAGCGAGAGCGTGCTGGCTTGACACCAGTAAAGCAGCGCAACGCTCAAATGTGATAACAAGTTTTCGGTTTCTTTCATTATGTAAGAGAAATTAGGTCTCAATGGAATTTCTCTGCGCCGCAGTGTTTCCACGGATAAAATGTAATTTGCGGGGAGAATTTGTTGTATCTGTCACAAATATTCCCAATTAGCTGCGTAATTATTTGAGGGTTTCTGCAATTACAGCTTAAGCCGGTTAAATTTGAAGCTGTGGCTGTCCCTAATTGGTCTAGATTTGATATTTTGCATATTTGCATAATGAGGAAATTGGAAGGAAATTGTGTTCACCCATTTGTGAAAAATTCTATGAATTTTATGAATCCGAAAGCCATCCTCTCGTGGTCTCTGACTTTGTCTGCGGCTCCCAGGAGGAAGCGGGGCGGGGACGTGCTCGGCACGCGTGCGCGCAGACGCACTGGAGGAGAGCGCCGGTCAGCTTCAGCTCTTGAAGCAGCCGTGGATGCCCTTTAAACTTAGGTACAAATGAATAAGATATAGTTTAAGTCACACAAAGCACCTGGAGAATCAAATATTCGAGAATCCTCCCTGTTTTCTGATTCATGAAGCTCAGCTTCCTTTTTTATTTTCCATCCACTAACAAACAGTATGGCGGCTTGGGGTTTATTAAGAAGCCTTTGATTTTGTCATTAGGTTTATATTAGATAATTCATCCAGATTGGTCCATGATACTTAATTATGCATTATCACGGGGTGCTGATTGATATTGAGAAAGCTAAGTGTTCTATGTAATTGGTAATAAAGAAGGTAATTTTAGAAATTTGTCCAATCAGTAATGATTATGAGGCTGTGAGCAGGTAATGGTGTTAACCCTGCTTGCCTCTTACACAGTCCACCTCTAGCATATCAAATATTGATCATAATGAGTTCTACAAAAAGAGGAAATGCCCTTTAAATGCACATTACAGCCCACATTTGTGATCTATTATGAAATATGTGTTAAAAATAGTCAAATTGGAGATTTGGTTTGTAAATATAGAAGGACTCAGCGGGCTGGCATCAACAGAGAGTGTCCTCTTCATGCACGGAGCTTCAGCCCACAGAGAGCCGTATATCAGAGCAGTAAAAGGGAGGCTAAGAGCACTGATGAATGTCTGAGAGATAGATGTGTTAAGTGACCTTGGTACATTACACTCTCCTTCAAAGACCCAGCATAGAAGACGGAGTCTTATCTTGTTAACCAAGTGTACTTGTGTGTCTTTGCAGCATAAACCATTCCTATAATCATCTTTCCAGACTCCAAAGCTCTCCAGATCTATTTGTCAAAGGACTGTCAAATGGACGCCTGTGCAGGCCTTGCAGCAAGCAAACATTCACTGATGCGTTTCTTTTGTGGCTCTTAGTGAATACAAGCATTTCTTGAGCACTTTTGCTATAAAAAGTTACACCATCACTTTTTACGTGCAACTTTTACGCAATATAATACCCAATAAAAAGTATTTGTCTTAAAAAAATAGATCAAAATATCACAAATTAGTGTAGTTTTCTTTAATTTTCAACTGTGGTTCATGTAACAAAATGGGAAATAACACACAGGAAGACCCTAAAAATATGCTTGAAAATTAGTGAAAAATTTGGAATTTGATGTCCCATCCTGGGACATGTAAAAAGCACCAATGACACTCAGAAAAACGCAGCATATTGAAAATTATGTAAATACTTTCACCCGGTGACAGTGCTCCAGGGTTAAGCAGGTAAACAAACTACATTTTTTTATTTTTATTTTTTTTACTATTTGCTTTTCAAATAACTATAATTTCAAAAATAGCAATTGAATTGTTTTCCCCCTTTTTAAAAATGGTTTTTTATACCATCCTTAACATCTTCTATCAATATTTGAAAACAATTTCCACAAAGGAAAGATTATTTTGGTTCAACACTTTTAGGGGGTAAAGTTAAACAATCACTAATCAGAAGAATTAAAAAAGTATGTTTGTGTCAGATTGTGGAACAACCTTGAGATTCATGTAAAAATACGTTGAGTTGATAAATATTTTAAAACAAAATTTAAAGTATTGTCAAGATAAAGAAAGAGACGATGAACAAGTAAAAGAGCAACTTTAATATTCAGGTAATGTCAAATTTTACATTTATATGGTTGTTTTTAATATTATTTGCTTTGTTTTGATGTAAAGCACTTTGTGTTACATTTAAAAAGTGCTATATAAATAAAGATTGATTTGATTTGGTATGAGTAGTCTAAATATTTAGACAGATAACAAATTATGCAATAATTACGTATTTCTACTATATATCCCAATGTGTATTTGTTTGGAATTGTATACATAATGACAATGTTGTTATATTGTGTTCCAAGTCATAAATGTTTGTAGCCACTGTTTTAAATAAAGTAATAGGGGTGGGGGCAAAAACAAGTGTTTACTCCCACAGATGTAAATCATATCTATTATTTATGCATGATGGTTAAACAATTGTACACAATGTTGGAGTAAATCACACAAATCAAAAACAAATATTTAAATTTCACTTTTTTGTATTTTGCTTTTTACTTAAGTATGTTAAAATTAACTACCAACACCTCATTTACATACATTCAAATACACTATTAGCTGAGTGTTAAAAAAGTTTGTTAACCAGATTAAGTCTTGTTAAGGGAAATTAATGCTACCAAAAACAATTCGTTTTCTTGAAAAGTAAAAAAAAAAAAATCCTTCTTTAATATTCACTTGGAGCTCATAAAATTGTCTGCATAATAATTTTACCATTTCATGGGATATTAGACCATAATGACCACAGTCCTCCCCTCTACACCCCACAGCCCTACAGGCTATGCACACTCACTGATATACACCTCAACCCCCGGGGCTGAGCAGAGTTGGGGCTAATTTATAGGTGAAAATGAAAGGCAAGCTTAATGTAATGGCTTCTTAGAGCCATGATATTATTCGCCCCATCACTCAGGGGGTTCAGGAAGAGGAAGAAACAAGTGAGATTGTGGATTAAAGGAGGACGATGGTCAGGTGGGAGAAAAGGGATGGAGACTAAACACTCAGGGACTGGAGGGCTCACAGCACTTTTTTTTTTTTTTAAAGTGGAAAAAAAAAACAGCAGCCATGAATGTGTTCCCAACGAATCTACAACTACAAGCCTGAACAAATAGAATCACAAACACACACAAACGCAGCAACAACGGCGGCAGCAGCAGCTGAAACTGGCGTATTCTACTCTTTGAGTTAATGGGAATAAAATACCTCAGTGGATGAGTGCAGATGTGTTTGATACAAATAGTCATTTTCCTATTTGCTGCCTCATTGGGCATGATGAATGATGGAAGTCAGGGAGGCGGTGTGATAAATGGCAGCACCTTGGCTCTACTGCATGGCCTATTGATTCTCCTTCTTTATTACCCCTCCAACCCAGCTGGCTGCTCTGCCCTATGCACACACACACAGACGTTCACACACTAAATACACACACACCAGAGCATGCAATGCTCCCAAAGAAACAAATAAACACATGCATGCAGCCGTGTGCACACACATCCACTGAGCATGCAGGAAGATGCACACTTGCAGAAGGCGGGATGAGAGGCAGCAAGGGAATGTGGCAGAGGAAGAAGAAGAGTTTGGAGGAGGAGAGCGGGCTGTTTTCATATTCATGGTTGAAGATGTGAATTGTTCAGGTGAAAGCTGTCATCCAGACAAAGAACCAGAAATCACAGATGACTCAATTAATGTGTCCTGTCTTCGTGATAGTCTGTGTTTTACATTGAAGCTGACAAAGTCCAAACTATCTGACGAGGGACATCGACATGAGTCACATGGGCAAAGGATGAATCAGGGTACATATATAAATTATGAAGTCTTTTCAACCTCCACTCCGAGGAAGTGATGTCAGAGCAGCAGCACAGGTGTGACCACACCTCCAGAGGTCAACAGATTACCTTCCAATGTAGAAAAAGACACAGATTACAAGCCCTGCAGATGATCCATCAAAAGAATTCAGTCACAGAGGTAAAGCGGACAGGAAGTCTTTTTTTTCTACACAAAGGAACAGAGAGATCAAATCCACTGACCCCTCTCTCCTCAATTTACCTGCTTCATCTTTCAGACACCGAGGCAGTGAGAGGAACGTTTGAGGCTGGTGATGAATGGTTTGTGTGTGTGTGTGCATTTGCCTGCCCTATACATATACTAAAATGATAATTTAGTAAATGGAAAAGCAGTGAACTGGACAAACAGTGAAGGAGAGTGAACTGTCTTAAAATTTGGTTTACATGCATACAAACTTCTGCAGGAGGCAATGTTGACTAGTTTAAAGAAATACATATTTATATCTAAACTGCTTTGTTTTTATATGTTTCTGAATAAAATGACAGTTTTATAAGTTAATATCCAAACACAAAGTATTTAGATTCTTCTATATTAATGGGTATGAATGAATGCATCAATTAGCTTTTATTTTAATGGTGCTTTCAAATTAATTTTCCGAGTGTCAATTCTAATATTTTATGATTGTTGGTCTCTTTGAAACTGTCTTCATGAGACCACTTGATCTGTAACCTTTATGTAATAAAGAGATAAAGTTCTTTTTTTCTTTTGTTAGATAAAATTAGATTAAAAAATGTTCTTTCGCTGGACAAACAGCTGAAAGTGAGATGACTCAGCAGGTGATGACTGTTTAGACGAAGACTCCAAACATGCAAAATTAACATATTTTCTAAATAAAAGAATTAACTTGAATAAATGATTAAAATAAATGCAGCACCAACTTGCACAAATTTAAAATGTTCAAGAAAATAAACTTTATACTACCTTCTTTTTCTATCTGCAAATGAAAGCTTTAAGGTAAATTGTATTCTTTAAAGGGTTTTTTCAAAAAAAACTACTGACAGATTTTATTGAAGAAAAGAAAGCAACAATGCATTGTGGCTATTTATTAAAGTATTTAACTATTAATAAATAAATTAGTTGCAATTCATAACTAAAAAAACTTGTAATACCTGCGATAAAGCTAGTTTGAATGTTTTTTTCTGAATGTGCTGAATATTTTTGCGAAAGATGCTGAAGAAATTTACTGTAATTGCTGAAGGGAATTGTGGAAAATGCTAAAGCTGTTTACACAATGCTAAAGTTACAGAAATTGCAAAACGTGCTCAAAGAAGTTGAAGAATTTCTAGAAAAGTTTAAAAAATGCTGAAAAATGTATAAGAGACATTAACTTAGAATTTAACAAAACCTTAGTAGATGTTAAATTCACTTAAAAAAAACTAAGCACATTGCTAAAAAACTAGCTTAACACAGAATTAGCCTAAAAACATCAGTAGATTCCAAATTAGCCAAACAAGCTAACACGATACTAAAATACTAGTTAAACTCTGATTTACGTACGGAAATGTTCAGAAGAATTTATAAGGAATAATAATAAAGAGACAAAGGATGCTTTAAACAAAGCATTCACACTAGCATTCACACACTGTGTTATAGCATATTTGACACATTTTGACTTTTTTATGAAAGTCGTTAATTATTTAACAGCTGTTTTATATTTCTACTGTATATATTTTCATTCAGGTCAAAGTGGTTCAACAAAAAAGCAAAACATTGAAGCAAATTTTCAATGATTTTGTAATCCAGCAAACAAAGAGGAGCTTAATAGTTCTGCTGCTCTGTCTGCATAGGAGCCACGATTATGTGTGTGTTTATCTGCTTGCATGAAGGCTTTAAAAGTCCATTTGGACTCCTGCCTACAATCACCTTCTCATCGTCGCTGTGGCAACGGAGCCAGGCCTAATTAGTATGCATTATCAATTAACAAACTTAATAGCCGGCAGATTGATTAGATCCTCAGTTATAGGGGCAGAACTCAGGCGAAACATGGAATGAAAAATAATTGTACACACAAGCTCGCATACTCTTTATCACACACACACAGTGCAGTAGCAGTCACTCACTAACCTTCTCCTCCTCCTCCTCGCTTCCGTAATTACTGTATGCATATGGCAGTGAGAGAATTGGGAATGAAGCAGAGTGAGATTTTGAATAAACCTTCAGTTTTATAATGAGTCAGGCCGCCATGGCTAGTTTAGCTCTGATTGTACTCCTTCTAATGGATGACAAGCCTTCTCCACTGCACATGCATGCTCACACATAAACATGAAGCCACACTGTTAGTGCATCCATACAAACACCAGCACAACAAGTGAGTCAAGGAATGCACATCCTTCACACTGATTCACAAAGCACACACAAACTTGTACGAAGCCACACACACACTGAGAATGTAATCAGGCGTTTAGGTTTACCCTCCTATCAGTGTAATGGAGGTTAATGAATGATTAGGTCTAATAATGTCAGAGTGGAGCTCCAGCTTCTCCACATCATGCATCAAATGCTGAAAAGAGTGAGAGCGGCAACCAAATCCTCCAGTCAGCAGCAAAAAATACAAGTCTGCACAGAGAAGAGATTTATAAACACCAAACCTTAACTCGTAGAGATAAATTTTATTCTAGCCTCTTAGTCCAATCAAAAAACACACAAATTCAAAGTAAAAAAGATGTTTTCAGGGGTAAACAAGATTAAAAATCATAAAAAGCATTATTAAAAATAGAAGTAAACAAAATAATGAAAAGCACAGCACAACATATAATGTAAGTCAGCTAAAAGGACAGATAGAAACATTACATAAATATTGTATGTATATTATAGAAGACACAAAAGAAAAAAAAATGTCACACAGCAAATAAAAATAGTATTATTGCAATATTACACAAATATTAGGCTGTAGAAAAAATAATTAGTTAATAAAACCACTAAAAATAGACGTAAAAATTCAAATTCTAACATAATCTTGATTTATACATAATTGAGATCTGTTTATTAAAACTATGTGCAGTTCAAATATTACTGGTTGATTAAATATGTTTGCACAGAAACTTTCCTAACACAAGATGGACAAAACACACAAACATCTACAAACAATAGGACCTTCATGCAGTTGTTCCAGGTTTATGTCTTATAGTTACACTGCCACAAGTGGGCAGTCTATGTGAAAGGAACCAATTAGCTTGACATTTGTTGAACACACACAATTTCTGCAAACCTTTAGATTGGGCTTGTTTATATACTGTAACTAAAGTAGTCCTTCATCATCAGAAAAGACAGATGTTTGTATTTAAAATGCTTATTTCTCATTTAAGATAAAATTACTTTTGATGCCTGAAAATGTGAAAAACTTCCAAAATTAGGGTAATTTTAGAGCATCGAGGGGTTAAATTTTAGTTGCAAAAAAAGAAATAAATTAATTTTCCACATAAAAACTAATTTGTGTTTGATTAGAAAAAAATAAAAATATGTATTTATCATTCAAGTAACAGCTGGAATCACCTCAAGGAAAAGAAAAATGTTTTTCAAATTAAATGTCATTATAAAAAAATCTTAGTTTCTATTCCAAACAATTAAGGAACTTTATAGTAACGTTTGTGTACTGTTTTTTTACAGATAGAAAGTATATAATTGCTATAATGTGAGCTTCCCATTTTGGCCATGTCCTCTTAATGCAGGTCTGAACACAAAGACGGTGACCTACCTACTATCACTGAAAGGCCACTTCATGGACATTAAAATGCAAACGTGCGCATATTTCATCATGCTAAATTTTATGAAGCATTTAAAGCGCAGTCCCTCCAGTAGTAAATCCTAATGCTTCCATTTCTAATTCCTAATATTCATACTCGCCCCCTCCAAGCAGTGACATTAAAATGTTTTTATCTCCAACAACTGAAAGGTTGAAATGAAAGTGAGTCCGAGCAACATATGCATCTACAGCTAATAAGACTCACGTAAAGGCTCACAACACACACCTACGGAGGGACTTGAGTGCAGATGTGCGCCTGGCCTCCTCTGCTGCATTGTGGCCCAGTTTGCAGCCATCTCCCTCTGATGTATAACTCGTTGTCCAAGCCTTAATGTTGATTTATTATCCATCCATAAATTAGAAAAATATGTTTGAGAATTCCGTGGTGCAGCCGGGCTCTGCGGACCGTCTGGGGATTGGCTGATGTGTCAGAGGCGCATATTGGCTCGCCGGGCAGCCTTTTGTTTCTCGGCACCAGCAGGCATTTAATGAGTGCTGATGGCTTAAGGTAAATGTGTTAGGACAGACAGCAACAACAGGCACAAAAACAGCCCGCTACATTGGAGAGGTGTGGAGTTTCTCAGCAGCGGCAGAAAACTGTTCCTTTTTCTCTAAATGTCAGAAAACAGCATGCCATTAATCATGCTGCTTCTTTGTGAGAAATATAATATATTATTACAGAAGCAGCTCACTGGTATAAGAGTCATACGGCATTAGCATTACCCTAAAGACAGATTTGTGGCTACACAATGCTTCTGTCTTCCATTCAGCTGTTCAATAAATTGCCTCTCCAGAGCCAGCTCATTATTAGCTCCAGTTTCAGCAGTAAGCAAGCCTATTTTTCTCTTATCCTGCTATTATCGAATAAGGTTGATTATTACTGGTAATGATTCTCCAGCAAGCTCCGTCTGACTTGTGCACCCGCATACATACTAATTTCTAATAAAGCTGCAGACATCTCTGGGGTAGCATGTTGCAGCTCACGCTGGCCTCTGCCACGGCGCTTTCAGAAATGTTTTTTTGTTCCGTTCCCATTAATCATGGAAGTGATCACGGGTCAGGGTTTAATATTGTGACATAAAAAGCTGCCATGACGTACACAGGGGCTTCATTCCCCGTTTACCCAGAACAGACTCTAGCAGCATGAGACACACTGGACGGCACATAATCAACACACTGAGACAGAAACATCATTGTCATCTTGTCTGGAGATGACACCGTCACTTCATTGTCATGGCTGTTAGGTTTGTTGTGCTGATGTCCTGCTCCACTGTTTATGTTACAGATGTTGCAGTAATCAGAGCAGCAGCGTGTGAAGGACTCAGCCTGCAACCCCGACCGTCAGCGTGCCAGCAAAGGTCATTGTGGAAATGCCGGATGATGCTGACGACTGGGATGGAAGGAGACGTGGCTCCGCTCAGAGATCCAATTTTTCCCCACATCGATAGCGACACCCTCAGCAGCTTTCCTAAGCCCTCAGATGCTCATATTTCTCCCTGACATGTAAACAAAAACAGAAGCTAGGCACCGTCGGAATAAAAGGAAGCTGTTGTCATTGCTACAGCTTTTTAAAGAGTCTAAACACGAAATATGTTGTGCTGACTCCCGCCTGTAACAGCAGCTCCTGAGATAATTCAGCTGCTTAGAAATAAAGGTGCCCACCGTGTTTTTAATCATCTCGTTAGGCTTTCAAGCAATTACAGCTCTTGTCAAAACATTAGCTGGCCAGTTATGGTTCCACACCTCAGATCTGAGGACTGTGAGTGCCTTCTCTCGTTTCGAAAATGATAAATCTCTCCTCTAGAAATCCATATCAGGCAGAATACGATTGCTGTTTTGATGCCAGCTCAAGGTGGAGGAAACAACTGATGTCGTTGTGAGGGGGGGTAAATGATGCCTGCGAGGCACAGTTATTGTCCATCAGTAAGGTTAGCTATGTCTCAGTCGAAGCATTTATCCTGAGCCATAATGGGGGTGCTGAGCTGCTGGTGGCGGCCATTGTTTAATGATCTCCTTGGGCTCTGGGAGTAAACTACTGCAGTAATCAGAAGGGTAAACTCAGCTATATTTCAATTTGGAGAGTCGCTCTTCCGTTCAGAGAGGCCGCTCAGAGACAATAAATAATAGGACTGTTTAGCCTACAGGCTCATACACCTAACACACAAACGGCCTCTTTTGCACACATAAGTCAGTCTACTACAAATCGTTTGCCTTCAATAAATCAGCTCCACTAAAAGCTGGTGATTAGTAACATCATTTAGCCTCTAAAACCCAAACAGCGACAACTGCTTCCTTCCCCGTTTTAGGGAGTATGGATAGGACGGATGAGCAGATGGTGAATGGCTTTGAGGGGAATGAGCTGCAGCAGGATGGCCGGACTACAGAGTAAAGCCCACATAGAATGCAGATTTTCTTTCACCTTGTAGATTATGGAATGATCACTTGGGACACAAAAGCGCCATTCATGAGCAGAGGAGTTTCTTTTAAAAGTCCAATAGTTACTCTAAAGTTATTACTTTGCTTTTTGGTTTTGCAGTTCTTTTTTTTAATTCAACATAAAGGAATCTACGGGAAACACTGAATTAATTCAACATTTATGTCTGGAGGAATCTTGTTTTATAGTCAACAGCAAAATGAATAATAAAGGAATAATTAAGGAAAAAATACACAAAAGCATTTTTGTCTCTTAAAGTCCAACTCCAATTATCTTTTTGATCTTATTTAAAAACCAGTGGTCTTTTATTTAAGTTAATTATGCTTTAAGCTAAAATTAAGAGAGCAATTACGGCAGAGCAGAAGAAGTTCATCCGAAATTTGCCTCTAAGATGTTGACGGGGAGTAAGCCTGCCTTCATTTCCCATCATCCCTTTGATTACACTCTCTTCCTCTACAGCCCTTCACACCCTCAAGCTAAGACTAGCAGTGCAACAAAAATGGCGAGCAATATCGGAACTACCCAGTCGTACAGTTTATCGTTGCTCTTGTTTTAGCTTTCTTTTATCATCCATGGTGGTCTCTTAAATGAGCTTTAAAATACACTAAAAACAACAACTTATCCAAATGTTTTTGTCATCTCTTGCTGATCTTGTTAGACAACCTTATCTATGGAAATGTTGCTTTTCTCATTTTGTTTATGGGTCTTTGAGCCTTTAAAAAATAGACATGCCGCCAGATTTGAATAAAAATAGAAAAAAATAACCTCAAGACAACCAGGTAAAAAACAAAACTTATTGTGTTACTTTAATTTTACTGAGGGGTTTAGAACACATCTCTGAAATTCATTTGCTTGATCTATTTTTATTTTAAAATGAGTAACTTCTATCGTGTTATAAGTCAGTTTTGACCAATACATATTTTTTTAAGAACATATATGAATATTTTTGTTAACAATAGGACTTTAATCCAAACATATTGGAACACAAACAACCAACAAATCAAACCAAAAGAAATCACTTACATCTTCCAAAAATATTAGAACTAAATCCCCTTAAGCTCACATGGTTGGCAGAGGAGGAGGCTGTCAGTGTGTTGACCAAAATCCACTAATGATT
>NC_050520.1:8012378-8027804 GCF_002922805.2 Oryzias melastigma
AACCGACCCTAACACCAGAAAGGATGTCATTTCAACCAGAGCATTTTACAATCTAAAAAATAAATGAAGTTTGTACAAAGTAAAAAAGCCTTGATGGAATAATTTAATTTTAAGTGATTCTTTAATGCAATTAAAAACTGAAACCAGCTCAGATGGAGAAAACAAAGACGTACATGGATCTATTTGTCTGCAAGTAAATGCATCAGAATGGAGCGGAGCATAGAGCTACTGCTCAGCTATTGTAGTTTATAAGTAACAATTACAAGTTTTATCCAAAAGACATTTTTTTTGTCTGCCGATTTGAATGAAGAAATGCCCAGAAACACAGTTTTAATCTTAATTTTCTTTATATATGTCCTCCATCATCAGAAAGATGCTAGAGAACATGTTTTAAAACACATGTTTTATTGGAGAAGGTCTTTAAAGCACTATACTTTGTAGAATATGACAAAGATAAATAGAAGGATTTTCTTGGTGATTCTTCATTTAAACCAAATGGTTTACACATATTTACAACCAGCAATAAAGTCAAACACATTAGGCTTCCTAATCCAACAATTCCTCATCTACTTTGTAGCCATACTGTTCTACTGGTCTCACCAAAGAGGGAGCAGACGTGTGTCTGATGATGGCTTCCTAAATAGCTTCAATTAATGGCCTGTCACTTATCATTAGACCTGCTGAAAGGCGGGACACGAGGGAGCAAGATGCAAACAAAGGCACGTTTTAGAATGTCAATTCTAAAAGCACACATCAACGCTCCCTCCTCGCAGCGGGCCTCTGGTCCCTGCTGGCCCCACGCCCTGCTGTCTCTCCTGGGGGGATAAGAGGGATCTGCAGAAATTAGCAGTTTGGATGACAAGAAGAGGCCAAAGGACGAGCGGGTGTTAATGTCCCCTTTTATGGGAACAAAAGCAACGGGGATTTTAAATAACACATCTCCACTGGCGCCTGCGGCCACTCCAGTCCGAGCGCGTGTGCTCGGCTACTCAACTGTGTTAATTGATTGAGGTCCTGCTCCAACAAGACCAAGCGACGGGTCTGCAATCTTACAAAGTCCAAAGCTTGTAAAGCCAAAGTGATGTCCAAGCAAAATACAGTGAGAAAACACATAAGAAGTAACCTGCATCAATTCTCAAACTTACATCAAAAAGTGTGACTTAGATTTTAAAAGGTGCAAGATGTCAACTATCTGCTTGCAGTTGTAAGAATCTTAATGTATGCCCATTTATTCTGGGACAAGCATGGTTGTTTACTCTTCATTACAGTTCTAGACAAGCAGGGAGATCCTCAAAGAGAACATCCACAACAACATCCTCTTGACTGGGGCTCTGCACTGCAGCTTTTGTCCATTACGCTTGGCCTCCTCATTGACAGCCAATAAATCATTCATTTAGAGGCAAAGCAGGGAGAGAATCAAACAGCCATTTCTGAGCCTGCGGCCTTTCACTGTAGTGGCTGCTGCAGGCCAAAGATCTAATGTAGAGTGGCTAGGCTACAGGCGGCTGGAAGGGCTCTTAAGAGACAGGAGCGCATTGTTTGGAGAGACGCGAAATGCTGCTCTCATTAGAGCCGGAGCTGAAAACCAACCTGAAAGGCCTGCTTCAATTTACCTGTCCTGTGCTCGGAATAAATCACTCCGGCGTGTTTGTGTGTGCGTGGCATGCGCACATACAAAGAAGAAAGCTAACAAACACACTCATAAGCAGATGCGTACAAAGGGCTCCATGCAGGCGTTTGGCAGCATACCTCTTCAGGTTCAGAGTTGTTTTAGCTGAGTGCTTGTTAAAGGCAAAACCTTTTACCCCTCTGCCTCCAATGCTCCTTTTATTAGGATGCTTTTTCATTCAAATCAGAATCATAATTTTGCTGGTCCTGACTTGTGTTCTTCATTCTTGTGTTCTCTCTCGGAAAGTGGGTTTTGTCTCGCAGCAGGCAAGACAAAATGAGATGCTTTTACTCAAAAAAATATATTTTTTTAATTCTATGGAAAATTTTATAGGATTCTCTGTGAAATAATTGAGCCTTCCTAAAATAAACATAACATAAATCCAATAAAAGGAGAACCAACAGAAGACAAAATGAGCTTAGTGTCCCACTCTGATCACATTTTGATCCATTTTAAAAATCTTGTAATTATGATTTTGCCATTTTTTGCCAAAATACATCAGCTTACAGCCCCTCACAACACCAACCTAGTATAATTTGTGCTTCTTTCTCTACAGTACTATTAGAAATTTTACACTTTGTTTTTTTTTTACTCATTCTTATATTTCCATCTTTTGTAAATAATGACTTTTCTGGGGTTTTTTTACCGTTAGAATTTTATGTTTAGGAGTCTGAATAAACGTGTATTCTGGTGCAACAGTCAAATTGGCTTAACTTACATTGTGTAAAGAAAAAAAAAATCACAATTTTTCATATATTTTTTTCTGGAGACACTTATATTGTGAAGTTGAATTCCCAAAACCAGTGAAATCTTGTTGCAAACCTAATCTGTGTGGCCTCCAGCAACACCTAAATGTCCCATCTTGGGAGGAACAGAGTATTCTATTCAATTCTATTCTATTCTATTCTATTCTATTCTATACTGGTGCAACAGAAATGATGAGCAATAATGGATCTATCCAGCTGTACAGTTTTTAACTAGACTCCAGCTCAGCGCAGGAAAACTAAGACATAACATGGTTCTACTCATCTGCACATGGGTGCATCAGAATGGAGCAGAGCAGGGAGCTTGCTGTAGTAGCTTCTACCTCCCACCTACAAGTCTTTTTCAACAGCATTTTATTTTTTCTGCTACAGATTCACAACAATTCAGACATATAAATACTAAAAAAAATGCAAATTTAAGCTTAATTTCCTTGACACATGAGTGAAATACCACAAGAAGATGTTAAAAACACCAGAAAACACAATTTTCATCGGAGTTGGTCTTAATTTTCAGGACGTGAAGAGAGGTGAAAAGTAACAAGAAACAAAAAAAGGTGAACCAAGCTGCACATCAGCGGAAAAGTGATGAGAGAGGATGATTTAAATACTGATGAGGTCCTGCGTCTCTCCTCATCTCTGCTAATGACATGCTGGTCAACGCCAGACAAGAAAACCTGCAGCCTGATCCAGCATGCCTGTCACAACACCAGGACTCAGCGATTTGGGGTACATCTGTGTTTATGTGCGTGGGATTCTCAGATTCCTGTCTTTACAGTCCGCACAAGAAGGGATGAGTTTTATTTTTTCATCCTTTACCCACTCCTACAAACTTTACATCAAAATCTATTTTAGTATCTCCTTAGCATCTCTCCAATCTGTGCTTCCCGCTTCTCGTCCTCCCCTCATATCTGTTCGGCCTGCTGTGTCTCCTCCAGCATTGAAAATTAAGTTGTCACACTGGAGTAGATGGATTACGCACACCCTCAGTCACACACACAAATCATAAATAAGGTGATATGGAATGAGGCTCTTATTGAAAGGCAGCTTGAAAAACTGTGTGGCAGCCATAAGCGCTACATTTGGTTTGAAGCCACATCGATTGGCGCCTGTTATTTGTTTTGTGGAGAGTATGTTTGGGCTAACGACGATCTTTGTCCCTCAGACTGCTGACAGGAAACACAGGAACTCTGATAAAAACAGATACGCCGTTCCACATAAAGGGGTGTGATTGCTCTTTTTGATGCATGATCACTGACTTTTGTTGCACAGAAAAGCCATGCAGGACTTTTAAAAGAACAAGAAATATATTTATTTGGGTTTCAGTGTCAGACATTGGTAATTGTTATTGAAGAGAGAAAGAAAACTTTTTTTCCTGAATGGCCTTTAAAGAGACATCATAAAAACGTCCGTCCATCTGTCATTACCCTTCCTCACTTTCCCCTTCTGTCTCCTAACTTCATCTCCAAAGCTGGAGTTCTGTTTGATTCAGTGCAATCCAACCTTGCTTCATGATCACATTAAATTGATGGTTTCAGGCAGGCCCAGGAAAAATGCACATAAAACTGAAACTAACTGAGAGATAATAGTCCTCATAAACTGCTCCAAGAGCTCCATAACTCACGACGTCCTCAACTTGCTCTGTCTTACACAGCAGAAGCTGTCACACACAAAATAGTGATGGCCCAGAGGCACAAACTGGAAAGCAAACGCAAACAAAAGGGAAACTACTGACAAAATGAAAAATGTCAGACCTAAACCTGCCAGCTCAGTCACATCCATGGTCCTTAAATAAGCACATTTAAAGAAACAACTGAGTGCTGTCCTCAATCAATGATCACAAAAGACATAAACGTTTTATATCCCTGCCTCCATGTGAGTTTTATCTATTTATGAACATTTTCTTTACAACATGTTTCTATTACTAATGGATTTGTTTGGAGAACTATTAGATATGAATCAGTTGTTATGAAAACTGTGAAATTTCAACACACAAAAATATATATTTTTTGCATTTTTCTGCAAATTTGGGGAAAAACTATTTAAAACTAGAGCCATAGATGGAGCTGTTTAGAAGTCAGCACTGATTTTTAATTAAGAAGATTTTTTAATGAAACAAAAACATTAATGGTTTGCATGTTTTTTTTTTCGAGATTTATGGAATTTTGTAGAAATTGCATGAAATTATATTTTTCAAAATGCTTTAAATAGTCAGTGGTGTTTTATTTTCTTTTACTAATTTTCTTTTTATGTATTTTATGGCTTATTGTAATTTTATGCTATCATTTTCTAGTTTTTATTCTTGATCTGCCCAATTTTAAATTTGATTTATGTCTCTTTTCTATTGTAAAACCCATTGGTACCTCGAGGAAGTTGCAAAGTGCTCTATAAATAAAGGTTTATTCATCCATTCATTGACAAATTGGTCGGAGTAACCCGATTTGAAGAGGTTACTCTTTATAGAAATTATTCATTGAAGAAATTTGCTGTATTTAATTTTCTTCTCTTATGTGGCATTGTTCAGTTTGAGTATTTCTCAATCCTTATCCTATAAAGTCTTCCTGCTCTGCATGATATCTTCAACACACCTGACTGAAACAACTCGAACTCATTATCAGGTTTCTGCAGAGTTTATGAGATGGAGTCGGCTCTCTTAACAGGGTAAATAAAAGTAAATAGTTTAAGAAAGGAGCACAGAACCATAATTAACTGTTGTAATTTATTAATACTCTATGTATTTATGCTTTTGTATGGATGCACTGAACACTGAACATTTGTGAGACTGTTTGTTTCTCTGATAGAATTAGAAGTTGTTGTAAGGAAGGAGGCTTGAGAGACTCGAGTGCGACCTTACCTGCATATGTGGCTGAGGCTAAATTAATTTTCACTTCAGCACTCAGAGCTTTTAAGGACTCTGCACTGTCCTTAAACCACTTTCCCCTTGGGTCTCAAATCTACAACGTTCATAGCACAAATCCACATACCGCACATGTGGAAGGAACACTTAGTAAAACAAGTAAAGAGGGTCGTGAGTGCTCGTGCATATGCAGGCTCCGAGCATGACTGCGAGTGCATGAAATCCATGAGTCCATTGTGCGTCTGCAGGTTGCATGGGGCGGTAATGGATGGCCAGTGGGTGCCCGCTGACGTGTTATTCTTTTATAAAACATTGCCTCTGTGTAGCCGAGCGCAGGGGAGAGTGTGTCATGCTTGTGATGAATGACCAGAGGGTAACATCTTCACTCCTGACCCCTAACACAGGCATGCACGCTCTCTCCTATACAAGCACGCCCTCATAAGCACAAATACACACAAAATCATGCATGCATCCATGCAAGTTACAAACTTTTATAAGTATTAGTGCCCCAATACTCATTAGAACCAGTAAAAAGTCATGAGCAGAGGGTGGTCTGGAGGTCACAGAACATTCAGGGGGGTTGATTTGAGGGCGAATGCAAGAAAAACACTTGAGGTTTGCTTTCTTATTTTTTTATTGTTTACTTGATGAGTATTAAAGTGCAGCTCTCATTTATGACACAGCTCAGCTAACAAGGCCTGCACTCATCAAAGCTATGGTTCCGAACAAAGCATGAAAGGCGACCATCAAAGCAGCTCCTGTTAGTGCTGACGAGCCCTCGGCTCCTGGACAATGCTGAGACCTGGAGAGGTGAGTAACAAGCGCTGACCTTCTCCTTTCAGATCGCCACTCGACGCAGCAGAACATGGAAACATAACGAGAAGCAGAGAGGAGCCCGAGGAAGACTCAAAAAGAGAGGGACACCAGGAGAGATGGGAAGAGAAGGAGACATGATAGGGAGGAAAACGAGACAGAGAAAACGGAGAGGGGGGGGTGGTAGGACAACGAGACAGAGACGGAGTGGGTGATGGGTAAGGGTGGTGGATGAAGCAGCGCAGGTTCGGTAGGGTGGGTGGGTGGAAGGGGGACAGGCAGCCAGTCTATTATCAGGGGTCTATAGAGAAGCATTTAGGGACTAATAGGACACCACCCCCTGACACCCCAAACCATTCAACCCCTGTCAGCCAGGCCCATTCAGTTTAAACCCCAGGAGGAGTTGGCAGAGGGATGGTAGGGGGAGCGGAGAGCTGGAGAAGGGTGATGGAGGGGGCCCTAAGATGAAGTACCCCAGATCCACCCCTCCATGATGCTTTAGATGCGGTATCTTAGCAACGGCACTCAGGGTGTGACCTGTAGTCATATGGCTCCATTCAGTTTGTGAATGTGCACACACACATGCGCATAGACGCACAAGTTCACAGGGGCCCCCAGGAGCGAAAAAAAACAGGCTCTTGTGTTCAACAATTAGTAAAGATCTTGCCTCCCACCCGTCTCCTCCAACCTGGCATTGCCAGTGAGCCCCCACGGGGACGAGCCTAATTAGCATCAACAGACAGGGGGGAGTCCATCCTCACACACTTAAGATGATCCACTTGCGTTGACAAACACACAGAGGGCCCAAACCCAAACTTTCTGTTTCCGCATGCTGTCAATCAGATGTTGATTAAAGCAGCATATTGATTGCGTTCTTCTCTCCCCAATTTTCATAAGGAATTAGTATTTAATGAATTGTGTGCAGATTAATTACAACATAATGATATTTAATTGTTACCAACTAATTGTTGTTGCGGTCTTTGCTGTGCAGTTGCTGGGAACTTTGTTTAATTTTTAGTTGAGAAAGGAACAGTTGGCTGGAGAACACTTCATTAGGCCCAATGTAAACCTGAAACCTTTCAGCAAAAAGAGTCTTTTAATCACAATCAGAATTCCCATCTTTACTTTTGTGATAAATTAATGAGTCAAGATAAGTGACAATGAAACAGGAAGGCATGTGGCAAGCTGGAAATATGTGTTAATAAACGTGTGACATAAGTTTATTATTGACACTTAAAAAACACATTTGTAGTGACGCAGTCACACACACACACCCTTAAGATAAAATCCCATTGGAAAAACATTAATATGTTTTTATTTTTACTTTTTATAAAATTTTGCGTGTTGATTGAGTTGATTGATTTGACTATTTCAAGCATAAATTGTGGAAAATACAAGACAAAACACACAAATGTTTCCAAACATTGCAGAAATAATGAAATGCATTGATTAGAAAATAGAAAACAAACAAACAATAACAAAACACAAATATAGTAATCATGAACTAAAGTCAAGTAGAGATTGATTGCTTTATATTTCCACCCCTACTAAGTTACGTAACTAACTTGCATAGTTATGTAATCCAGCTGAACTTGTACTTGATGCAAGATAAAAAGTTTTAAATTAATAGAAAATCAAATATTATGTCAATACTCGTTTAGTTTAAAGAAATTCCATTTTGTCCAAATATTTAGGGCAAAAGTCACTTTGTCCATATGATAAATTTCGACCACACCTCGTGATCACATTTCAGCAAACAGCTTAAGATGGTTCTATTAACAGACAATTATTACTATTGGTCATCTTATTCAATAACAGTAGCAACAGAAATATTTGGGTTTATGGTTTCCATTGTTTTTATAATATTGGCCCAATATGACTATAATTGTGTGCAGGACCAGAAAATGTGAGACTGATCGGCATTACTACTACAATATTTGTTCATAATTTGTGGCATTGTAAAGAATCTAGAAATAAATTTCCATCCAAATTCTCTCCACCTCCTATATTTGGTTGATGTTAGTTGTTTTTACACAATGCAACTCAATATTTAGATCTTTTTTTCCTATTTTCATTTGCCAGCCGAGCTGCTATTTCCATTATGTTTCATTGTGTAGCTTCGTATAAAGTTTACTTGCTTTGTGAATCATCTTCGTGACCTTGCCACAAAAACACTCAATTTGCCTTTAACCATTGAGGAATAATAAACATACGTACAATAATTGTCCCAAAGTCACTTTGCTCTTTTTCAACTCTGAGGAACCTTACAAGAAATCCATGAGTTTTTATGACTACTCATTAAAACACACTTTTATCATTTGTTATAATAAAGCACTCTCCTCTCAAAATGACACCATTAAACATAATTCAGCTCTAACTTCTTTGTATGTGCTGGTTTTGCTGATTTATTCCCAGTTTTACTCCATTTTTCCCTCCTCTTTCTTCCAGAGCAGCTGCAAACTGCTGCGCTGCCCCTCTGTGGTCAGCTGGAGTACTGCACTACAAACCAACTGTCCGTTCAAATCAAACTGATGTGGGGGTGTTAGTGAAGTACAAAGAGTCCCTCATCAACTTGGTGCATGCAAGGACAAACCGCAGGTAAACATAAACCATCAATGTTCTCAATTTGCACACAAATCTACAAACACACAGAGATTCATTCGGAGCAATTTAGTAAATGCCATCAGGCCTGCAGAAAGAGAGGGAAATAGGCTTGCCTCCCATCTTGGTATCGGGAGCACAGATGAGATTGATGAGTAACGTCTGTTTATGATATCGGTTATTCAAGATGAAAGATGAGGGTTTGTGGAGGGGTTCCTCCCATTCACTGTCATTGATTTACACACATAAACACACACAAGAGCATACCCACAGTGGGTGTCCTTGCTTTGTCAATACCCAAGGTTATATTATAGGCAGTAGACTTAAAAAGTTAAAATATTTTTTTCTGCTTTAATGACAGAACAAAAACTGACGTCTTAAGAGACACAGTACAAAATGACCATCAGTTTACAGAAAGATATGCAATTGTTGTTTAAAAGCATTGAAGCGTTTGTGCAGAATTCGAAGCACTCAAAGCTGAGTCAGTTCTGTTCCGGGGAATTAAAAGCTAAAGCTGCTTCACATTAGCAGAGAGACAAGTGAATGTGCTGCCCGTGTTTGTGTCAAAAGCCTGTTTTTCTTCCTCTGCCAATTACAGTGACTGTGGCACAAAGGCAGCTAATTTTGTCAAGCTCTTGTAAATGGAATGATGGATGCTGATGGGGAGGGGAAAGGGGGGCAGTGTGAGTGCATGCATGCTCCGTGGTAACCCAACAAACCCCCCCCCCCCCTCTTTTTTTTTTAAAGCCTCTTGCAGAGAAACACAAGCAGCCAGAAACACCGTGTGAGAGACTGAGATGCACAAACATTTCCCATTCACGGTGAATTAAAAACCCACAACACACAGCTTTTCACAAGAGCATTCATTATGGAGCCCTAATGTAACGGCATAAAGCAGAGGAGCAACAGCCAATCAAGAGGGGCGATTCAGCTTTTTTCACTTCTGCTGGTTCTCTTGCTATAGGGTAATTTGTTGCACTCAGCAGGGCAAGGTAAAGTGAATCAAGATTAATTTACATGCAGGCGTTCACTTAGGCAATGCAGAGAGGTAAGCAAACGCACCGTCTCTGCAGCTGAGAAGGCCGTGCAGCAGTGAGGTGGGGGGAAAGTGTTGGATAATTAAGGAGCATCAAATGTGATTGCGGAAGGCGGTTAAAAGGCCGCAAATTGTGGAGTGGGTTCGCATGGCTGGAATGCAGTCTTTGCATTTTAGTTAAGGTGCAATGGTGGAGGCGTGGATGTTAATGGGAGACCGTAAAGTCTGATTCAATCTTTGCTAATTGTGGTTAAAATCTCTTCTTTAGGAATATTACTTCAGCTGATCGTGACATTACTATAAACTGAGCAGGGAATAGTCTTTTGAAGAGCCAAAGAAAAAAGCTTTCGAAACAGAGAGTTTTCAATTGAAATGTTTGATTTAAGTGATTCAAAGCCGTGCAGAATAAAGATAAATAAATTCTCGTGAGACTCGAGGCTGAAGTGACAGGACTAACTTGGACAAACTGCTGTAAACCTTCAGAAACAAATGTAACCACAAATCCAAAGAGAGGAGAACGAAAATACTAAATAAGTTGTTTGAGCCGGACACACATCTCCAACAGGCCGCTGAATTCCTGCCCCACTGAGCAGACGCAACATATCAGAGAAAGAGATCACTGGGATGGGATAAAAAGGGAATAGCTGGTCGAGTCTCTCCCCTCTGTCGCTCAGTAGTAATGGACTCTGGACCGAGCGTGTGGCAGGGGAATCCGATCAAGCATGCCATCCTGGAAACGCACGCACGCAGGATCATTCTGTCAAATCTGAATAAACACCAACACACATCGGCTGGATTACAGGGTGCAGCTCGGGGATTCGGGCAGAGCGTCTGGCATATTTGGCCATCTCAGATCTCCTGTCAGGGCCTGAATGCAGGATGACAGCAAGAGAGAGCCCTGAGCGTCTGGAGACCTGTCCCCATCTATGCATCTCTCACATAAACAAATTCTCCCATCGCTGTATTCAGACTAGCCTCTCTGCTCTATTACACACAACACACAGCTGCCACAAGCACTCAGAAACCCAATCAACAACCACAGGGAGGGAGAAACAGAAAAGGAAGCAGAGAGGGGGAAAAAAGAGGGAAAAGTAAATGGGGAGAAGGGGAGTCCGGCGGAGGAGAGGGAATAGCGAGATAGAAGCGGTGTCGGGGGAGATGCTGAGATGAAAATGTTGAGAGGAGGCCAGCGCTCCGGAACTGTGCTCAGCGTTCTGTCTGGCCGAGCAGGAACCTCCTAAAAGCAGGACAGGAGCAGCTCGGATGAAAGAGAAATGGACTCTGGTGGGATGAGGGATAAACAAGGGACACAAGAGGGCCAAACACTTTAAACACACACAATATTTAGGACCACCTGCTCTCTCCATCCAGTGGGTTGAGGAGAATACAGCAATGGAGGACAAAGTCTTATGTGTGAGGGTTTATCTGTGTGTAAGGGATATCAGGAAGTCAGCATTTGAACTTTTATAAGCATTTCCCCTGATTTTTTTATTCCAATTATGCCCTTTTTAGCCAAAATAAAAAACCCTGTCATCTTCTAGGTCATAGTTTCTGTAATGCAGCAGTAGTTCATTAGGAATTGACCTCTAAGTTGTAAGGTGGAAGTAATTCTGCACTTGTTTCCCATCATCACTATGTTTACACTCCTTCCTGCTAGCTTACAGCCCTTGACAACCTCAATCTAACATTATCGGTGCAACAAAAATGGCAAGCAATATTGGAGCTGTCCAGCAGTACAGTTCTGAGCCAGATGCCAGCTGTACGGTGGCCCTGAAGGGCAAACCACATCAACAAATCACACAACGCAAAAACATCTTAAAGAAAACAAAAGTTAAAAAGAAAAAAAACATTACATTTTAGAAAAATAAAAAAAATTCTAGAAACAAAAATTTAAAAAAAAACAGAAAACAAACAAAAAAATGTAAAACAAAAGTAATTTCTATAAAACAACAGGAAATGTTAGAAAAATGAAACACAATAACAAACCTGAAAATGTAAGTTCTGTTGGACATTGCTGATTGGAAGCAATCAGGGATGTCCCATAGTACACTTTTTCTGGTTTCCAGAAAAAAGAAAAAACATTTTGAAAAACAAAAGTAATTTATACTAATCAAAATTAAATAAACAAAAAAATTAAACAAAACAGGAAAATAGAAAAGGTACCACTGAGCACAGCTGATTGGATGATGACATTTGTCCATCATTTCAACTGGAAGTTATTTGGCATGAAGTCATACTAAATATCATCCAATCAGCGATTTACCTCAGTACCTAAACCTTTTCCTGTTTGTAACATGCGTTTTTATTTTTATTTTTCTGAAAATTACTTTTGTTTTTCCAATAAGTTTTTTGTTTTTCGCAGTTTAGGCTTGTGGATTTTTTTTCTAAAATGTCTTGCTGTTTTTCATCATTTGTTTTGCTTTTTTAATAATATTTTTTGGGGGATTTTTAAAAAAATGTTTGCGTCTAGTGATTTGTTAATGTGATTTGCCCTTCAGGGCCACCGTAGAGCTCAGATGAGGCAAACCATGATGTACATGGATCAGAATGGAGCAGAGCAGGGAGTTTGTGGCTTGCCGTTGCAGGTCCTACGTCACACTTAAAAAGTTTTTCCAACATTTTGTTTCATCTGCTCCTGATTCACAATGATTTGAACAAAGAAATACTCACAAATGCAATTTTAATCTCAAGGTTCTTTATATATGTCCTCTATCATGAGAAGAATATAATCATTTCCAGTTTCATCATATTAAGCTTTTGATCACTGAGAATTTAAGGTGCCCTTTGTGTAAAAATCAGTTATTTTATTAGAAACTGTTCTCTGATCGTCTCTGACCTGCCCTCTTCAGCCCGATTGATCTGCCACATTACAAGACACCCCTTCCTCCTGCCCCTGCATCCTTTCTCCCCGTCCTCATCTCCACTGATCAGAGAATTGATTCCTGCAGGAGTCGATAGGGTGTCTCTGTGTCATCTGGGCTGGGCCAATTACTTCAATAAGTAATAGTGATTAGTTTGTGTCTACATGAGTCCAGGCTGATATAGACAGAGGTGTTGTGAGCAGAGTCAGGGGAACCACTGACACTTTGAATCAGCAGCATATCTGAGACTTGTACAAGAGAGTTTATGCAGGATTCTGCTCTTGGTACGGTGCAGTCATTCTGCTGCAAAAAGTTTTTGCAGGCTGTTGCAGCGAATTGTTGGAGGATTGTGGAAGAATCCTAGCTGGTGGGGTTTCATTTCATGGAAGTCTGAATGCTTTTCGCTTTTGGTTTGGTCATGCACAAGTCAGGCAAGTTTTATCTTGTGATGCATTTAATGTTTTTGTTATGTTGCTTTTACAGCCAATAAAAATAGAATACTTGCAGAGGAGATTCCTGGTCAAATCAATGACTCCAGTTTTCTGACATTATGTTGTCGTTTTTTATTTATTTAATATTTATTTTAACTGGGACAGTGCACCTTAATGAATATTTCTGTAAAAGGGCCAATGCTAGCTGCAAAGCTAACTTTAAACTGTAGCATTTGACAAACAAAAAACACATAAAAGTCAACAGTAAAAATGACAAATTATACAAAAAGTCAGAAATAGTTTGAATGTTAAATAGTCTTCTCACAGTTTTATTAAAAAACATGCATATAAATTGATAAATGATCTACTATAATGAAACATTCAAAACCCTATATGCATCAAACTCTGTTGACCTATATTTACACTTGCAGGTTCATGCAGTTCAGGAAGACGGTCATGGGCTCCTCAAGAAGTTGTTTGGATATACGCACAATTTTAATCTGCTTCTTAAATGTGTTAAAAGTTGAACATTAGGGTGAGGGGTACACTGTTCTAGATGTTACCAGAGAGAAAATATTACAAAAATAATGGTACGTCTGTAGAGCACCACAGTCACCCCCGGCTACAAACCTAATGGGTGCACCAGCACTAGATTTCTTCTTAATATACTCCCTTAATGGAGCAGGTGCAAGGTCATGAAGGATTTTATTTATTTTACATGCATATTTAAAGAATGTATAATTTGCTAAATTGCATGTTTTCAAGATAAAACAGTGGTGATATAAAATTGGTTGCAAATATTTTCAAATCCCTTTTGTACAAAGATTTTATCTGTTTGTCCAGATTGTGAAACAATAATTAATGTGTGAGAGCATTACGGGATGTAAAAAAATAACATCGCTGCCATTATTGTCATAGATCAGGCAAATTATGCCATATGTGTCTTATTAAACGATTTAATCTGGCCCACCAAACTGGATTAAATTATGTTGATAAAACGTATTAATACTTTAGCTATGCTAGTGTCTAGCCATAGATGTTGCACTGCAAATACATTTAAGCTTGTTTAGGTGCAGAAAGTCATTCCGTGTTCATGTGGTTCAGTGTGTGATTCATGTTACTGTTTGCTGAAATCATGAAAAAATATTTTCTGAGATTAATCAATAAGCACTCAACTTCGCCACTTGAAATAATCTGTACTTGATCTAATCAAACCTAAATTACAAAAACGATGCAAAACTAAAAATGAAATAACTATGCTGGGTGGGATTATATAAATTTGCTTCTTCCCACTCCTTTTCAAGCAATCAATCAAACTCTACAAGACTTAAAATAATGATTACTATATTTGATGAATCATCTGTAACTTAAGTCAGTCTTTGATTATGTTTGTTGTTTTTATCATAGTATTTCATTATTTCTGTAATGAGGGATGAACCTGTGATTTTTTTTCTTTTGCATTGTATTGTCCACAATTTATGTTTGAAATAAACCAGATCAATCAATCAATCAATCAATCAATCAATCATGTGGTGAATGAAGATTTGTTTGTCTGATGTACATGTGTGTTTTGAGAGTCGGACAATCGTTTTTCTGATCATTCCAACACCACACGAATGCAGCATTTCTCTTTGCGTTTTTCCTTAATGAACATAAACCCATTGGTCCGACTGGCACCGAAATGGAAAAAAAAGTCACAGTTATGCATACTAAGTATAATTTGGTAAACTAATGATCACAAAATAAAATTAAAAAAAATCCTGCTGGCTTTTGTGGGGTTTTTTTTTTTATTGTTTTTTAGGACTATTTTTTAGTATTTTGTTCTAATGTGTAAAAATATAAAGTTTCAGTGTCAGGATTGTTTGTGACTTTTTCTATGATGAGTTTCACCATCTTTTCTACATTGTCTTAACCTTTTTCTCACATGCACGCTCATGTGCACGCACACACACATGCCCAGTGTTTACATGTTTGCCTGTGGCATTACTTTGACATTGTCCAGATCATTAAAAGAAAACTGTTACTGTTGTCGAAGGCGTATCTATTTATGTTGATAGTATTCATGGGCAATCTTTTCATAACATTGATCAACAGAGTTTGGCTAATAGGAAAATAATAAACAATTACTCCTGCAGACCAGAAGGGTAATTGATTTTCTTCTGTAAATTACTGCCACCATCAGGCCTGCATACACAGAAAGGTGATCATCTGCATAAAATCAATGGGATATGATCCTATCTGTATGATAACTATGGACTGTGGCCAAAGAGCTTCCTTTAGTTTCACATGAACACAAGCAAGCAACAAAAGAAACCTTTAAAACAAAGACTAGTAATTCACATTCAATCTGATAAAGATTAAGACAAATGTTTGACTTTTTCACATTGAGGCAATTTA
>NC_050520.1:8027819-8047472 GCF_002922805.2 Oryzias melastigma
AAAAAAAAAAAAAAAAAATCAATGCTGCATACATTTTAATGTCACGTTTTAGACTCTTGCGTTTGAAGCATCTCACTTGAACACTGTAAATCCACCAAAATTAAATTGTATCAGACTAAACAAGAAGATTTCACATAACTTCTCAAACTCCATAAGTTGTACAAAAAGGAGGCTGCAATAAATATTTCAGAATCTGACGTCAGACTACCCCGGTGTTCCCAGCCTGGAGCTGACTTATGGTGATTGCTACACCCGCCACCGGACAGCTATATGTAAGACTATGCACTGGCCTCCAAATCAATATTGCCACCAACAATAACATTAGTGTGTATGTCAGCCGCTGAAAAACGGCCGGCTATAAGAAGAAACAGAATTAATGTGACCTATTAACACCATCAGTTACTTCTTGTGTGTTTTTGCTCACTCACAGGAGGGCAAAGCAGTGAAAAGAGGCTGGAATTCTCTTTAACCTTCCTCTTTCTGTTCCCATCCACAGTGTTAACGGGTCAACTCGTGTCTTAAATCAGCTTTAAAATACACTAAAAACAATATCATCCAATTTTTTGTCATCTCTTGCTTATCTTATTAGGGTTTCCTATCCATAAAAATGTTGGTTTTATTATTTTTCTGTGGGTTTTTGGGCCTTCAAAAAACAAACAAGTGTGCCTCAAGATTTCAATAAAAGCAGAAAAAAATAACCTCAAGAGAATCATATAAATTAAATCAAAACATTTATACTACATCAATTTTACTGAAGGGTTTAAACGCATCTCTAAATGTAATTTTCTTGATCTATTTTTAATTTTTAACTCTAGTAACTTCTATTGTGTTCTAGGTCAGTTTTGACCCATATTTTCCTTAAGAACACACAAAAATACATATATATTTTTGTCAGCAATAGACCTTTAATTGGAACACAAACAACCAACAAAACAAACAAATGAAACCAACAGAAATCACTTAAATATTAAAAATCAGAGAAAAGTTTTTGATGTCCCCAAGTTTGTTAATTTTGCTATTTTTGTGATTATACTGGATATATGAGCATTCCCTGAAGCTCACATGATTGGAAGAGGAGGAGGCTGTTAGTGTGTTGACTGAAATCCACGAATGATTTTAATTTTGGCACCAACTATTGCTTTATGAAGTCATGTTAAATAACCAGGTCAAAACATACCCCAAAAGACATCAACCAGAGCCTTTTAGAATAAAAAATTAAAAGATTTGAATTTTGTTTAAATCAATTTTCCTGACAAAGTCAAAAAACATTCATTCAAGTGATCTTATGCAATTGAAAACGGGCGGTGTCAACCCTAACACAAGACTAAGGTTAAACCTTACAATGTGTGTGACTTTAGAGTATGGTGGAGTCAGTCAAGAGGGGTTGCAACTTAGTGCATGAGCCACTTTAAGGTCACTGAAAAGTTAGCAATAAACATAAATTCATTTTTTAAAAATACATTTTAACCCTTTTGTCAGGAAATGGTAGTAGAGGACCCGAATGGAGGAGACCAGGCGTAGTCACAGGGATTTAAAACATTTAATAAAGTTTCCAAAACATGAAAAAAACCCATGGAGAAACAAAAATAGTGACTGAACAGAGCACATGACCAGACAAGTATGAACTGAAAACCAGAAACTTAAATAGGCTGAAGGCAATTAACTGAAATGATAACAGCTGTGAATCAAGATTAACCTAGAACTGGTGTGACTGACACAAAAACCTTACGTCTTTTAATTTTTTTAAATAAAAAAAAGGTTTTTCCAAGTCATCATTGTGGAAAATAAATGCAATATCAGCTTATTGTGTATTTGTCTAAACTTGAATTTATTAAAAAAGACACTTAAATTACTTTTTATTTATACTGCCGTGCATCTTGACAGAAACAAAAAATAAAAAAGGAGAAGCCATTTTTTTTTTCTTTTTGCAGTTTTGTCCATCTGTTAACCTGTATTTAAATCTGTTTGTTTACAGAACTTAACCCTACAATTCTGTGAGTTTAAACTGAGGAAAATGAGGCTAAAAATCAGAATAAAATGCACACATGTGTAACAGGTGTTTTGTTAAGTTTATTTAATTCCACCAAATTTTATGTAAATAGTCATTTTTTTGAACATTTCTACCTGGGTGTTAGTCTGTCCGAGGGTCCGTGAACTCACCACGGTGACGCAGCAGACAGTGCTGCACATGCGCACTCAGACTGCTGCAAACTGTGGCCGAGGTAAGACGTACTCCTCCTTGTGCTTGTTCTTTGTAATTATATATTAGCTTGAATTGTTTTTTTAATTTGTTTATCAGGATTTACCAAAAGTAGAAATTGTACAGTATTAATTTTCCTCGGTTTGTAAAGTGTTATTTTTGTTGTTAGCTGCTTTAAATGAGCTGATGCGCCATTTTCGCGCCTTTTTCCATCCATTTTATGTTGACTTTTCTTTCTTTTTCGTGCAATTTTCCGTTGTTAGGGGGAAGCACTAATGAAAAATCCCGGACAGCAGTGTAACGTGTGTGTTTTCTGTCAACCAGGTATGATGTTAGTTCTCATTTTCTCATGTTCTCTTTATGTTTTATTTCACGTGCTGTGGGGGGAGGCTGCTCATGCGCACTCAGACTGCTGCAAACTGTGGCCGAGGGGGAAGCACTAATGAAAAATCCCGGACAGCAGTGTAACGTGTGTGTTTTCTGTCAACCAGGCTTGATAATAAATAAACAGAATCAACATCGGACCCTGATCTTCATTCACTGACCAGAACACAACGCAGACCAACACAGTCGGACCAGTTACACATGGAGCTCTTAGCATGATGCCTTTATGGTCCAACTTTTTGTTCTCTTTTCTATTTAGGAGCCCAGCACAGACGTCATGTCTAATGATTTTGTTTCATAAACTGACAGCACTCAACTCTTTTCATTCTGGGTACACAGAGGAAAATGTGGTCGACCCCTGGCTTTTTTTTTATCTCAAAGCTGTGGGCTTTTAAAGCTGAGAGAAAAAGTGGAGACAAACAGCCGAAGCAGGCTTTCAATACATTAGCTTCTTAAATCAAATCACCATGAAGGGAAGACGGCGCTGGCGTCTCCGACAGGAAGAAGCTCTGTACACAGAAGAACTAAGTGAATGCTTTTGCTTCAATCTGTTCTTTTTCTGTAAATACATTAAACGTTTGTTGGAGCAAAAAGGGATTCATTCCATTACACCACTGTGGCTAATTCCACTAAATAAATCAAAATGTGTATAAATAAATCACTGTATTATTTAAAGGATTAATTGTTATGTAAAATTGGTTGATTTTTGATGCTTAATAACAGAGACAACCTCGCGGTGGGCTCAGGTCTGTAAAGCAGAATGACTGTTGAAGTAGTTTTGTTCATATTGATGTCCTGCTTCGGTCATGACTTGCTTGGAAGGCCGAGATCTCACAGCACTAATCAACAGGCTGGACACGAACTGGTCTTTATCACTTCGTCCCCTTTATATGACTCCCAACCTTGGCTGTGCGAGCAGTTGCCTGATTTCTCATTTTGTTGCACTGCGAGTGACAGTGAGCGGCTCTGATTGAGGGGATCCATTAGAGATCAGCCCGAGGAAAGCCTGTTTGATGGATGAGACCAGCAGTCACCTTCAGAGCCAGCTAACAACACCTGTATCCTCTCCGTCAAACACAAACACACTCACACACAGACGGACACACATCTGCTGACGTGAAACAATTCATACACGGTACTCTTGTTCTCGGAGCGATTCTCAGAGAGGGACAGCTCAGTTCAACATTTGGAAGTAAAAACAACTAATGGAAAGCAAAAGGATTACTGTTTAGCATAAAGTATTTAATTAAGGCTCAAGGAAGAAACAGCTTGAGTTCAAGTGAGTCACTTCTTTGTTACTCATCAGTCCGTGTCGACTTGGTTAAATTCTCTATTCATTTAACTATTTCACATTGTTAGCTTAGTCTATTCATTGTGGCTCCACCTCAGTATTCCTCTCTGGCTCCCAACTTTCTAATCTCACTTGGCCATACAGTTATTTTTTTATTCTTCATTTTGTAGTGTTGCTCTCCCTTTTGCTGTCACCAAGCTGTTGAAAAAGACATCTGCAATTTTGACTCTGTAGTCTAGTCTTTAGGCTACATTCACACCCCCCTCTGCATAGCATGTTCAAGCGATCACTTTTCAATGAAAAGTCTAAGTAAAAAAAAAACGTTTTAACGTGTGTTTAGGGCTTCTGCTTTCAAACTTCTCGCTTTCACGCCTTTCTCCGACCATTTTACGACCATTTTCGGGCTCTAACATGCTGCCCCTAAACGCTTGTTGAAAGCTAACGCAGGTTAAACATTGACCAATCAGGGACTCAGATTTGGTAGTGACGTATGGATGGCATCCCTTTTCATTCAAGGAAGTGCAAACCGTTTGAAAATTGATCATGGAGGTGAAATTAATAATCGGCTAAAATTATGTGACACTAAGTCTTTCTTATATCGGAATTGAGCTCTAGAAGAAAAAGCCTGGAGCAAGATTTGTGGCGACCCCTGATGGGGTGGTGAACAACAACTATTTCAATTGTAATGGTGGACACGCATTAGTATCAGGTAGTGACAATCCAGTGTGAACACCAGGGGCTAAATCAGAGACAGCCAACTCCAGTCCTCGAGGGCACTTGTGTCGCCATGATTTCCAGATATCCATCCCTGATTGACCAGTTACCTGGTTCAGGTATGTCCAGCCAATTATGACATACCGAAGCAGGGTATGTTGGAAAACACGCAGTTGTGGCCCTGGAGGCCTGGAGTTGCCTATTTCTGGGTTAAATGCACCTTCCACAACTCGTATTTTTAAGGTCTTGAACGCATGTCACATGTCTGATGAGAACGTATCATTACTCTCACCAATAGATTCTTTGGTGTGAACATACTGTGCCAGGAGATTTTTTGGTAACACTTTAGATGCAGTGCTGCAAAAAAATAAATATAATATTGACAAAGATAAATAATACATTTGTTAAGCTTGTAAGCAATTTATTACTATGGCTTTTGTAGAAAATGGTCTTTAGATGTTAAGGAGTCCAACTAAGTATGTTAATAAACCTTATTTGGCTTATTATGCTAATAAATGTCTTACTAACACCCTATAAACACATTAATAATGAATGTTAATGTGTTTATAAAGCTTGTTAAGGAATCTTATTATAAAGAGTAACCAATTTTTTCCTGTCCTTTTATAAACTGTTGGAAAAACAGGAAGTGCTAGAGAAATTTAGTACGGAAGTAATGTTTATTTGTATAGCATATTTCCCAGACAAAAGTCACAAAGTGCTTTAGAGGAGAAAAATAACTAAGTACATAAAAATGTGCAAAAATAACACATAAAATAATGTAGAGCCCAGTTAAAAATATATAAAATCATAAGATGCAGTAATCTAGCCAGAAGCTGGTCACTGGTGGGAGCAGTATCCAGGACACTGAATGCACTTCATCTCCCAGCAACCCCAGCCCATAGTTCCTGCTCAACTGACTCATTTGCTGATCACCCACACTTAAGCACTGCTCAGAGTCTCACTCATTGCGAAGTATTGTCTATGCCGCTCAGCCTGCCTATCTAGCATTTGATCCTGACCCGATCTCCTGTTCACCTGATCCTGCTTCGTATTTGATTCTGCTTGCTTGCCGCCTGCCCCGACCCTTACCTGGACTCTGACCACTCTGGTTTCTCTCTGATGCTCTCATGCTTATTGCGGATATCTGCCCGGCTGACCTTGATTTAGATTTGTGGACTTTTAGCTGTGTTAATAACATTCACACCAATTTAGAGACATCAATTAACCTAAGAAGCATATTTTTGGGTTATGTAATGAAGCCGGAGTATCCGGGAAAAAACCCAGGATCCACAGGAAGAAAATGCTAATTTTTCACAGAAAGATCCAAGTCAGGATTTGAACCAAGGCCTTATTGCTGGAAGATGACAGCGCTAACCACTGCACCACCCTCCTGGTTTACTATACAAAGCCAAAATTGTTTGTTGTTCTGTTAAGTATGCAAAACAGTAAAAAATAATCCATTCTAAGAAAAACACAATTTGTTAAAGTTTTCTTTTTGTAATTGACAACAATGCATGATCTGAGGAGACAGAATTTGAATCAAAACCATCTGAAAGGCTTCAGGAGAATTTTAAAAAGTCTTCACCACTGTTGCTATCATCTCCTCATCTACTGCAGCTTATTTTCTGCCACTTAAAAGGCAAGGTGTGCACGTGAGAATACTGAGTTATAAACCAATGTCATGACTTTTAATTTTTTTCTGCTTTTTGCACAAATGGAATTCTGCAGCTAGCTGTCTAATTGCAGCGAGCAGCGTTTTCTCATTAGGGTCTATCAGCGTTTGACATTTAAGTAGAGAGCCGCTAAAAGCCTCTTTGCTAAACATTAGCATTACCATTAACCACAACCTTTGAAGAGCCAGCACGGACTCACGCCGGACTCTTTTTTTGGCTCCTTCTCTTTTGACGTGCAGCTTCCTATACTTTCAGTCTCCAATTGGTGCGTTTAGGAAGAACAATGGAGGCTGCAAGTGTGGATGGAGTAAAGTGAGAGCCCAATCATGCCAACAAGAAGGGAACATGGTGACAACTTAAGCAGAGAGGTGAAAAGGAAGACAAGGCTTAAAGGAAAAAAAGAAGAGGGTGATGCGGAGAGAGGAAGGTCAGCAGAGCATCGCTTGAAAGGGGGGGGGTTGGGGGTGCCTGATGGGCACCAAATGAACAAATTATGACGGCCTCCATTTTGTAGGATAGGGTCACCCACCACCCCCCTATCCCACCCTCCTCTCTCTTCCACTCCTCCTCTCCTCTCTTCTCTCCTGACAGTTCAATTTCCCCCTCTTGCCTCCCTGCTCCTGCCTGCTAATTGTGACTGAAGCCTTATCATGGGCCCCCCCTCTGCTGAAACACCCCCCCAGTCCGAGGAATCGCTGCGTCTGAGAGGAGACTGGAATGTCAAAATGTTATCAGAGACAGAAAACAGCCAGAGAGACGGAGGTCACACACAATAAGACCGGATGTTCGTCTGCACGCAGGGCTAAAAACACTGTAAAAATGTAGTTTTTAACATATATGCTGCAAAAAAGTTGAAATATGTATTTGTTTTTGCACTCAGCTTCTTGTCAGTGATCTGAAGGATTGGCTACAGTGAACAATGAGTCTTTACAAAGCAACAAGGTCACGCAGACGGAGAAAAATCTTTGATCAAATTGATTTTTTTTCATGTATTCATGATTATGCTGCACATTGAGACAAAGAACTCAAGCATTAAAAGCAGGAGACAAATCTTGAAGTGAATTGATTTGCGAGCTGTATAAATGCATGTGCATGGTTGGTCTAGGAGTGTCTCACTCAAATACAAACACTGCTCTACTCAAATCTAGCTCGAGAGTGCTTGACTCCGGTGGGCAAAGTGGAGCTGAGACATGTTATTTACAGACTCCAGGAGACTGGGTTTAAACCACACCTGAGCATAAAGCTCATCTCACGCCCCTGCTCAGCATGTCTCTGCTTTGTCATTTGGAATTGAAGCATTGCTAAGTGCATTTTACGTGCTGTGTTCTGTCTGTTGATAGACAAGCAGGCAGAACTGAGATGTGAGGCAATCTTTACTCAGAGGGGATCAGCTGGCTTTCTGTGTCTGAAGTCTTTTACCGGTCAGCCTCCGGGGCTGATCTAAGGTCAGAATAATCTGAATGTAGAAAGAACCATCAGGAGTAACACAGGACGGAATCACTGACCCCAAACGTCCCCCATCACAGAGAGCTAGATGGAGTTTAAGAACAGCGTGGAGGGGAGAGGCATCCGAGTCAGAGGGGGAGAGAGAACGTTCATCCATATTCCAGAGGTAATGAGGGTTAATTCATTGGTTAAGGATTAACAAGGTGCAAGAATATGATGGCTAAGCATTTGGCTTCTTGAACATAGGTTTAAATCAACCACATCAGGTGTGATGTAATCCCAGCTCCAGAGCCCCGCCTAGTGGGAAAATAGTTCTGCTGTGACTTCATGGAGTGTTCATGAAACAGAAAACCGAAGATCTGTGAAGTTCATGAGGAGCATGTCAACCATCTGTGACAGCATAAACACCTCCTCCTACACATGGATGTATACAAATAAAGGATTTATGTGCTTATGCATTATAATCTAAATGTGTCAATTTTCATTTTTTACATCACAAACTGCAACTGTGCAGGTTTGTTATACAAAAGCGACGATCAGTCGTCAAGATTTCTTATAGGCTGTTAGGTTATTAAAATACAAATACTGAAATTAAAACAGATGGTTAATATTATTAGAAGTTTCAATAAATGTAAAAGATTAATCTGTCTGTAATCTAACAGATGAGTGTAAGGGACATTTTAATGAGAACTAATTTATTTTAAAAAAAAGCAAACATTAGGTTAAAACAATACACACAAACTCAAATGAACACCTTAGCCACTGGTACTAAAATACATGCAAAACGTAAAATAAAAAAAAGTATGCAACTGATAAAGATCTTATAATATGTATTTTGTTCAAAAAAGTTATTTTTTCTGACAGGTAAATAAACAACTGTGTTATTAAATTGTAAATATAACATGTTTTGCTTTTTTAAATTGCACCACAGTTGATCAGGACAAAAATCCCAAATGCTGAAGTCAAGCAAGTCAAGATTAGAAAATAAGGGGAACAAAACTAAAAGTAAAAATTAAAAATGTGTCCTGATTTTCAACAAAATTTTAACATTTGAGCAGAAACTGATGTAAAAAAAAGAGTTTCTAGCCGAAGAGCTTAAATTCAGAGTGATGTGACCTCTGAACAAGAGGCAGGTGCGCCACACTGTTGAGAACAGGTATAAGCAAATACAAGCAAGCAATAAAGAGAAAGTCAAAAATCCATATAATGGAATTTAAGATCAGAAGAAAAATCCAAACATTTATTTATTTTTTTCCCCAATTTTTTAGGAGTTTTTCCTCATCGGGGATGCCCAGTTTAGTTTAGTCTGTTTAGTTTAGTTTAGCAGTCAGTTATTGTTTATATTTTAGGATTGATTATATGTTTTTGTACAATTACCGGACTGAAGTCCACTGAGACAATCGTGTTGTGTAATTGGACTACATGGAATAAAATACAAATACATCCAAGGAACCAGGATGTAATAAAACAGTTAACTTACAAAAATGTCTATTTTTACTGTTTTAAATCTATTTTATTTTAAAACACTCTGCTGTTTGTTCATATAGGCTACTTGATCTTAGTAAAGTTTTATTTCAAATTAAAATGTGTTTAATTTAATGTAAAAAATATCATTTGTGGACTTTGGTGCTGTGCTTTACAGAATGTTGTGTTACTGTGTTTCTCTGTAGTTTTATGTTAAATTTGTATATGTTTTTATTCATTTTATTCTCACAAAACAATTACAAAAACAAAACAATGCATCACCTAAGTATGTTTGTTTTTTTGGGGAACATGAAGAAGAAAACATATTATTTTTGCCTCTTTTATATATAATTAATAAAACCATCGGCACCTTTTTTTCTCAAACAGAGTATTTTTCTCATAGTAAAATTCCAGCTTACTGAGGTGAACATATTTATTTTTTTCTAATGTTCTTTTCTTAAATTTAAAGAGAAAAATAGGGTTTTTGCAAGAAAGAATTACTTTAAGGTAATTATGAAACAAATGAATCCTAAAAGGATTTTAATTCACTATTATTGCATGCTAAATATACTTTAAAAAGAAACAGGAACCCAAAACATTTGTGCTGATCTTTGTTTGGCCTTTTTAATCTGCACCCTCATTTAATAGCTGGGTTTGATCTTTGTTTGAAAAATATAATGAAGCTGACCTCCAAGGAAAGCCCCTACTAAGTAATGATGACCTCAGTTAAGCTAATATTTCATAATGGCACGGTCGGTGTGTGAGTGATCCTGCTGCTAATAGCAGACTAATGGTTAAATGCTTCGGCACCGCTGAAGAGGAGGCAGCCACTGACACACTTGGTGTCCGCTAGCTCGTTTAGCATGGACATAAATGAGTGTGTGAAATGAAGACATGAGAGGGATGGGCACGTCACTGACCCTTACATATATACTTTCGCAGATCTGAACACATCCACCAGGACATACATGTGCACACACACACTCGCACAAGCGCGGACATGGTGACCCCTACAGAGTTGATGAGACAGGAGCTGATATGCGAGTCAGACGGAGCCACATTTGTAAAAAGCGATAGCCAATTACAGCAGCGAGAGCTGGGGGATAATAGCCTGCCTGTCAGCTTCTGTGTGCAGCGTATGTGAACACGTGAGTGTGTGTGTGTGCGGCTGAGCCAGAACCCACAAGTGAATATTGGGTTCCTATTCTCATCTATTTGCCCTATATCGCCATTCCATAGATATTAATTTCAGAGCAGTGCTGCAGCACAGGGCCCAGGTCATTAGCGTGATTCATCTGCAGTCCACAATGAGCAGAGAAAAGGCAAATTTCTGTAAGATTTCAGCACCATAACATTGTCCATGTGGAGTTAACAATAAGCATAAAATAAAACCTGAGGCGTCGCCGGTGATGCTTAAACACAAAATCTTTAACATATTGTAACTTTTCAGCCATTAACATCATCATTCCTGTAGATTCTGAAGGAGAAAAGCCGCTTTTCTCCTTCAGAATCTACAGGAATGATGATGTTAATGGTTGAAAAGTTGCAATAAATGAGAGAACATAAACACTGGAGCTCCGATGTTAAAGAGCTAAATACATTACATTATCCATATTCTGTATTTCTTACAGATCCCCCAAATGACTGGGAATAAACCCTAACACAGACAAAGGGAAACATGGAGCGACAGAGATTTGAGAGCTCAAACATCAGTGCTTGTCCTGTACTTTCCACAGACACATGATCTCCTCAAGGACTTGGTCCTGTCAGCGGCTGTGGCCAGCCACCTGAAACAGAGGAATGATAGACTATCAGAGGAAGGGAAACTGTTCCAGGGAATTGTGTGGATTTAGTGGTTTAGTGCTGACACATGGCTTTGAGCGTGGTAGAAAAGCACTTTAACTCTTGAGTGCTTTTATCACTCGTATACACTCCATAAAGTATAGGTCTATGTCATCAGATGGCTCATACATACAGAAACACACAGCATGTATATACTGTTAAAGACCCACTTTAATGAAAAATCACTTTTTTTTACATGTTCTTGTAGCATTTTTCTCATATATAAAGAACATAAACTTAAATATTTATTCATTTTTAATTATTTTTAATTAGACAAAAAAAACTGCTGTTAGAAAAAGCTGTGACGTAGAAGCTACCATCAACTGACCACGCCTGCTCTGCTCCATTCCGATGCATCCACTTGCATAGAAATAGATCCATGTACGTCTTCAATTTTCTCATCTGCCTCCGAACTGCACTCTTGGCTCCAATATTGCTCACCATTTGTTTGTTTTTTTGTTGCGTTAGGGTTGTAAGGGGCTGTAAGCTAGCTGGAGAGCATGTAAACCACGTGTGTCAAAGTCAAGGCCCCAGGGCCAGATCCGGCCCACCAGATCATTTTATTTTATTGATATTAACGGCCGAATGTTATTCTGTGCTGGTATCTAGCCGCTTGGGTAATTCTGGCCCATGTGAAGTTGTGAAGTGTCCCTGAGAAATAAATACATTGAACTAAGTTTGGTTGGTTATGGAGGCTGAGAGATCAGTTCTAATGATCTATGTCTTTCTTTTCAAACACAGCGTTTTACCTCAAATGGAATCATGAACCGCTCACTGATGGTCCAGAAAGAAATAAACATAACCGGATAAAATAACTAAGGCCAAAACAGTCAGACAACAAAATGATTTGTGTTGGCTAAAAAGCATTCATTTTATTTTTATTTCCAGGCTTTTTGGTTTTATTCAGTGGCATGTTCATATTTGTATAATTTTAACAGGCTATATTTAATAGAGAGCAAAATCTTTTGGGATATGTTAAGTGCAATTTTTCATATAAAATGACATTTAAATAAATCAGCTAATTTTAATGTTTTTTTTTTTCTTTTCTTCTAAATTGTATTTCTAACTTAATATATTTTTATTGAGAGTAAAATATTGGAAGTTTTTTAAGGTTGAAGTTGATTTTTTTTCTGGAATAATATTCCTCCCTCTCTTTATTTATATTTATGTTAAAAAGTTACATTTTCAAAGTTATAAAAGTTTATTTTTAGAGTGTTCAATAGATTTTTATTCTGTTCTACCCGCGACCTAAGGTGTGTTTTGGATTTTTGGCCCCTGTGTGACTGACTTTGACTCCCCTGATGTAAACAGAAGGATGTCAGGAAGTAGGGGCGGGCTTACTCCGTGCCAATAGTCCTGCCTACACCTCAGAAGCAAATTTCTAATGAACTACTGCCACTCTGCAGAAACTATGTCCTAGAAATGACGCAGTTTTTTTTTTTTTTTTTTGGCTAAAAACTGCATCATAGTGCTTTTTAAAAGACCACTGGGAACACTTGCAAAAGATCAGAAGATGATTGGAGTGGGACTTCAAGTCACAGATCTGAAAAAAGGATTTGTTTTAACATTGTTTGCGTTTTTGTGCAGAAATTAAAGGTTGTGTTAGGAAAGGGTCTAATACTTAAATGGATAAAGACACAAACTCAGCCTTTTAAAATCTGACTTTACAATCAGGTGACAAAAAAAGTATCTTAACATTAAATTCCTTAATCTGTAATGAAACAAGTTTAGTGCAAAGAAAGAGTCTCTACTGAAACACTGGACTCCATTTTCTATGTCACAAAAAAATTAAACAACCTTCAGTGGATTTATAAAAGTTCCAACATTGCTGTATTAATCGACAAGCCCCCCCTTCTTTTTCAGATGTATAATTCATATGTACTTGAAGAAACTGGAGCTTCATAACCGAGAACAAACAATGAAGTTAAAGCGTATCCTGTGCAATATTCCCCTTTCTCCGATTCATCTCTGTAATAGAGATGCAAGCTCCGTAATGCTCGCTGGGAGCCAAGCATGAGATTGAGGATTTCTCACTCACCATGCATTATTCATAGACCAGAGCAACAGAGTGTGTAAGATGAGAATTACACAGCATGAAGAGAACAGGGGAGAGGGGACCGAGGGGAGGTGAGAGGAAGAGAGGAGGAAGGACAGGGGAGCAAAGGTGACACACTGTGGAAGAAAAAGACATGAAGGAGAGGACAAAATAAAAACTGAAAAAAGAGTGACATGGTGGACACTTGCAGATCTTTATTTCCTATTTCTCTCAGCTTAACCCCAGGATTGTTTTGGGAGCTTGTGAACAGTGGGGTGGTGGAAATGAATATAGAACCAGGAGCCCAGATAGCTTCAGCAGATTGGCTCGCAATTTGCATTTGTTAAATGCGAGTCTTGTGAGTCGGTTTGTATTCCGAGCACAAGCTGAACGGTGAGCAGGAAATTTCAGGGTTCTCTTGCGATTCGTGTCCGGCCTCTGTTCTTAGTAATGAAAAACAGTAGGAAGTGAGTCAGGGTTGGAATTGATTTGTTTAACAATGGAAATGAAACAAAGTAGGAGGCATGGACCAAAACAGGAGGCCTGCCATCTTAAATAAAAGCTTGGGACCAAGAAATTGCAAAATTGTGGCTGACACAATTTGACAAATGACTTGTACAGAATGATGTAGAGCATTTTTTCCATCAGAATAATTGATGGATGGTTAAAAGCTTTTACCGTTATTGCGTTATTTCTGCAGCGTTGTGAAGGAGCCCGGCTAAGAAACATTAAAAACATCCAGTTTAAAAATATTCATACAAATGAAAGATCTAAAAGACATTTCTAACAAGGTATTTCATGATAATTACTGTGAAATTATGGCTGGATGTGTAATTATAAGTGACATTGATATTTAAATGTTTCGTCTGATGTCTGTATTTACTGAATCTGAAAGGCTTTTAGCACAAGATTAATATAATTTTTTGCTGTTATCTAAATTCTTTGTACATACATGAGAGTGCCTTTTTTTACGCGCATGTCTTCAGCGATGCAGCCCTAATGACAAGAATGTGACGGTTGCTGGTTTTTTAGCTTCCCAGAAATGAAAAGCTGGTATTAATTTAGGCTACAGATTTCATTTGTTCCGAACAGGAAAAACAATATAAATCACTTTTAGAGTGATTAGAGCGAGAGTTAGATTAATCCAGGCCTGATTAGGGCATTATGCCGGCTTGTTATGGACACACAGGGTGACTGACGGTAATTACTGTCAGTAATAGGAGAGCGCACATTCAGTCAAAGCATGAGCCACGGGCTACGCAAGTGAGTGTGGTGATAAAGTGTACTTTTGAAAGTTGACCAAAACAGAAAAAAATAAAAAAATGTTTAATTTTTGCCAAATAATAAATAAAACACTTGTAAAAAGACAGCGTACATACAAGGTTTTGCTTCCAGCATGCAGAAGAAGAGGTGAAAAAGCCATGGCTTTGTTTATGATTATTGATATCCTAAGACAAACATGTTCCCCAGATAATAAGAACAGATGGTAGGTAGGTAAGGCAAATATTACCGTGAAGAAAATTAGAGAGGTGCTACATCAGCAAATCGAAGCTCGCTGTGAGCAACAGACACGTCTGCACACCTGAGTTTAACCCTGTAAAGGAAATAAATTCTGTAAATAAACAGAAAATTCAAGTTTTTAAAAAAATAATATTTAAATGTTCAAAAAATGTTGTTTTGGGAAAAAGTACCTTATTTAGTCATTGTTTCAATTTAATCTACACATTTTTAATATAGAGGAACTGTATTATAAATAATTAACAACAAATGATTTTTTTCATTTACAAAATAATAACAAAAGATGAGCTAATCTCAACCTAAACTGATTAAAATTAGCTGAACGTTTTCCCGCCAAAAGTGTTTTTGAGATGTCATGGAGGCAGCCATTTTGAAATGATCAGAAAAAGCCCTTCTACTGCCCCTAGTGGAATGATAATGCACTGCAGGACAGAAAACACCAATGAAGTCATACACAAATGGTTTTTAAGGACCGTTTTACTAATGAGATAGAGGTCTCACATTTACATGTATCAAATATAATACAAATAGTTATATAGGGGTAACCCTTTAACACCTGAGGCATCGCAGGTGATGCTTAAACACAAAATCTTTGATGTACTGTAACTTTTCAACACTTAAACACGATCGACGTCATTCTAGTAGATTCTAGTAGGTTCCGCCGCTTTTCTCCTTCAGAATCTACTAGAATGACGTTGATCGTATTAACGGTTGAAAAGTTATAGTAAATAAAAGAGCATGAACGCTGGAGCTACATAAGCGTAAGATTCTGTCAACAAATGGAATCCCAGGAAACTTTAAATGTAACTTATATGCTTTTTTTTATTTCTACTGTGTCTCAGAAGTATGAGCAGACTCAGCAAGGACTCCATATGGCACTGTTGTCTTTATTACTGGGAATTTCCTGCAGGTGTGAAGCTAAATTTACAGTTTGGAAGCAGACATAAGGCACCCAATGAGATGTGTCCCATTAAAGGCATGGGAAATAACTATGCATATTTAGCAGGGCATTGCACATCTCTCTTCCAGATGCCCTCCTCCTCCTCCTCTCGTCCACTCTCCTTTTCCTCCTTCCTCCTTTTTTTCCCCTTTATTAGCAACAATTCTTCCTTTCCACCACATCATCGGTTCCTGGAGAACCTTTAACACGCTGTTGGTTCAGCTAGAGCCCCACATGATTTGACAGCCTCTCCACATCTGTCCCTTTTTAAGTTATAAAACAACAGTCTAGAAGCTTATTTTATGAGTGCACGCCTCTGCTCTTTTCATGTTTATGACAAAGATTTGGAACAAATGGCATCCGTTGGCTGGAACAACGAAGATAAATCAAGTCAATTCACTGGCAAGAAGGGAAGCACAGCAACACAGAAAGAGTGCCACTTGATTGCCGACAAGAGGAGTGCTTGCATTATTCAATTAATACCTGAAAGGGTACATTTTATGCAGCGTTTACCGAAGCATCCACCAGTCAACATACGCAGGGCACATACAAACACACGTATACTCCCACACAAACACAAGGACTTGTGTTTGCATCCTGGGAAAAGACTGGACTCTCCTTCCATTTTGCCAAATCAAATATACAGTGAGAGCAAGCTAAAAGGCACTTTCAATCAGCCGCTCTGGGTCTGTCTGTCAATCTGGGAACAACAACAATCTAGCCTACTTGGAGCAGTCTAGTCAACATCCATTCCCCAATAAATTCAATCAGTGATGCTTTGTGTGTATGTGTGTGCCACTGCGTGTGTTGCTAGAGAGAAAGATTTTTTTTTCTTAGCATCATAAAATAAAAAATATACTAGCCTATATAAATTTAAATATAAAGAAATATCTAAAAGAGAAAAATGCTTTTATGGAAAAAGTTAAACATCCAAGGATGAAGATACCAAGGTGTGAGATGCATGCAATTGAAAAAAAAAGAATAAATTTAGCTTTGAACACACTCCTCTTCCTCATATTCCTCATTCAGATTGGCAATGAGAATCTTCATTTCACTAAATAATCTTCGAAAGCCAAGGAGCAGAGGTAACAAGCCTGAGCTAATGACATTGATGTGGAGGGCTGCACGCTGGAGTGATTGTCTGACTGTCTGAGACCCAAAAGCAGCCATAGCAGGCTCATCATGGACCCGCGCTCTCATTATTTGGCCACAAATGGAAATGCAAATCGCTCGCTTTGCTGCGGACGCCTCAAATTTATTAAACTAAAAGGTTTAATTTCCATTTTTCTTTGCATCAGCTTTATTTATAAATGTCGTGCCCTATGAAGACCCTGTTATTTTCTCCCTCTTCTGCAGGCTCTTAACAAATCTGCTCATTAATATGGAAATAGAGAATCAATCGCTTTTTCCGGCAACACAGGGCTGCTTCCCTCTGCAGTGTGTAATGTGTTCTGACTGGTCATCAGCACAAACAATCTCACATGCATTTACATACCATATACAACGCTATATGTACCATTATATTATTTTTCTTATGCACAAATCCTACTTCTTGCTTATTTCTCAACACATCTATTTAATATATAGCAAATAAAAAGGCTGCATAAATGCTAAAATGTATTTTAAACAACAATTTCCTTTCTGTTCGGACACATTCAGGAGTCGTGTTTGCCGAGCAAACACAGAATGGCACCAGATGTTGAAGAATTAATAACCCATAATATCAAGTGCTGCTCAGCCAAGCTTTTAGAGCCCTAAAATAACACTCATAGAGCCTAATGAGATCTAATTATGCACAAGGTTCTTAGTCAGGGTAATATGATGATTATTACATCTGTGGCTTTTTACAGTTGGTTGTCATATTTGCCAGCAAATTGCTCCTCTTTCTGTCTGTTTGCTTCCCTCGCCGCCTTCTTTTGTGTCAGTCAACAGGAGTAAAGTGAAACACCACTCTGGACCACGACCTAATGAACATTTCTAAATGGCCATGACCAGCCAGTTAAGAGAATAATGTTGCAGCTATTAACCAAAGCGGTTGCTTCCACAAAGAGTCATCTGTGAAAAGCAGCATCGGAGGAGCAGACGAGCACTAGTGAGATCCCCGTTTCCACACACACATGTATGCGCACGCTTTGCACAGCCTGACATAGCGTGTTTATCTTTCACATTCTGCAGCAAACAAACCGTGTGACGTATATTCAACCCATGCTGCAGAGCTTATTAAAGTCTCAAGGTGTGTGTGGGGGTGTGTGCCCTATTAGGAAAATTCAGTTTCACTCAAGGTTTTAGTACCATGGTTGCAGACCACTGGCCATTGATTATTCATAGAGTCTGTGATTGGGTCCATTAATACAGGATTAGGGAAGGAATTGATGCTGTTTGGGTGTGCCTGTGTTTGTTTGTGGACTGCATGTGTATTGTAATGAATTCACAGTTGTGGTTGAGCAAGATTGTCAAAGCAAAACTTGATATTGGCAGAACATTGACGCAGAGTTGTTAAAAATTAACAGTATCAAAATAATTTACTATTTTATAAAAGCATGATGCACTATTATGTCAAAGAAACATAATACTTTTTCTTATTTTTTCTTATTTAGACATGAAGGAATTTTTTGACCCCCATCATTTGCCACATATGGGAAGATTTCAACCTAATAGCATTTGTTCTCCAATTGAAACTTAATCTGGGTAAATGGTGCCTAAATGTTTAAATCACATTTACAGGCTGTCAACTGATCTGATGTTCTTCACATGGTCACCCTTCGTTTGAATGAAAATAAATTGATGGCAAATGAGAAAAAGATTCTGCAAAATGGGGTGAGGAGATCAACTGGATCATAGCTCCCCCCAGTGGACAATTTTGGAAAAACCTGGAATGTAGAAAAAGAAGCAAACTTGTGATTTCCAACTTAATGATACATTTTTTAATGTAAAAATTAGTTAAAGTCATGCTTTATGACTGATATAGCTTAAAGTAGCATTTCCCTATTCATACAAGATATTATCACCATTTATTTTTAAAAAAAAGTATTAGCTGGACTGACTTAGAATGTCTCTCAGAATTGTTCAATCTTCACCTAAATGTTCCTCAAAATGCATTTTTTTCTATAACTTGTCTGATTTTTTTCAGTTTTGTTCTCTGTAGCTTTTGTATATGCATTTAAATTTTACTTTGTAGATAAATAATGATTTTTTTAAGTGTTCTTTCTGTATGATTATAAGCCCATGCATCAAAAATAAGTTTTTTTATATGAAACAGAATAACATGGTTCCTCAAGAAAACGTTTTTGTTTTCGAAATAAATTATAAGTTTTTTATGTGAGGCTTTTGTTGAGTTATCTTGTGCATTATATATTTTTGATGCACAAAATACTACTATTTTTACTCACTATTTTTAAATTCTAATTTCTTAAATCTTTTTTACACAGCTTTTTTCCCCTTATCTTTAATTAACTGACTTTAAGTATATTTTTCATATATATACTGTTTTAACTTAGAAAATGTGTTTTTCTTGGTTATGCATTGAACATGATGGATAAGTCACTTATTGCAATTGAGTGCCAAAGTGTGCTGTTGCCCAATCACTCGAAACTATTGTTGGTGTCTCTTTTGTAGGAGAGTATCAAGAAGAATTTTGATAAAACATAATCTAGCACAAAATCACATTTGTAAAAGTTTGAATGTAAACTATTAGACATCGAGGTGTTATGAAGTTAAAAACAGCTAATCCATGTGTACTATATCTTTTTCTTATTAGAAAATCATCAGTTTCCGGATATTGTTTGTGCTTTGGATATAATTCTATAACTAAAATGTGTACTTACAAAAACATGTCTGAAATAAACCTGAAATACAGAGTTCTAAGTGATTTAAAATGTGGATGAAAACATTGTCCACAACTTGTGTCATTTATCACCAGAACAATCTTTGGGGGACAGATGAATTATTAATGCTATACTGTGAAAGTTGTGGAATAACATTTTCAGTAACGGTATATGGGAAGATTTCAGCAGGGAAGCAGTTGTATTTGCTTAATGGTTACTAATAGGTTTTAAAGTTCTATCAATGGAGCCAAATTAATATTGACTAAAAATATATATTTTTCAACAAATCTATGGATTAGTTTTTTCTTTAGTGTAACTTTTT
>NC_050520.1:8047504-8076968 GCF_002922805.2 Oryzias melastigma
GCTGGATTTTGAAATGATGACTCCTCATTTTATTAAGAAAATGTTATATTTTCACTAAGTTTTTTTTAAATTATTATTATTATTAGTTCAATTCAATTCAATTGTATTTATATAGCCCAAAATCACAAAGGAATTTGCCTCATTGGGCTTCAAAATATGAAGAATTGTTAAAAACTAAGTCTATTTATAGCTGTTTAAAACTTGTGTTCCTTCCAAAGCAATAAAGATTTGCAATGGAATTGTAGAATATTGAAAGGCAAACTTACGAATCCAAATGCAATTTCTTTTTTGTTTATGAGCCCAAGTCTCTCTAACATGTTTCTAATCTCTGAAGAAGCTTCAAATAAATCCTACCTTGTTAAAACCCATGGATTCTCCTGGAGTTTAGGTGCTTTCTGTAAAACATAAAACACGCTTTTATTTTAAGGGCTCGCGGGGCGGAAGTGTCACGCGCCTCCCCACCGCACCTGTTTCCAGCAGTGCTGTACCTGTCCGCCTGTGCTGCTGGCCGTGGTGCTGAAACTGTGACGTACTGCATTGTCGTTCATCACGCATCCTCTCATCCCCTGCCATTTTTTGTGCTACTTTCTAACTTGCTAAGCAAGGGGGGTCTCCATTAGCAGGAGGTGCAGACAAAGAAGAGAGGCAGTCGTATTGACGGACTGGTCCTTCCCTGGAGATTTGGGGTCTTCTCACAGACAAGAGGCTGCTATCAGACAGGCGATACCATGTCCGACTTTGACAGCAATCCGTTTGCAGACCCGGATTTCAGCAATCCCTTTCAGGTGCCTCTCTCGGCTAGTTGACTTGCTAACAGATGCTAGAGACCCCATTGAGGCCAGTGCTAGTTTAGCATGTATGCTAAGTGTGTTAGCTTGAATGCTAGAGAGAATCAAAACAAAACCATTAGCCTCCACATTTACAATATCACTCATGCTTAGAGAAGCTGGTTATATGAAGGAAGACATTAAAATCTATAGTTTTGCACATTTTTTCCCTGGCTAGTTTTGTCAAAAGTGTTGTGGTAAATGTTCAGTCGAGCATTACCATTGTTGACGCTAGCTAGCAGGGCAATACTAGCTTAAAAAATCGTTTACAAACGTTTAATTTTGGTTTTTAAAAAGTAAGTTGATTGGTTTATAAAGTAAGCTGGAAATGTAGCTGAATAATTCAGAATATAATGAATTATCAGTGATGCTGGGACGCAGGTGATGCTGATAAAGCGTCTGATAAGATTGTCACAACAGAGATTGACACATATTTCTCTGCTGCCAGTTTAATTTAACAGGACATTTGTTTCTTGGATAATCTGTAATAAAATGTTAAAATATGAACCCCCACATACATCACCAACAACAACAAAAATCAGCTTTTTATGGTAATATTATATTACATTTGTTTTTGAGTGTCAGATGAAAGCAACAGGAAGTTTACCTGTGGCAAGTCTTTTATTTCAAAAATTTAAAAAAGCGTAGAATGTGATTTACTGGTACAAGAGATATTACTTTACGCTTTTTTCCCCATTACAGTTTAATCATCTTTTTAATAATCTTTTCATGTGGATTCTGCATCTGATTTTCAACCAGACTTCCCAAAAAAGGATGTGATTTTGTTATGATTAAAAAAAAATAAGTAGGAGTAAATGAACAAAGGTTATGATTTATTTAAAAAAAAGGTTTCAGAAAAAGTTGTTGTTTATGTGAAGAATTTTTGTCTTTATCTGTGTTTGTGTTGATACCAGTATAATTATAGATAAACACAATTTTGTAAATTGTACTTTCAAACAATGCTTTTTTTCTAGGGTTTTTGTTGTATGAGTAAAACAAATGTATTTATGGTTACACTGGAAAAATTCTGTCTATGCAAGGGTCTGGTATTTCAAATAAATCCCAGTTAATCCACGTTTTGATTCAATTTGATTGTGCATGTTCCCCTTGTTATCCATCCTTCCTCATAGTTTGATCACAAATCAATTATTTGTAAAATTAGTAGAATATTAAATGTAGTAAATATGTGAATTAGTAAAACACAAGCCTTAAGTGGCCTTCAACTCCTTAAATTCCTGACCTTTCTCCCCTGTAGGATCCCTCTGTGACCCAAGTGACACGATCTGCCCCTCCTGGTGGTCTGGAGGAGTACAACCCCTTCACAGACGCCAGAACGGTCAGCTTAAGTTGTAGATTTATGATCATTATCAATAGACTGCATGAATATATTTGTCCCTTAGTGAGTGACCTCATTTCATCCCTCTATCTTCCACTGAAAACTCTTGTGGCCTAATTGCAGCCTCTACTTGATATGGACTTTTTTAGTACCAATATGATTGTAATAAATGCTCTCTGGACTGCAGGCAGCACCTGGAAGTGGCCCCAAATCTGCACCAGCACCCTCCCAGAACACACAGCCTGCCATAATGAAGCCCACGGAAGAGCCGCCAGCTTACACACAGCAACAAACTCAGGTACTCACTAAAAACAGAAGGAAGCCGGACCAAATCCACTGATTCACAGCTTTTTCTTTTATTTTAATAACGGACAAGAATCTAGAATAGAAGTATTAACATAGAAACAGTATTATTAATTGATTAAAATTGGGCTATTATATAGCACAACTTTTATAGCACCTGCTGATGGGAATGTTCTTACTTTGGGCCAAAACTGACAAAAAAACAGTTAGTTAGATAAAAACTTTTTGGTTGTTTTATTTAAAAAGAAAATGGCCAAATTAGGTTTTATCAGCTTTGCTTCCTAAAATAGAGTAAATAAATCACAATGCTTTTAATGGTTGTCATTCTCATTGGTCTGACCATGACTGGTCAAAGATTGAATACTTTGCTGTTAATTTTAAAAACAGAAAGCAGCATGTCTATTCAGTAGGGTTTTAGAAATGGTGGCTTTGCCATGTTTTTCCAACAGAAAGGCTAAATCTACAGTACTGTGCGCTCGGACTGCACACACATGTTTAAATAACCTTCATTAGCTGTCTATTTGCTTTCATTTTAACTGTACAGTTGCATCAGAAGCATCTGGTTCATCTTTCCTCTTTTCTTTCATAAACTTTGTGTTGTCTGATGGCCCTTCAGCGGCGAACTGAGGTATTTTTTTATCTGTTTTTTCTTTTACCTCATTTTTTCAAAGTAAATGTACATGTTGTCATTATCTAACCTTCAGTTTACAATTGTAGAACATTAGTAATGCAATCTTTCCTCTTATTCCCCACCTCAAACCAACTCCATTTAACTCATCTGAGTGGACATTTCTTACCTTTGAGCCGTCCGTCCTCCTAGCAGACAGATGATGAGTGTTTTGGGTGTTTTCGTGCCAGGACCAGGCGCGCGCTCAAGCCGAGCTCCTGAGGAGGCAGGAGGAGTTGGAGAAGAAAGCCGCAGAGCTGGACCGTCGGGAGAGAGAGCTACAGACCCACGGAGCAGCAGGTCAGTCGCTCTCTCAGGTTTCCGCTCTGACCACCAGCACTTCATTAATCTGAACGGTCATTACTCATTAAAGCAAATCTCACGGTGTGTTACCACAGTAACAGCATAACTTACTTTATTTTTGCAGAGATGGCATTGAGTTTGTTGTTGTCCCACTCAAACTAACATTTCCACTCTATAGTTTTGGTTTAAATTGGTGCTTTAAAAAAATCATCAGATTAATCGCACTTCTGAGTTGTGATTAATCACAATCTTTCACTAGGTTCATTTTTTAAGACACTATGCAGCTTTTGAACAAAAACATGACAGAGAGAACACGTTTCTTTTATTTTTGCTGTCTTAAATTTTTACATTTATAAAGTAATAACTCTGGTATCCCAGAAGTGTAATTTGTGAGCACAAAACACATCAACAGTTAAGATAAGCAGAACTGCAAAGACGTTTATGTCTGCAGGAATATTCCAAGAAAACAAAGATACTGACTTACAGTCATAAGAAATCTGCACTTTTAATAATCTCATACCACGATCCAGGTGAATTCTCGATTCTGATTGGCTGCTGGTGTGGATGCACACCCAAAAAAGAAGTTTTGGTCAAATTCCCCAAATGTTCTAAATCACTGCGCAGGGTTCTTTAAAACGAACTTTTACTTCATGATCTGGACAAAAAAAATGGTAAGAAGTGAAAGTTTATTTAACCTATCGTGATGATCAACATTTATATCGCTTTCTATTTGAGTCGAGGTCTGTGCCGGCTCAGCGACGCCTTGTCGTGTTAATGTAACAACAGCCCGCACTATGTATAAAATAATACGCTTTTTGTGAAAAAGTGATTCAAAACAAAAAAATGACAATAACAAACTACTAAAAATCAATTGAATATTTCTTTATTTCTTAAGTGACTATGGTACAAGTGGAATAAAGCCCAACGAATTGTTCAATATAAGTAATTAACGCACGCAGTGGAAGCCTGACCATCTCACGCAAAGATGGTTGCTTCAGGAAGTGTAAATATTTGTGTTAATAAATATTAACATTCCATTTTTTTAATTAATCACGTGCGTTAATGTTGACAGCCCTAGTTTAGATGAATCAGGATCACCAAGAGAATTGGAAAAAAACTGATTTTACATTTGAAAACCAAAGTAGAACATTTGAAAATAGTATATGTTTTGTTTAACTTTGAAATATTGTCCACACAGGTCGTAAAAACAACTGGCCTCCACTTCCAGAGAAGTTTCCCGTTGGTCCGTGCTTCTACCATGATATAGCTGTGGACATTCCCGTAGAATTCCAGAAGACCGTAAAGATTATGTACAACCTTTGGATGTGTAAGTGGACAACCACCTCTTCGGTTTGGTATTGTTTTTTATCAAACCTTAACCCTTTGTTTTCTCTGCCAGTCCATGCAGGAACTCTTTTTGTGAACATGTTCGGCTGCCTGTCGTGGTTCATTGTAGATGCGTCTCGCGGCGTAGATTTTGGTTTGGCCATGCTCTGGTTTCTGCTCTTCACTCCATGTTCTTTCATCTGCTGGTACAGACCACTTTATGGTGCATTCAGGTAAGCAGAAACACAAGAATTACACTTTGACACATTTTTTAACTAAACAAGCAATAGACCCTTTACATACTTTATATATTTAACATATAAAAGTGGTAAAAAGTGTTTGGATCAGAGGAATTTTTGGTGTTAAATTCTTCCAATTCTGTTCTGACTGCAGGAGTGACAGCTCATTCCGCTTCTTTGTCTTCTTCTTCGTCTACATCTGTCAGTTTGGAGTTCACGTCCTACAATCTATCGGCATCACTGGCTGGGGAACATGGTGAGTTTTACAAGTTCTCCGTGTCTTCCGTCTTCTATAACAGGGATCCCCCACCCCATCAGGTTTAATGTCGGGAACCTATTTTCATTAACGGAGTTGGCATTTTCTTACTTTAAGCTTCCTGTTTCCTGTTTCAAAATAAAATGCTACGACATGAAATTGAGTTTAAAAATGACAATTTGAAACTGCCTGTAGATGTTTTACAGATGATAAAATTCCAATGAAAGAAAGTAATCGATTTGTAAAAGTTATTATATTAGAATAATTAAATAAAGGCAACATTACAGTTTTTTTTCTTAGAATGCCATTATATCATTGAGAGGTCAATTCAGGTTCAGATTATATTTTAAGGCAAAAATATAAATCATATTTTGTTTTTGAATTCATCTTCTCTCTTTAACGCAAAAGAAGTATTTTCTGTACTCTAAATTTCTTAACAGATACCAGCTTAATTAGAAAATTCTTAAATGTCTCTTCTACATGTTTCCACAAAATAACAACTTTATTTTATTGACTTTTTTTCCTCAGTAAAATATTTGCAGCTGGTTTAAACTTAGACTTTGTGTTTGACTCATTAAAATGTGACGCCGATTTTCCCTTAAACATCAAAGTGGAGGCTAACTTCAGCCACATTTTAGGTTTTATTTGTTTGCAAGTGTAGAATGTAGAATTGGAGCAGAGAAAGTGAGACGTTGGCCCGCCCACGGCAGAACCTGCGTCATGGATCTGAACCTTTTCAAACATCCACTTTTCTCAGAAACGCAATTTTAGTCCCGATCAATTTTAATCATGTCTTTCGTCATGAGTAAAATGCTACAAGAACATATTAAAAACACTATTTTAATTAGAGTGGGTCTTTGAGGTGTGACGGATAAATAAAGCAAAATAAAAGGTAGAAAAGTGCTATACAAGTATACGCCATTTACCATTCACCAATGACTTTTTTCTCTCCAAAAAAACTCTCCAAAGGGATTTTTTTTTTTTTTTTTATTTGTTATCTTGAGACTTTTAAATAAGCAATTATAGCAGCTACTTTAAGAAGGTAGCAAATAGACACATAACTGAGGTGATCTACTTCACGTGAGTCGAGCGTGAGTCATGGTGGGTAGTTTTCCAAAATGAAATTTCTTTCAAAACCAGAAATTAAGCAAAACAGAAATATAAGTTTCCATATGTAATTTTTTTTTGTCTATGGATAAAAAAGTGGCCGGGAGAATAGGGACAACTGCTCTGTTTGTTTTCTGAAGTTGGCTTGTGTTGCTTTTGGTTTTCCAGCGGCTGGATCGCAGCTCTGACTGGTCTGAACACCAACATCCCAGTTGGCATCATCATGTTGCTTATTGCTGCTCTGTTCACTGCTCTGTCTGTTGGCTCGCTCATTATGTTCAAAAAGGTAAGGCTCACAGAACTGCTGACAAAAGTGCAGTTTTTGTAAAGAAAATACTCCAAAGTGAACATGTGTAAATAGAATTTCAAAAGCCTTATTGTAGAAATGTTGACATGTTTACAAATCTTCTGTTTAGGTGCACGCGTTGTACCGAACCACTGGTGCTAGTTTTGAGAAGGCGCAGCAGGAGTTTGCCACCGGCGTCATGTCGAACAAGACGGTTCAGACTGCAGCCGCCAACGCTGCAGCCAACGCTGCTACCAATGCTGCTCGCGGGGCCTTCAAAGCTCATCCTTAAAGACCAACATCCCCACACACATTTACACACAGATTGTCATAATGGAGGCGCACAACTCTGGCTTGAATATTCTGAATGTCAGGAGCTCACTCTTCCCTTCATAGCGGTGAGTAGCAGAGATTAGCCAGAGTTGTTCATCTTCTCTAACATCAGATCAAAAGTTCCCGTCTCCTGTCCTCGCATCGATTAGGTAGCGATGTGCTGTGGGGTTTTATCTCTCACACTCTGACGTTCCGCTCCTCCTGTCCTCTCGAGGTGATCCCATCAGGCGTAGATTGCAGCTCTTGGATTCCCTGTTTTTGTCATGGTGACTTCCTGCCCGAAAACTTTAGTGTAGCGTTGTGAAAATCTGAACATGGTGGTTGGCACTTCGTTCTGTTTCCTCGCTGACCTCTACAGTGCGTGTGCGGGTTTCTGTGCAAATGTGTGTTTCACTTAAGAAAATCACTACTTTTTTTTTAGTAATCCAGCACTTTGACATTTAAGATCTGAAAGGTAAACCGTACCTTGTGTAGATCGGTGTTTCTATGATGAGACAAATACCATTCTCCCAATGGTAAACTTTATTTTATAAATAGGAATCTGTTGCTGTTCGTCAGCAACGCCTCTAACTTGATCAGCTGTTCTTAAATCTACGCTGGTCGGGCTCGCCCAGCAACTCCCGATTGAAAGCATGACAGCATGCGCGGCACACCTGAGCTTCAGTCATTCAGTCACTGCCTTTCTTCAGGCTACACAAGTGGCTTTTTGGGGGAATGTCTGCCTAACGTTGTCCCTCCCGGTCCTGTGGGAGATGACTGCATGTTCTAACAGCTGTGAGATGAAGGTTGGTTTTAACGGCTTGATGTGTATTTTTATTTTGAATTGTGCACCCATTAACACTACTACTCTTCTTTTTTTCTCATTCATGTAAAAAAAATAATAATGCTGCTATAGATTTTGAGCCTGTTGATTGGCTCCTCCCACCATCACATTTCCTGTTTATAATAACCTCACACGAGGAGCTGCCTTTTGTGACAGATGACCTGAACATTAACAGAGCTGCAGTCAGGATTACTCTGCGTATAAGAAGAGGTAAAAACACTAATGCTGTGTATATGTACCACACACACCTGCAGCCCATTCTCATCTGTGCTGTCAGCAGTGGCCAAAATGAACATAAAAAGAACTGGATCCACATTCAGTGATGTCACTGTAACACTTTAACTGATGTGCTGTTTCAACCAGAGGTGGGTAATTCATTTTACTTAAGTAACTTTTTTTGTTAAAAAACATTTTTACTTTCAGTTGAGTAGATTTAGAATGGGGAAAAAATAAATTATTTCACTGGAATGGGTATTTTCCTCTAGTTTGGTAAATTTATACCATTTATTCTAAAGACTTTTAATATCAGTTCATGTCAGTGTTTTTCAAAATCTCAGAAACAACAAACTTATGTCTACAATGGTCAAAGCAACGGTGTACAGGTGGCAAATCAACCTTTATTTTATAAACTGTTTACTGAATGATAAAACAATAGACAAACTTGATTTTTAATGGTTTAAATTGGCCAAATATTTTTTCTAAAACCTGCAAAAGATCAACTATTCTACATCAGTATTTATTCCAGACTTCAGTGAAAGCCTTGTTGACTAAACAAGATGATTCTCTTTTATTCCTTTAATATATCTGGAAATACCAGTTTATTTTTGCCATAAGATTTAGTCAAAGCTGCCATTCAGTGTTTTTTTTTTTGCCATTCAGTTTTATTAGAGTAAATATTTAAGCAGCTTTTACTTGAAGAGCATTATTTTGAACTAAAGCCATTAAAGTTCATTTCTGGCCATCCTGCCTGCCTCTGGTAACAACAGTGTAACAACCTGTACAGACTACCATCCCCTCACAGGGATTTGATCGTGTCATTTAACACACGCCTAACAGGTGTGGCTGCTTATCTGTGAAATGGTCCCTAAAGTGATGGGAAATAGTTTTTTGGATCGCACATTTTGTGTGAAACTTTTTTTTTTTTTTTACTATTATTTATGGTGTTATTTAAGTTGTTGCATTTCAGTTGTCTGTAGTTTTGTTGCCGTCATGGGGTTTTGTAACGACATGGTCACAGCATCAGCTTGGCTGCAAACACTGACTTTGTAAATTGGTCCTGCAAGAAGTGTGCTTGTTGTATGCGAATGTTTGATCGCGATACGTTTGAGACAAAGAATAAGCTCCCTAAAGTGTTATTCTATATCCAGAAAAGCTGTGAGAAATCTACCAAATGTCCATATGGATTTGTTTTCAAATCTTGCTTTGTGATGTGTTCCCCCGTTTTACTGCTTTAGGCTAGAAAAAAAAAACTCAAATTCACCCACTATATCACCTTGTATTTGTTCTTGAAGCGATTGTTATCTGAAGCCATGTCATGGTGGTATTTTTCTTCATATCTTTGGCGAGCTGGTCTGCAGCACAGAATATGTTTAGAGGTTTGCTGACATGAGACGACTCTGTTTTCAACTTGTGACCGTGTTACTTCACTGAACCAGAGAAAAACCTCATCCAAAAGGGACACCTGTATATTTTGTATAGTTTGATTCCTGTTATCAGTCACATGTAAAAAGAAAGTAATCCTCCCTGTCTGGCCTTTGTTGCATGTGAAATAGTTTCAGTTTTGTATATTTATGGTATTAACATGAAATAAAATTTCAAAGAAATATTTGCAGACCTAATTTTATGAAGCTTTGTATCATTTATAATATGGAATCACATAAAATATTTTATTTATTTGGATGTTCTTTTATGTTACACTTGATGTGCTATTTTTTTTTTTAATTGAGGACAAAACTAACACAAAACCCTCAAAAAGTTCTTGAAATATTCTCTGTAATATCTACCTTCTACCGCTAGGTGTCAGTGTTTCCTCTGAAAGCAAAGGTACAGAACCAGCAGTTTTCAGCAAATAACCTTCCTGAAGTCCTTAAATTATTTAATAATGATGGAGTACATACATTTAGGAAATTAAGCTTGAAATTGAATTTCTGGGTATTTTTTTCAAATCAAAACATTGTAAATCAAGAGCAGATGGAAAAATTGTAGCTTGAAAAGAGCTTATTTGTGGTGTATAAAATCTGCTGGGTCGGCCACCACCTTCCTGCTAGGCTCCATTCTGATGCATCCACTTGTAGATGACCAGATTAATGTTCTGGTTTTACTCATAAAAGTGGCATTTGACTCAAATCTCTATGGCTGTATAGTTCCAAAATCGATCTCCATTTTTGTTGCATCGTAATGTTGAGGGGTGTGAAGCTAGCAGCTAGCATGTAAACAGAGAGCTTTCAGCAGCAAGAAGGGCGGGATTGCTTACCACCACACGCCCCGCCCACAACTCAGGCAAATTTTTAATTAACAACTGCTGCTCTGCAGAAACTATATCCTAGAAAGCGACACATTTTTTTAATGCATAAATATTGGTTACAAACTGCATAATTCTAATTATAAGACCTCTGGAAACAAGTTTAAAATACATTTAAGATGATTGGAGTGGGACTTTAAGTTAAAAAATATTGTATTGCATTGCATCACATTGCATACATCATTCTTGTTAATTCAAACAAGCAGGCAGACACAGTTCATTGTCTGAGACCATTTACTCTCAGTAAAAAAAAAAAAAAAATGGACGCAAAAATATTGCACATCTCATCTACATAAAAATTAAAGCACAGGAATGGCAGCACTTACAGTGACATATGGAGCAGAAAAGTAACCAGATGCAAAAACCAGGGCAGGTGCAAAAAAAAAAAAAAAAAATCATGGGGTGCCATTAGTGAGTGAAAATAGTCCAAAAGTAAGATCTTGAAGAAAATCAACCATGAAATAATGTCCAAAAAACAAAGGTGTGGAAAAAGTGACGCAATTCTGCACCTCTGCTGCACAACCTGCATCAGCAACACATAACTCACTTACAAAATCTGCCAACTATCTCTTCTGTCATCTTTTCCAAGTTATCAAATCAGCAATCAAACGATCCGGCAGGAAAAAAAACCTGCTTTGAAGTGAGCCCCAGCTTCAGAAGATTCACTCTAAAACGTAGGAGAATGAAGGATTCGCAGGAGTTGATACTTGATTACAGACAGATGACATCTAAGTTGGGCCTGTTGATGAGAACATCTGCTTATGATTAGCGGTTTGCTGGGGTCTGCAGGTGAACCACAGGGATTAACATCATTATGAGGCTATAAACATCCACATCATCTCACCAGCAGCGCTAGCTCTGTCCTTGATCACACCACTATGTTATTCACTAACGTAATCGGGTTTATAAGTACAGTGCTTTGTTTGAGATAAGAAAACAGACTGTGGGAGCGTGACCTCGAGATCTAGAAAGCGAAACCATTGTTATTCTCCTTGCGTAGGATTCAGCAGAATTCATCAAAGGAAGCTTGTAAGACTTGTAAGTGCACTGAGACGTGCGCGAGTCCACATTACGTCTTCAGGCCGCTTTGGCTCAAAGCAGGCAGATAAGACTTTTGCCCTCCTCAATCTCCTCCTGAACCTTATCGCTGGAGGTGGCGATCTCCGCCTGTGCAGACAGGACGGCACACAGAAAGGTAGCCAGTGTTCCTCCTATCGCTGCGTAGAAAGCCCATCCAAGCGAGCAGTTAGCGGGCCTGAAGGGTGCAGCTTCAGCGCCACAGTAAACAATCACCTTTTGTGAACCCCAGCCAGCAGGGTACAGCATGAGGCCCACCATCAGCAACAGACCTGAGGCAGAGATACGGAGAGAACACACGGCAAGATGAGAGGATTTTATTCACATCGAGGATGAAACCACAGAGAGGAAAAATGGCTGCCAGGAAAAAACACGGTGACTCAACGGTGGTAAAGATTACATCAATTCTTTAGTTGACGAGGTTGAGACTTGTGAGAAGAGGACACAAACAGCTGGTTCCAGCCTTTCGGTCTGAAAACATGAGGTCAAGCAATGACCTAATGCTGTCTTAATCCCTTCATTGACACACCTGTGAGAGCCCAATGTGAAAACAAATGCAAATCAACAATAGAGCTTAAGCTGCAGCATGCAACAATTTATTCTGGTGAATTTTTGAAAAAAATACAAATTGTCAACTTGCCAAGAAATTTAAATAGTAGTACTAATTAAAAGTAGTGCTACTTATTGTAATCATATTTTCTGAATAAAAATTAAAGATGTATATAATGCAATATATGCATTAAGAACTTTGCCTCTGAACAGCAACCAGACCCTATTGTGGAACAGAAGATTAGAAAATGTGTTTTAATTTTACTTCGACAGAAAATGAATCGATTTAAGCTTAATAGATCAATAATAGGGTGGTCCATAAAAACACACAAACAAATAAATTTCATAAATTCCTGGATTTGAACCCTGCAAACCTTGACCATACAGGCAAAGGCTACAGGGTTAAAATTCCAGGCAAATCTGAGATATTTTAGAGGTTGCACAAGCCGCTTGAAGTTCCAAGACTTTTCGCTCAAATAGCAAAAGCATGTCGGTTTGTCGCAATATAATGTCTTATGTGCTGTTAGTGATCCAGTATATATGTACTCATCATACTGTCCATTCTACCACTTTCATTATATACTCCATTATATTTCTTTAATAAGCCAAAAACCACTGCACCACTTGTAGAGTTGTATCAGTTTAGCAGTGGCAGAACAGGACTGACAAAACTGTCAAATCACCAACAAAGAAAGAACACAATTATGCATTTTGTCAAATGTCTAACCCTGTAACAAGAAAACAGGCTGAGAGGAAAAGTTTTTTGCTATTCTAACCAGATCAGAAGATCAGAAACAATTCCTACTGCAGGTGATTCAACAGCACAGGAAAAGTTACCCTGACTCAAAGAAAAACACAGTTGTCAAAGGTCTTGCAATTTCTCCCTGTGAATAAGCAGTAATAGATGTATTACTGGAATGCAGCTTATGGTATTTTATTTTGATTCATATCTTATATATAATTAATAATTATATATATCAAAATAAACTGAATTTTGTGTTAGAACATTTCTGTTTTCCTTTGCATTATATAATTATTATATATATGATACCTTAAGAAATAAAGACTTTTAAACTGATGTTCTTACTGATTTATATTATCCAGCGCTTATGGTAGATGGGCCGTTTTTCTATGACATTGTGCAACCTCTAAATGTTGTTTATTTTACCTAAAAATTTTATGTGTTAACTAAAATGGGTAGTAGACCAAAATGCATTGCTCAAATTAGGTGAAAAAAGGAAAAATGTTTTTTGGGCCACCCTAATCAATAACCAATTAATAAAAGTATAAATCGATTTCATAAAGCTAATAAAGTCAGCTAGCTTGATGCTAACATTTAATGGAATTTACCATAGCATGGCTAATGCTAATGGTTGACGTAAACATACATTGCTGACTAAATGACCATATTTACTCACAGGCATGAATTTTCAAAACACTTTTAAAGGGGCCCTACCATGAAAATTCTACTTTTTGAGGTTTTAAGTGCATTATACTGTTCATTTCTCTCTGTACAGAACCACAAAGCCGTATTTATAATTCATCCATGCATTTAAGAGTAATCCTCTAAAAACCTGCACTATCAGCAGCAGCCCCTCCCATATCCAAGAAAATGAGCGGGCCGTATTGTGCTGATGTCAGCACGATGTAAATCGCCCCGACCAAAAAGAATCTGCTCCTATTGGACCGTTCCCAATTTAACACCAACACTCAATTTCTCCACAGAGCTTGTGTTGATCAGCAAAAAAATGTTTGTTATAAATGCATAATACTACATATCTTCTAATTGTGTCCACTCTTTAATAAATTCCAGCTCAATCAGGTGTTTATTACTTTAGACGGGGCACAGGGGCACAGTTGTGCAGACGTTGAGTGTATTTGTGTTGCGAATCAGTCTAGTGATGGCCAGGGCTACTAAAGGCAGATATGTGGTATGTGCATCCATCTATGAAGAAATGTGGATACTGTTTATTCTTATGGGAGAAACAAAGAAAAAAACACTCTAGGATGACGTCATGAAATGGGCGTCAGCCACACGCAGCAGCAGGCGGAGCCTCGGGAATCAAGTCGTTGTACTTCCGGGTAGGAAAGTATCATATATGATGTGATATGTGATCATGTTTTTGGATATGGTTCACTCTGAAAGGCTTTAGAAAATCATGGTATGGCCCCTTTAAGAAAATATTTTTAAAAGTAACCATTTGTGGTCTAAAGCACCGTTCTTTGTTCATACTTTGCTTATTTTTCTTGAAAAAAAGTGTAATACCATCGTGCAATCGCCACCTAGTGGCCAAACTGAAACGCCCTCCAGGAGAGGCAGAACAATGTTTACAATGTTAATCTGAATCGTGTAAGCTCAAAATTGAATTGAGTTGAGAGGATCGAAAGAATTTGAATCAAATCGGTCAGGCTCTGGAATCGTTTCTCGAAATTATTACCGATACCAAGCCCTAATTAATGGACCCTCATGTTGCAGATATAAGACAACAAGAGTCTTGGATGTTAAAGTGTGTTTGGTCTCACCTGCAATAGCCTGGAGCAGTCCGCAGATGTTAAATATGCTCTTCTTCAAAATGCTCTGAAAACACAGGCTGAAGATGGAGATGCAGGCCACAAGCCCCAGCACAAACGTCCCCGCTGCCAGAAACAACATGGCAGCCTGCCAGAATCCACTGGCAACTTCCCCAAAAGTATCAGCGTAGGGTCCACAGCTCACCCCGATGCGGAGGCAGCGGTTGTAGAGGCCGAGGGATGATCTATATTCTCCAGAGTCCACTCCGTTCCCCTCAGTGTCTGAATGAGGAGATCCCAGCAGCCAGTCGGGGCTCATGAAGGCGATGAGTTCAGAGAAGGCCACCACGATACTGAGCAGAGTCCACAGCATGGAGCGGCACGTCACAATGACATGACACATGGCGTTTGCTCTCAGACGGTTCAAACAAATCCTCAAAATCTCTTTAAAGCAAGATGGTGAGGTAAGTTCCTCGCTCCAATCTGGATGGCTGATGTTATCCCCTCAGAGCAGATGTTTCTTCTCTCAGGACAGCCTCTTCTCTCCTTCTCTGATGGATCCCGTCGTTCCAAACAGCTACAGCGCTCTAAAGCAGCTTCTTGTACTCATGGTGCCGCCTGAAACCCACAAGAACAGACATTAGAAAGTTAAAGAGTCAATCAAACTAGACATGCACAGACGGGAAAACACATGATGAATCATAAACCTTACTCATCGATCTGTGCTATTTTCTATGTCTCTGTTTTTTAATTAAACACTCATCTTTCAAATTTGCAATCATCAAGCTGTGAGTTTATCAGGAGAAATGCTTCAATTAATGCAGGAAAACTCTCCATAAACCACAAACAAGGATTGTGTGAGCTCAGGTTTATCAGTAAGAAAGCAGCCTGGTGAATGTTGGCATCACGGATCAGTGCGGAGCTCTGTTACAGCATGCCACATTTAACAAGAAAGAGAGCATGCCTGATCCTCACGACTGTGACAAACCACACAACGAGAGCTGCGTTAGCCATTCAAACAAATACTCCAGCATGCGGCCTTCAAGTTTAGAAGTCTTCAGATAACAGAGAATTCTCTGATATTTCTTACTGCTGATGTCACTATAGCAACAATATTTTGAGTGAGAAGTTTCTGCCAGCAGCTTTCTCTTAGTTTCCATCCCAGCATTTCTTGGAAATACAAGGTTTCACAGATACTTCTGATGTGACCAACCCAGAAAATATGTGAACTGGGACGGCATAACTCTGGTTTTTTATGATATCCATCTCTCACGTTCAGGAACTAACAAGGCCTGCAGAGGGAGGAATTCCAGTGAGATGTACAGGCATGAGAGTTGACGTATTAACTTTACAAATGCTTTGCTATTCCTCCTTAAAAAAAAAAGCTGTTTACAGCTGAAACAACAGATATCTAAATAAATAACAGCTTGAATTACAGCTGTTTTTTTTTCTCTGTCAGGGTGGTAAAGCAAAAGCACAACTTTCATTGTAATTCAGGCGGCGTGTTCACACCACAGGCTCACATTACAATGACGAAGCAAGTTTCCACAAACCTCAAGCCAATAAAAATGGAAAAGAATTTATAAGCCTGCAGCTTGACTTTTATTTCTGTTATCTCATTTCACAATCTGATTGCTTGTTATTGTCCAAAAAGAGCAGATGATTTATCCATCACACTTTTTTTTAACCAAACAGGACTGAACTTCTTAAAATCTTCTCATCAGGTTGAGTTCCTGATGCTTCATTCTGAACTAAAAAGTCTTCTTCCTCCTCCGGCATCAAAGACAACCACAGCCGACTCGCTGAAATCTGGATGATAGCGCACATCAGGGATGTAAGAGGCTTTTCGAGCTTCCCACTGATTTCTAGGCAGAACAGACAGATCAGTATCTCATACAGGAGGGGACATTATTTAACATTTTTTGCATACTTTACTGGTATGTTGGAGGTAAGTAATCCTCTCCAGTCTGGACAAGTTAAAGACGAATCATAAATCAGTCTTGATATATTAAGCTAAGGGGTTTATTTCCAAGGGTTTTATAAAGACTTGCTGGGCTAATGCAAATACAAGAAATATGTGTATTTTTTCTTTTTTTAATGACAAGTTTTTGTGAATCTTAAAGAGTCATTATTAAGGCTTAAGAGGTCTTAAAAATGTACACACTTCTGTTTTTAAAATGGATTTAAATTCACAAAAGCAGACATGTCTTCTAGTGTCATTGCTCTAACTTTCACTAAATCTGTCGTCTTGTTGAGGATGAAAAGTTCAGTGCATAAACATTCATTAGGAGCTTTAAATCACTCCAGTGACCTGAGGGGGGAAAAAGAGGAGATTGTGTTACACAAAACTGCTGCTCCAGCCTCTATTTAAGGTTGTGAATCCTCCCACCACGTCAGAGAAGAATGAGCTCTGACGCTGAATAACGTCTGATACAATCTGACTCATTTCAAGGCAAAACTTTGGGTTTCACTGGCCACAAAAAGAGAGCCCAATCTCTTTCAGAGATTAAAAAAAAAAGTGGCATGCCAATACATTTGAGCCAGAAAACATGACAAAGACATAAAAGCACCAGGTATGTGATTTGAAGCTGATCATATCCAGCTGTGATTCACGAAATAATTATCCTTTTTGGAGCATTTAGTTATTTGGGTATTAATTTACTTTCTTGAGACTGTTATTCCCATCAAGCAAATTGAAAAGTCCATTCTGGGATTTCCTTTGTTCACATGCTTCCTTTTGTCTGGCCAATACAAGGCAGCAGTAATTTTGACCACAACTATGCAGATGACACTCTGATTTACATTTCATTCATATCAGGTGAATCTGGACCACTAGATTCAATGTGTGGCTTTCTGCGGCTAAACACAGACAAAACTGAGATAATCATGTCTGGCCCAGAGAAATAAAGAAAAATCATTTGGCTGCACGGTGGCGTAGTGGTTAGAGCTGATCAAACAGCTAGAATCCTGGTTCAGATCCTGGCCGTGAGCTTTCTGTGTGGAGTTGGCATGTTCTCCGTGTGCATGTGTGGTTTTGTTCAAGAACTCTGGCCTAGGGTCACGCTCAAGATTTTAGCCCTAAGCTAACATTAGCAAGGCAAAAAGAGCAACAAGCAATACTGGATCAATCTGATCTAACAGTTTTGAGCCAGAATCGTAATTTACTACAGCACAAGCGTTGAACACTCATCATGTCTCACACACCTAAGTGCAGCTGGCCAGGGTGAGGAAAAGGGGAGGGGAGACTTTGGGACGCCCACTTTAGTAGCTGCATCATTAGTTTGAGCGTTTTCAAGCATCCGGTTTTCTGATCCAACGCAATTGGAATTAAGAAGTACTAAAAATATAGGCAGAATTAAAGGTACTGTCTAAACTACATCTAGAGAGGGGCATTAATGTGTCTATTTCCAGCAGGCTAGATCACTGAAATGTTCTCTGAACTCAATAGAAGTGATGTGGTCAAGCTGTGGTTCATTCTATCAGGTCCTGACTGAAACCAGGAAGTACAACAACATCCGTTCTGTTCTCAGAATTGACTTAAAAGTCCACATCTTTTAAACTATTGTAAAAATATTATTTTTATTATAATTATACAGTTTTTGGGCCAAATTAAAAAAAAGGATTGTTGATTTTAGGACATATTTTCTGCAGAGTAGCAGGAGTCCATTTGAATTCACTTTTGAGTTGTTGACAGGGAGTAAGCCTACCCTCATTTCCCATCATCCCTTTGTTTACACTCTCTCCCTCTAGCTTACAGCCCCTCTCAGTTGTGGGCGGGACTGTTGGCATACAGAAAGCCCCCCTCTGCTTCCCGACATCCTTCTGCTTACACTCTCTCCTGCCATCTTACAAACCCTCACTCCTCCAGCCTAAATGGCGAACAATATTGGAGCTATCCAACCTTACAGTTTGGAGCCAGATGGCAGCTTAGATGAGAAAAACAAAAACATTGTTGGATCTTTTTGTTTTTCAAGTGGATGCATCAGAATGGAATGGGGCAGGGAGCTTGTGGCTCGTCGACTGTAGCATTTACGTCACAGCTTTTTCAAGATGGATTTTACTGCTTCACTTGTGATTTGATTTTTTTAGTTTTTGTTCAGATTATGAATTTTGTCCACATTCTTTTACTTTGTCTTTTTCCTTAAAGCACTTAGATGATGAGTTTGAAATGTGTTACACAAATAAACTAGCCTTGGTGAAGTGGAACCAAACTCTTGAAACCTTATTCACAATAATTTGTCTACATAAAATAAATAAATAGTTTTATTTGATTACAACTGAGCTGAGTCGTTGCAAACCATCATTCTGTGAGTCAAAAAGGGAAGTGGCCTAAAATAAACAGGAAGCTTCAGTGTCTTCTCCTTTGAAGATGCTGTTCCTTTGCCCAAAGCGTCATCCTCAGACAGGATTACAGCAGTCATATCTGCGGGAGCGTGTCGTTTGTGACTCTGGGGATCTGTGGTTGTGAGGAGGAGTCAGTCAAAAATACTAGCAGGTATTTTGAAATGGGTTAATGTGGTTGAGGACAGTTCAGGGAATTCCTTCTATTATGGTCCTCGAGTTTATTTCAGGCCTCTCCACACATCAGGGCTCCCCTTATCATTATCAGTTTCCATTCTGCAGCAGCTACAATGTTTTCACACCACACTCCACATGAAGCCCTACAGCACAGCTTCTTTTAAAATGTTCTGTACCCTTAGTGATGTGTGCAAACATCTTTGCAGTTTGAAGCTGACTTGGTGACGCTTCCTTGTGCTGCTGATTACAGTCTATCCAGCCTGAGCATGGCGCTGTCTGTTAAGACTGCAGTGCCCACAAATTAGCAGCTCTGCCCCTTCAAAACACAGAGAAGGAGCCTAAACATACCTTGTTGAGGCAGTCAGAAGGCACCTTGTGAGCCATCCTGGAGTCTTACAGGAAATCTCCTCGCTCGTTCTGCATGCTCACAAGCGTGCAATCAGAGGGTAATGAAAAGTTTTTCTCCAGGGGTTTCAAAGAGCATCACACGGAAATTAGTAGGACCTCTTTATCTGTTTGACTGATCTGCACTGCAGCTTTATTTGCTGCTTCTTTTACGTGTTGCTGCGTTGTTTAGTGCGCAGAAAGGTCACCACATCCTGAAACTGATGAGAACTTTCCACTTGTTTGCTGGTTGTTGCACGGAACTCTGGGAAAGCGCTCCAGCAGTGCTTCCCCGTTAGGGTCAGCCTTTTCTTTGTGTTGAAGTGACCCCTGAGGGAGGAGTAGTTTTACACTTCACGGCGCATCAGACACTCAGAATTATGATTCATTCATAACTGGGTGATCAAAGGTACAGTGGGTGAGAGGTCTCTACCTCCCTGGTGCTTCTGACATTTTCCCTGAAGCCGTCAGATCTTTGTTACTGCCGCTCTCTCCAGATGTTTGTCACCAACGGTTAACATTTCTGGAATATATTTAAAAGCTGAAACAGAAACCAACACTTGTCACACATGCATGCAGTGAGAGCTAAATTATTTTTAGCAGTCTCTCCATCACTTGAAGACTTTCCCCTGGACAAATGTAGAAAAACAGCTATCAGTAGTTGTCTGAAGAGCAATAAAAATTTCTCCTAATGAACCAAAATATCAGTTTCGGTCAAATCCTCAGACAAAGCATCCCATTAGAGGCATAAGTGGGTCAGTCAGTTGGCCGTAGAGGAAGCCGCTGAGGAGTAACTGTAGCGTAATTGGCCTGAGATATCAGCAGCTGGTCGCATGCCAAGCTGCTGAGGTAATGAGTGCCGGTCTAATCTGAGGGGTAGGTGGGCGGGAGAGAGGTCCAGAGCAATGTTGACCCACAAAACCTGTGAGATATGACCCAAATACTCAGATAGGAAGACCTCCCACTTGTAGTGGTCCAACGCTGCTCTATTAATGGACTTTCCTCACACACAAAAGTCCTGAACCAGAAACCTCAAACCAAGGCGAACTGCCCCTTAAGCGCCTGCTCTGTTCTGGTTTGGTCAAACATCTGGACAAGCCATGAGGAACGCACTCAAACCAAAACCACACAGAAGGGTGTTTCACCATCTTCTGGGTACTAAGCAAATCATAAACCACTAATGAGAATTTGATGTTTTTTTCAGCTCTTCTAAAGCCAAGAAACCAAAAACAAACAAAAGGAAGGAACCGTACGTGTCCTCCCTAAATAACAGGACTCAGTCGGTCGAGCTTAAGGTGAAATGAGGCACAAGAAAACAATGCAGCCTGAACTTCCAGTTAATTTCCAAAGACAGGCTTTATTGTCTTTGCTTCATCAGGGTTTTGTTCAGACACGGCTCGGATCTTGTGTTGACTTGAAAACTTTAATCATTGTTATCTGCTGAGCAACAACACTTCAGCACCAACCTCCTAAAAAACTGATTTTGAAACTCCAATCATATCCAACACTGGGAGGGATGTTGAAAAGTTGAAAAGTTCCACCTGCGTTCTTCATACCAAAGTCTCAACAGACGAGAGAAACACCAGAAAGTTGCGTTTGGTCATTTACATGAAACATTCTCAGTTGCCCCACATTTAATGAAACAAGAGCCTCTCTTTTTAAAGAAACCTCTCATGCTTTAGTCAGTCAGCTTTGCTAACCATAACCATGTGAGCCGCCACTTTTGTTGCCCTCCATAAACACGGAATGAGAGAGCTGCAAGAAGAGAAATGTTTCCCATGGATGGACTTTTACCACAAGTTGTGTCTCATAGCTTCAGTCTGTGAGTGATGGGCGCCACCAAAAGCCTGTACAGTGCCTCACCCAATTAGATTCATTTCACAGACCCTGATTAAACACTATAAAACAATTCGATGACGAGGGAAAGAACGCCACGAGTTCTGAATTTTGTACACAACCACCAGACCGACAACCCTAATGACACCAAGAAGACCTAGAAATGTAAGCAAAAAGTAAACACTTCCCCTTTAACAGTTCACCAGAAAACACACAGACACACAAAAACAAACATACATCCATAAACTGAAAGGTGCCAGGCTGCGTCCACTCATCCGGAGCATCATTGCATCAGAACGCATGAATGCTCCAGCAAAGTGTCAGCCAGACTCATTTCTGTGTGTGTGCATGCCAAGAAAACCAGGATAAAATCAAGACTCTTCATGTGCACAAAGACATGCCGACACCCCCCCCCCCCACACACACACACCTCCCACTTCAACTCTCAACGACAGCCCAAAGTGCTCCTTCTCTCTTAGCGACAGGTCACCGTGGCCCCCTGTGGGCCTGCAGTTTGTGACGCACAAAAGCCTTCAATGACCCTTGTGTTTTTGTCCCTCAAAAACAGGCGCGACTGCCCGGCTCTGCTGCTGCTGCTGCTCTGCACCTGTTGTTTTGTCTTTATAGGTTTCTATGGCGGGCATTCCCGTCGTCACACATGCCAATGAGGCAGAGTCAACTGTTTCTGAGCACATCTGCCTCATCTTCCCTGTAACAAGTGTAACATTGTCTGCAGAAAAACATCTGTTTCCCAGACTGGTTGGGAAAATAAAAACTTTAAAGCTGCACTCAGACATTTGCAGCTTGTTTGGCTGCTTTCACAAGTGAGAAAACATTTAAAGACCCGAATAAAAATTGTGTTTTTGGTGTTTTAGCATGTTCTTGCTGCATTTCTGAGTATTCCTGTGCTCAAATTGTTGTGAATCGGGAGCAGCGAATTGAAAAAGATTGCATTTGTGATGTAGAAAATACACTAGTTGGGCCACAAGCTCCCTGAGCTCCATTCTGATACATTCCCTTTCATGTACATCTTCATTTTCCTCATCTGACTCAAAACTGTTCAGCTGGATAACTCCAATATTGCTTGCCATTTTTGTTGCACCACTACTGTTAGGTTGGGGTTATGGGGGCCGTAAGCTAGTGAGAGAGAGTATAAATGGATGGGTGATGGGAAGAGGTGACGGGCTTACTCTGCACCAACATTCCTGCCAGCAACTCATAGGCAAATTTCTAATAAACTACTGCCAAAATTGTGTTTAAAGTCTCACGCCGATCATTTTCTACATCACAAATATAACATTTTTCTAACTACATTTTTTTATGGCCTGAATCACAGCAATTTCAATAGAAAAATACAATTTTAAGCTTAATTTTTGTAATATTTGTCCTCCATCATCAGAAAAATGCCGCAATTCCAAAAACACAATTGTCATCGGAGTGGGTCTATAATTTATAGCTTTAAACTCCAGAAAAATCTGCTAAACAAAAGCAATCACAAGCTGATAAAGAAGAATTAACCTGAGAGAAAAAGAGCATAAAAATGATGCACAAAGGCATCATTGTGTTGAAATGATTTGGTTTAATCCTGCAGGGTGTTTACCAAAAACAGCCTTTAGCTCGATACCAGACCCATAAATACAGGACAGAGCTGCCAATTATTACCTGAAAGCATAGATTCTGAAATAAAACTGTTATCTTGTAGTTGTTACTTTCTCATGAGCAACCTATTGTTTGTGTAATGTTGTGGGAGGAAGTTTGAAACCCAAGTTATGTCTGTGAGTGAAGTGCCATGTGAACTGAAGCATCAAACTCAGGTATAGTGGCCTTATTTAACTCTTCTTCACTATTCAACTGAAAACACACCGTTCAGATCCTTAAAAATATATTCAAAGGATCATGATGTTCAAAGGAAAAAATTAACACATTAAACAGTCTGAAAGCAAAATGTAACCGGTCCTAAACATAAACTCAATGCAGAACCAGAGGCTAAATTAAGATTTAAAAAAAAAAATCTTTCTTAACTAGCTTCAAGGCAAACCTTGCTCTGATGAAAGTGAAGCAATCTCTTGCACCCATCACCTTCACTTGGCTCCCTCTGTGACATACAAGTCTACACCTGCCAAAACCTATTCTGGGAAAAAATGTCAGGTTGGGGTAATTACACTAAAGTTAACGCTAATTTAACAGCACTAAAGAACAATGCCTGGAATTTACTGAACGTATATCTTCTGAATTGTAAATTTCTGTTTACCCGTCGGTCGTTCGGTTGACAGAGATGATTTGTTCCTCTTTAACAGCGACTAGTTTGTCCTTGAGCTGAGCTTGTATAAACACCACAGATGTTTCTGGTTTTTGTTGTGCTCATGATGTAGTACCACTTCCCCTCCTGGCCGGCTCAGTGTGTCTCAGGCCGAGAGCTCCATGGGTGGCTCTCACGTAGATGGGCCTCCTCCCTGCACTTCAAGGACAGAAGGTTGTGGTGGAAAGAGGGGGGAGAGGGACGCTCCATGGACACGTCTTAAATCTGGATTTAGGACTCGGAGGCATCAGGAAAATGGAAAAAGTTGATGTGTTGTGGGATGCTATCCTACCACGTGTTGTATTTGACAAGCAGTCAAAAAATACTTCTCCACATAAGGGATAAGATATAAATACTAGAACTGGATGAAAATCAAATAAATGTGTCCTGTAAATGCTACTAAAACAGTAGAAAGTCACTTTGACGAAGGCACCCAACAGTTTGAGGAAGTTTAAGCAACATGCCTCCATAGTATGTACAGACATAAATCAAATAAATGTCAGCCTCCACAGCCGTCCACTGATGCCCACAGTGTTCCTGCTGCACGGCTTTTCACTCACCAAACTCTGCAGGCAGAACGATGAGGTCGTGGGTGTCTGCCCAGGGCAGCCCAGCTCTCCCAGCAGTCATTCACTGAAAAGCACAGCCTTTCTTCAGGACGTTTTTCTCTTTCCCTTCTCCCTCCTACAAAGCCAGCCCCCCATCTGACGTCTCCTGCAGCTCCACTCCCTCCTCCGGACACCCGCTCCCATCCCCCACAACACAGTCAGAAAGAACTGGAGAAAAGCCTCAAAACGTGACACTCTTACTTCGTTTGGCCTTTAAAGTGCAAGAAAGTGGTTACATCTTAATTTGAGGAAGTATAAACTTTATAGTAAAAACATGTTTTTAAGGGAAAAGCAAAAATGTATAATTCATTCAGAATTTCTTTCCAGAAACACAGTGTACTTTTACTGATAATGTCTATCAAAAAGAGGTTGAGTTTAATTTCTGAACCGTTATCTATTGCAAAATAACTTCCAGTGGTCTTTTAATTATGAATATTCCATTTTGTGCAACAAAAGTTTAAATATTTCTTGGATGTTCCTCTCTGAGTTGTGGGATCCCGCCCTGACTTCCCACTATCCCTTTGTTTTATACTCTCTCCTGCTATACTATAACACCAAAAGTATTCCCTTACCCATCCAAATGATCAGAATCAAGTCTTCTCATCACTTGGCCTGGCCACAGGTGTATAAAATCAAGCACGAGGCTCTCAGGAGCTCAGTGAATTCCCGTGTAGAACTGTCATTGGACGCCACCTGTGCAACAAATCTGATCATGAAATCTCCCCCCCCTAAATATTCCACCGTCAACAGTCACCTCCATCAAAACGGAGGAGTTTGGGAACAACAGTAACAAAAAGCAGAAAGGGTGTAATGAGGAAAGAGAAAACAGATGTGATGATTTAACTCAATTCAGGTGTGATGGATGAACAAGCAGATTAAAGGCTGAAGGACCTACCGGACTCTAAGGTGGTAACCCAAAAATATCAAAGACTAAACTGAGAAAAGTGAAGAAAATAAAAAAACTATTGGGACATGTAAATTTACTGAGACAAATTGTTCATGAGACAGTAACCAAACTACTTATAATAAATGATTTTTTTAAAATTAATATCCAATAAGATGTCTTAAATCTGTGGTAATATCTGTATTGTAGGGCTTTAGTTGTGTTTTCAGTCACAATCCTATTCCAGTTAAAGGTCGCATTAATTCAATGATGTGGCTGCATTTTGACATAAATCTGAGGGTATTTTTAAATACTTTATTAAGTTGTGGAATTGACAAAAAGATTTAGATTTTAACTTCAGGTAAAAAAGTCATTGAGAAAAAACAGTTATTTAGTAATATTCTTAAAAATTCACATTTGAATCTCCGTACAGCTGAGCTTAATCATTTGCAGTTTGAAACTGACACATTTTTCCATGATTTTCTGCCTACAAGGAAGAATATTGCTTAGAACTTGAATTTTATTTGATTTTTTTTAGCAATAATTGCCACCAAATGAAAGAAAAAAAGTAAACCAATCCAGACTGTGAGGGTTCTGGTTTATCCAGGTGATATTGTCTTAAATTTGAATCATGGCATCCAGAGTTAAAACTTGAAGTGGCTTCATAAGACCAACACTGAGATCCCAGATGACACAATTCAGTTGTTTATTTTAAAACTTGGTCAAATCCGTTTTTCATTCATGTTCCAGCCTTATTTATGCAGGAAATCATCTACACTAGTGTGTTTGATATTCTTTTCCACAACAGATCAGGGAATCTTTCTTTTTTTTTTTTCTTCTTCTTCTCTTTTTTGGTGAGAACAGAAACCCTAAAGTATAAGGTTTCATGTCAAACAAGACATTTCAAGTGTTTCTGTTCTTTTTATAATTTGCCTTGTGTTTGTTTCTAAGCAACTTAAGCTCCATCAAATCATCCCAACATTCCTTCAGCATAAAGTTTGTTTAATTTTGTAAACACCATAAAAAGACTCATTTTTGAGGGGGCTGTTACCAGCTTCAATTTCCTCTTTGGGATGCTACACAGAGACTTTTTTCTTTTCTAATTCAGACCTTCACGCCGCCATCCTAACATTCTTCACAGCCCGTCTACAGTCTGCCCTGTCACTCACATGATGCCTCACTTCTGTGTTTCCTCAGAGTCACTGTGTCATTTAGTTGGTCCCGCATTTGAGACTTTCCACATACCGGTGCTGCCTGTGTGCGTCTTCCTGGTGAGAACTCAGTAGGAGGCAGCAGAGCCTGCGTGGAGGCGTGTGGTCACGGCGGCGCTCTGCTCTCAAGACTCTAGAAAACATTCAGGGATCTCCATGGGAAATGGACTGAAGAGACACAGAGACATCCGAGTGGGATGGTTAGTGGCTGAGGGGAGGAAGTTATGATGACATTCCTGGATGAACACAGCTTCATGTGTGAAAAGACCAACATCAGTCACTAAAACATTAAGACATGAGAAAAGGGTTTAAACTTTAAAACAGGATGTTTGGTAACACAATTAAAAATAGAGGTCAATGTGAAATATTGACACTTTCTTTGTTACCCATGTCCAGTATTTACATCCAGGATATAAAAAATGTTATTTTAACCAGAAAATTGTATTTATCTTGAGTAAAGTATGCCTAACTTTACTTGGTTGTTTTAGAACCCAATAAATAATATTTTGTTTTGTTTGTTTGTTTGTATTTTTAAGTAATTTAAAAGTTAAACAGGCGAAACACTTAAGGACAATGTACAACAAATTAAATCAATTTCATTCAATCAACTAAAAATGTTGCATTTCCTGTAATACTGCTAGTGTGAAAGCTTTTTGCTGAATGTCGTCACCGAACATCCTAAAGCAGTTCACTTTATTTGTCGAGTAATATCATAAACATCTTGATACCTATTCTGCAAAAAGTGTAAAAGTGCACAAAGAGTTTGAAAAATACCTTTCAAAAACAGGAAAAATTGCGTACAATTTTGAAATGAGTAAAATGTATGAATACCAAAAGTATAAGCATGAATGTCCTTAACGAGCTGAATGTTTTAAAACTAAATGTGCAGGAATTGCAGAAAGCACTCAAAGAATTTGAAGATTTTTTTTGAAAAAATTGCATAACATTTTCAAAAGTTATGAATACCAAAAGTACAAGCATGAATTTCCTGAATGTGCTAAACGTTTTAAAACCAGTATTGGTCAGGTTTTAAAAGTGCACAAAAAATTGGAAGAAAAAAACGCAAAGGTTTATGCAAAATTTCCAAAAACAAAAAATATTTGAAAACTAAAAGTACCATGAATGTCCTGAACGTGCTGAATGTTTTGATATCAATGTTGCATACGTTTCACAAGCGCACTAAGTTTTTGAAGGATTTGAAAAACGTCCCATTGATTTTCAATGGGTCTAAAAAAAATCTAATAAATTGCATGAACATCTTGAAAACCATAAGATATATCAGTACTAAAAGTAAAAGCAGTAATGTCCTGAATGAGCTGAATGTTTTGAAACCAAGATTGCTGAAATCGCTTGAAATTTTATGACACCAAAATATAAAAACCTAGAAAAGTAAAACATTTACCAAATGTTAGAAATCTGATCATTTGGATAAACCAACTTCCCAAATAGGCTATTTTGAATTCCAACTCAGGAAGACTTCTTAAAAAAGTAACAAATGACTCAATAAAATTTGTTTAGTTTTTTTTGACAGTTTTAGATTAATGTTTAGTTTTATAAATGTATTGTAATGGGTTGATAGTAAACAGTATCTGCTATACTTAAATACTTGTCTTAAAAAGAGTAACGTCAAAGAAATAACAGCATTTTATTATAAATTGTTTATTTCACTCAATATATATATATAACTGATTCAATTTAAAGCATAAACCAGCATGAACATTTCAAAAGTGATGCTGAATTCATTGAAATTCTGCATCAAATTGGTTGCAAAAAATGGTGAGTAAATCAGAGATTTCAAATAAACACTATTAGCAAATACTGAAAGCTGAAAATGTGTTTTTTTTCTTTATGGAGTGCTGTCTTGTAAAAATCTTGGTGTTGGCACTGAATTATAAGGAGAAACATATGTGTTAAAATGCCTCCTTGTTTGTGAAATTCGTGTTATTGTTGTTGCTGTAAGATGTGGTCAAAAGAACTTGGAATTAATTTTCTTCAAAACACGCCTCCATTTCTTCATGAGTGGCCATAATTGGTTTGACTCAGACGCATAAGGTCAAAGGTGAATGCTTTTAAATAGAACTTAAAATATAACATGTAGGGATCATTTGTGGGCTGAAAGTCATATTTTTTCTCCATTTGACAATCAATAGTTGATTTTCAGCCATATTTTATAACAAAAAAAAGTCACAGATATCTAAACGTAAAGTTTTGACATTTTTATTTCTTCCATTTTATTCTAAATAGTTTTGAATCTTTTTAAATCATTTTAAATCTACTGCTTGCTTTTCCCATTTATATATAATTCTTGACAGTCAGCTGCAAAAAGAATTGTGTTTGCGCAAACAACCCTCTGTTACTAACACACAAAAGAAAAAGTAACTTGACTGATGAGATTCTCCATAGTTCATTATTATAGACCTAACTTTACTATGTTACCCACAGCTAACGTGTTTAGTACATGTGTACAGATGAAACACCTAAAACCAAAATTGCAAACTGGAGATTCTCTATCAAACATAATGATTGAAATGATTGTTGGAATAATTTATTGTGATTATTTGAGAAATATCCCGTTTATTTTATCTCACCTCTAGCTGAGTCCTGTCTGTTTCCATGTTCATCTAGTACGTTCATGAGTTTTCTCCTACAGCTCCCACAGTCCAAAGAGATGCTTAGTAGATTAAATGATGATTCTACATTACGGTAGGATAGGCTCCAATAACCCTGAGACTTTGAAAGGGATTTAGGGAGTTCCCAAAACCACTGGATTGACTTCTACTTTTATTAGATTCCCCAAAATAATTACAATTTTGGTCAACAGATGGCGCTGTTGTGCTTCTGCATGGCTGTGATGAAGAGCAGTTCTCACAAACTGAAGAAAAAAGAGAGAAAAATCACAGATTTGTCACCATTTATTTAAAAAAAAAATATGTGTTCATGATTTTGCATTTAACCTTGTTAGAAACGATAAGTAAAATACTTTAAAACATCCAGTATTTTTTTATTTAAAAGGCCATTTCTACTTCAAGTAAAAATAAAGCATTTTGTGCAGCTTTCACATAGTGATCAAAAACCACTTGTACAAACTTCCTTTTCAGCCAAAACTGTAAACTAGTCCTTCAGCCTTCCAGATAAAACTTCTGTTGATTCATGGCTCTTCTCATCAGCGGGGAACCATGTTCCCCACAAACTCACAACCAACAGACATAAAGTCATTCATGCTCCATGTGTTGCTTCTATCATCTCCTTTAAACAAAAGAA
>NC_050520.1:8077083-8085098 GCF_002922805.2 Oryzias melastigma
GGTGGTAGAGCGGGTCGGCCAATGATTGAAGGATAGGCGGTTCGATTCCGGCTCCTGCCAGCCAAGTGTCGTTGTGTCCTTGGGCAAGGCACTTAACCCTAGTTGCCTCCAGTGTGCCTCCACTGGTGTGTGAATGTGTATGAATGAGCCGGTGATGGTCTGATGGTCAGAGGGGCCGTAGGCGCGTATTGGCAGCCACGCCTCTGTCAGCCTGCCCCAGGGCAGCTGTGGCTACAGTAGTAGTTCACCATCACCAAGTATGAATGATGTGTGAGTGAATAATGGATACACAATGTAAGCGCTTTGAGTGTCTGGAAAAAGCGCAGATAAACTAATCCATTATTATTATGGGCTGCACGGTGGCGCAGTGGTTAGCGCTCTCGCCTCACAGCGAGAAGGCCCCGGTTCGACTCCCGGCTGGGACCTTTCTGTGTGGAGTTTGCATGTTCTCCCCGTGCATGCGTGGGTTTTCACCGGGGACTCCGGCTTCCTCCCACCGTCCAAAAACATGCTTCATAGGTTGATTGGTGACTCTAAATTGCCCCTAGGTGTGAATGTGAGAGTGGATGTGTGTGTGATTGAGGCCCTGTGACAGACTGGCGACCTGTCCAGGGTGTACCCCGCCTTCGCCCATCAGTAGCCGGGATAGGCTCCGGCACCCCCGCGACCCCGAAAGGGAAGAAGCGGCCAAGAAGATGGATGGATGGATGGAAAACTAAACATGTGTTATTTTCAGTCACCATTTGCACTGACAACAAACATATTTCTCATCGTTTTTGTCCTAAAAAATAAACGTTAATGAGTTTTCCTGTTATTTTTTTAAACTAAACTCTTAACAATCTTTTCTTTTCACTTACTGAGTAAAGTATGGTTTGATATCAAACTGAAAAATATGGTCAATTGTGAATATTTTTTCTGGCTTTACTACTTTATTAGGCCCAAAGCGCTTTACAGTCACAGTCCAATTCACCCAAACGCTCCTTATGATTTATTTTTTATTCCTAATTGACAGCCAGGAATACCAGTCCTGAAGCTCATAGGCTCAGTTTCAGATGCTCACATTTACCTGCCTGAATTTATTCATACATTTCTAAAAGTTTAACTTTTGATGTGTTGAAATATTATTAAATATTTACAAAGCAAAACCCATTTGCAGCAGGGTTACAAACTCCTGCAGGACTGCTTCTACTGTTAGCATAGGGTGGCCAACCCTGGATGATGATCTGTCCTCAAACTGGAGAAAGTGCGCCCTCTAGTGTGTGTTAGTGTAACAACGTCTTTCTTGTTGAGTCCTTTAGTCATCCTGAATTGATTATGGACGTTTAACAGAAGTTCAGTGTGTTTCTGCACACATCGTTATCACTCTTTCTATTGGTTGAAATGAAGACACAAAAAGAAACCCTAAAAGTAATGTTTTCATAGGATAAAAATGTAATATTTAAACATGTAATTGTAATTTTCCATAAATGTAAAGAGGCTTTACGTTTAATCTAGAATCTGATAAGTAGTCAACAATCAATACCCTTTGGAAATTGCTGTGCATTAGATATTAAATTAACTTTTCAGGTTGCCAGATAAGCATTTTTTAAAAAGTGGAGCATTATTGACAGATGGGCCAGCAAGTCCACTCATTTTTGAAGGCAAGCAGTATTCTTGATCATTGATCTTGAGATGGACTTGAGAAGTTGCCCTATTGATCACAAAAAAATACATGAAACTGGAATGTTCCAGAGTTTAAAGTTAACAATTAACCAGAACTTTATTAGTAACATGCAACTGCATACATGTAAAAATCTGCTTTCCCATAAAGCCTGCAAACCAGCCCGTGTTTTCTTCCACGGAGCTTCAAACGTGGCCTTTTCCCAACGACCGCCCCCTTTTTTTCGCCCCACATTTCAACAACTCCTGCTTGATGGCTCTGTGAGCCCCCTTCTAACCACTCCCCGTTCCCCCTTCTTCCACCCTCTGATTCAGCCTTCGGTCACTGAAAATGCACAGATGGCCTCATTTCCAGACTCAGCCAGCAAAAAGTAGTCATGGCTACACCAGAGCATGTAACTCCGTTCATCTGCTGCATCTGAACTCTGGAATACCACACAGGAAAATGAGCGTAGATTTAAAAGAACTCACACAACAGAACAAACTTGTGCAGCATGATGTGGTATTTGAGGCCCTTCAAAGACTAAATGAATGTGAGGCCACCACTATGTGAGTTAATCAATGCATGAGGTGGAAGAGCGACGGAGACAAAGGTCTGCAGGAACGTCGCTAAAAGACAAAAAAAACTCAAGATTCTGAGGTCATTTAAGCATGTTACATAAGGCCTTGTGTCAGTAGTGCTGATATGTTATGGATGGTTGTCTTTGGTGCATCTCCAGTTCTTCTCAGACTCAGGATTTAGAGCGTCTTCTTCGGTTTGTTCGAGTACATGAACCCTCTCAAGCCCATGCTCTGATGAAACATGAAAAAAACTAGAGGAAAGAAAATCACTGGATTTCTTTCAGGCCTGTACTGAAAATACCACACCTAATGACAAACAGACCACTCAGTTTTAAACTTAGTCTGAGTAAAACTGCTCCATATTTTGTTGCGTTTTTTGGTCTGACGAAACAAGGAAAAAATATTTTCATCATTTTTTTTTATTTTACTTTTATTAGGTTTTATTAAAAGCAAATTATAGCAAAAACAGTAAGATTGTAACCTTAAACGCCAATAAATGTCAAGAGTGCATCTTAGGAAATTGATATTAGACTCTCAGTTGAATTTTAAAGGTCACATCAAACAAAAATGAGTTAACATTTGAATGTGCTCATGTTTTTATGTCACCTGTCTTACTGCATCACTGTTTGGTCTCTGACCAGTCAGCCCATTGAGAAGCTGTATAATCACGTTCATTTCATCATATTTGTAGCCATATTTTAGGTGAATATAAGGGAATTTTATCCATTTCAGCCATTTTAAAGCTGTTTTTTTACATGTTTGACTGGACTTGCACAAAGCTCCTCTCTAATGGACTAGACACAATAAGACAAGTGGAAACTATAAAACAATTTTTGCTCAAAATACTTTTTCAGTGAAATGGAGTCAATCTGTGTTCCTATCAACTGAACTGTCCATCTTTGAAAAACCAAATTAAATCTAGGCAAATTGAGCAACTATATTGTATAAAATATTTTTTGTGTGTGTGTGTGAAGCTTGTAAATGAGTTGAGTGCATTGTATACTTATTTTTTTACACATGGTATTCTCTTTTTGCTGTTTATTTAAAGTTTTTGTCAAGGTTCTTCAAGGACGGGTGTTGTGAATTAGCCGTATGAATACTGTGATACAGGCATCAGATTGTTTTAATGTAATGTTCTATTTTTTTGTATATTTGTCCTTATTAAATAAAGAGAAAAAAAGAAAATGATTTAGTACTCTGTACAAACTCAAAAATAAACCTAGTTGTTCATTTTTCAGCGTCATAATCAATTTTGTCGTTCAGTTTCAGTAATAAATTACTAAAGTGTCTATCATTGCACATCTGTAAAATAGCGAGCCATTTATTTATTCTGTGCAACACATTTGGGTCACATGAGCTGGACAGTCCTCTGAGCTAAACTGACAGCATCCTATGATGAACCTTAGCTTGGAGGCGGTTTCCTGAACTTTGACTCTGTTGATAAACAGTAGCAGAAGTCCTATCTGTAACGTTCCCCCTCAAACTGGATCAACCCAGCGCCGACAGAATGCTCACACGGCCAAGCTGCTGAAGGTCAAAAAATCCCCATATCTGTGTGTGGAAATGCGTCTCAGTTTGTGGTCTTGTGAGCTGGAACTGGTCTGTGTGAAGCAAATAAGGACAGTAGAGCAGACCAAAAAAAAGGGGGTTAATGGTTAATCTGGAGAGTGGATACTTGCTTCTGCCGTGCAGAACGACATGAACCTGCAGGAGTTGGAGATGAACTCTTCAGCCACCAGGAAATTTTTAGCGGATCATCGTTATCTTGAACACAAAATTGCACGATATGACACTTCACTACTGTACTAATTTGTTTTTGTGCATCTATTTTTATAGGTTAGAAAGACCCAAATCCATTATATTACTATGTTAAACTCAATACACTAATTGTGGTATTTTGGTGGCTTTACTGTGGTGTAGTGGTTAGCACTCTCACCTCACAGTAAGAATGTCCTGGTTGGAATCCCAGTTTTCTGTGTGGAGTTTGCATGTTCTCCCTGTGCATGCAAGGATTTTCTCAGAGTACTTCCTGCTTTATGTGTTATTTTTTATTCTAAATCGTTACTAGGTGTGAGTGCATGTGTGTGCAACAGACTAGCCATTTTCCCAAGGCGTGTACTCCACCTTCACCCAACAGTAGCTGGGATAGGCTCCAGTGACCTTGTGACCCCTAAAGGGATCCAGCAAATTAAGAAAATAAATCATTTAGACTTCTGCCTTGAATCGTCTTTGTACAAATAATCTAAATTATGATGAAAATAATTATAGCTAATAAGATAAAAGGTTATATTCTGTTTAGTCTCACATCAGTAAGGTAAGTTTTGCCATAAAGGTCAGAAATGTTGCAGGGCTTTTTGTCTCATTCCTCTTGTTGAGCATGGATGTAGAGCTTGATAACATAGAAATAACTTTTCATGACATCTAAGATGCTGGTTATTACATTTTTCCAATTCAACCTCTTGCCTCAGGCTCTCAACATGAAAAAAGATTGTATCCTTGTTTTATTTGGACTCTCAAAGGGAGGAGATATGAGCTATGGCGGTTTTTTGTGTTCTTTTTCCTGGAACGGCACAGTTTTTTTTTTCACTTTTGAGCTTTTTCTCACTTATGCGTGGTTGGAAGAAGAGTTGGGATGTGAAGTAACCCTCATATGTTACATAACGAGAAGAGATAGAATAAAGCTCAGGGATTGTGAGTTTTATTACTTATGGATCAAATGAGCTGGAGGTTACTGTAAAAAAAGTAAGCTGTAGATTTTAAAGAACGAGTCGTTGAACATGACACTGCAAAATCTGAATCTTAAGAAAGTAAAAAGAACTTTGTTTCAAGAAAATTGGTCTAATTGTAAGAGAAATAATCTTATCAAGACAGTTTTTCAAAAGCAAAATAATCTTATTTTATGAAACTACAATTTTCTTCTTAAAATAAGATTTTTTTTCTCATACCATTGGCAGATTTTTTTTTCTTCTTTAACAAAAATGTGTCAAATGTAAGAATTTTTGGGTTGTTTTTGCAGTGCAGGACTTTACAAATTTGATTTAATGATTTATCCGATTGTGTCTTTCCAAAAACATACATAGATTTTTTTACATTATTTAGAGCAAAAACCCACAGAATTCTGTTCTTCATTCTAAAAGTGGATCTGAAAGATGTTCAGCTGCTCCTTAGAGACCCATTCCAATGAAAATCATGTTCTTGTGATGTTTTTCTCAAGGTGGAAAACATAAATATTAAGAAAATTAAGCTTAATATCGCTTTTCTGAGCATTTCTTTATCCAAACGGTTGTGAATCAGGAGCAGAAGAAAAAGTTTCTAACAGCGACGTAGAACAATGGGTAGGCCACAAACTCTCTATTCTGATGATCCACCTGTAGACAAACAGATCCATGAATGTCTTAATTTTCTTCATCTGAGCTGGAATCTGGATCAATACTGTTCCAATGGATAGCTCCAATGTTGCACACCATTTTTTAAAAATACTGTATGTAAGCTAGTGGGAGATCATGTTCACAGATGGATTATGGGAAAGGGAGACAGACTAATCAACTTAGAAAATGGCACAGGTTTTTGGCTAAAAACTGCCACTTGGAACACTTTTACATCAGATCAAAAGATGATCGGAGAGAAGCTTTAAAATATTGGGATTTGTGTTGTTTATACTCTGACTGCGTCAGAGGTGTTAAGTGGGTTAAATGTTAAGACATCTTGCGAACAGAAGCAAACGTCAGCGACTTTCCAAACACTCGGATAATGTCTTTTTACTTGGTAGGGGTCTTGCTGAGGCTCAGAAGTTGGGCCGTTCTTTATTATTTTAGTGTGGAGGGTGTGGACGGGATCCTGGTCTGCTGAGCAAATATATCAAAACAGGATTGAGAGAGATTGCTGGGAGAAGATTTCTCTACTTTGATAAAAGATGACTTCTTTAACTTCTCTTTCAAACCTTCTCTCCTTTCTGTCCAGAATGTGATTCTTCAGAGGACTGTCAACAATCTTTCACATGTATTTCTGACTTCTGGTCCAATGTTGTGGTTCTTCTGTGCTGTATCATCTTTCTCAGGATCGGTTGTTGAGTTCTCCCTGAGCACAAAGACAGTGGGAAGACAAATCATGGAATGCATTCCTGCCTTTTTTTATTTGAAAAGATTGTGGGTAAACAACCATTCTTGGCATTTCTCTGAGTGTATTTGTCAACAGAGTCGATGTGCCAAGGGAATTCTTACACTTCCCCGGGTTTTGATTCTAAACGATGTGTCCTCCATGTATCTGAACCAATGTGGGGGTTCAGTTCCAGGGAAGGATGTCAGGGCTGTTTTTAACTCCTTCCTTATACAGATTGACCACTATGATGGACGCTGGTGATCACATGACACAGCCATGTGTTTGCCCGTAGAATTTCTCTTGTTCTGTTGTCAGCTTGGTTCTTTCAAGCATGTTGGGTCCTGTTTCAGTCTTTTCCTTGCCAATTCTGGGGCTTTTGTGGTGGGAATGCAAGTGAAAAGACATATCACATTGAAGGAGGTCCATCCAGAGAAAAACTGCCTCTGTGTTTGTCTGCTTATTCAGTTTCAGTCGCCTTTGCCTCCCATCAGCAGTTAGAACTTAAAACTTTTAGAGTCCAGGTAGCTGGAAGAATAGAATCCAAACAATTAAAAGACGTGTTTTAATCTTAAAAGTTTCAAATTTGATATTTTTTGGATAACTTCTCTAAGATTTTTATTTCCAAAGCAACACGTGATTTAATATGTGATCACAGAGAAAAGGCACAAATTTAGGCTTGAACTCTCAAAAAAAATAATTTTGGTAGAATGTGAGCAAGGTTTCTAAAATAAAGGTTAGAAGTGAGAGAATCATGTGTGATAACTGCATTAAAAAAGATACATTTCTAGAAAATTGTAAGTGATGATTCATTTTTTTTAAAAAGCAAGATAACAAAATAATAGAAAACTGAATTGAGCAATTCAGGAAGTAGCCCGACTTCGCCCAACAGTAACTGGGTTGGCTCCAGCGATGAATGGATGGATGGATAGAAAATTGAACTCAGATTAGAATATAATTTTGAGCACATTTTGTTTTCTAAAAATCTCCATGAAAGCAGTCACTACTGAACATCATAAACTATATTTTTTCTCCTGTGAAAATGAAATATGAGGATATCACTACACAAGTACTACATTGAGGCAAATTAAAATATTTTGGAAGTAAAACCAACAATTGCTGAACACAATAAGTGCAGTTTTTCAGCAGACTGCTGGCCAGTTGAAAGATCTAAAGCCTTATTTCCACTAAGCTGTACGGTACAGTAGCCTATTTTAGGCAATTCCATTGTAAAACGAACCCACTTAACAGTACTGAATTATATCTCTTGAGGGCCCCCATTCATTGAAAATAAAGTATATAGAAAAATGGAACAGGACGGTTGGGGCGGAGCTGCTGTAGCCACCCGTTGATTGGCAGAAAGTCAATACGACCTTTGAAAGAACCAATATAGCGCTAAGCTAGCGTTTCCAACGTTTTCCTCCTTACAGTCGTATTCTTCTTGGCCATCCACTGTCTAATTTAAAAAAAGACGAAATTCCTGTTATACAGGATGCACATAAAGTAAAGCAATTAAAAAAAACAGCTTCCCGATGACCTCCATTGCTGTTGCTTTTCTAGTCGTCACATTACAATGACACGCTAGCGGTCTACACCACGCATCCACCGTGAAAACAAACCGCTCAGTGGAAGCGAGGCTTAAGAAGTCCACTTGTATCTAATTCAGGTTTATTTGGAGCTTTGCCTATTAAGTTGTCTTC
>NC_050520.1:8085138-8092964 GCF_002922805.2 Oryzias melastigma
ACACACACACATCCATATTTGTGTTTGGGAAAATAAACTGCATCCACTGCTACTCATCTGGGAAGGAAAAACAGCTCTGCCAAACTTAATAGAAAAACAAAGTCCACGAAAAATTGGTGTTACTCCATAGCAGCAGAACAGAAAGTCTCATAATTCATAGAGTGCCCAACTGAGCAACTTATGACTTGTTTCCAGTGAGCAGACCGGACCGTACCGGTCTGCTCCAAGTTTCAAGCTTCAATGTAAGTGACCGTTTCCACTGAGAGTTGGACTATCAAGGCGCATGCAGGGTGTGTCAAAACATTGCATCTACAGCAGTTCTCCATATTTGCAAATTTGGCGTGTCTCCGGTCCCTAACCCAGCGAATAAGGGGAGAATAGTGAATGCAAAGAATGAGATATTCTTTGCAATACGACTGCAGGAGGTTAAGAAGAATGCAGTCCAAAAGAGAACAAAACTTTTGGCTTGGATCTTGAGTTGGGAAAAGTGCAGGTCGAAGGTTTTCGGTTGTCGTTCCGTTTCTGCCAATCAATGGATTTCATTGTGTAGAGTACTGTAGCTCCGCCCTAACTGGTCCGTTCCATTTTTCTATGAACCAACAACCAACAATAGACCAAAAATGCTACAAATTGGTCTGCCCTAGTGGGTCCATTTTATAATTGAAACTGCTCAAAATACCAGACCGGTTTGGTCTGGTCCAGTCCGGTCTGGACCTCTCAGTGAAAACGAGGCATTACATGCAAAGTGCCTAATTGTCTCCTCATGTGCTACAGGTCCGGTCATAAGAACAAGAGGAATTTTGTGCAGCAAACAATGCAAAATGATAGGAAAATGATGCACTTTTGAGTATTTACAGAGTCAAAACTTGAAAACAGCTTGAATAATTACAGTTTATGAACCACATCCACCGGTCAAGCAGGGAGGGTTTTTTAACTGTCAGTGCATGATCACACACTCTCTTCAGAAAGTTGGGGTTCAAACATTTATAGTTCTTATAAATCAAATTTTATGTCCATTTTACTCATTTCAGTGCAGAATAAAATCAAGATGAATCCACAAGTCAACAACAAGGTTCTCAAAAGCATCAAGAACTTAAATCTGGACCAAACGAGCAGCTCACAATACTCTCATTCAGTAAGAAAGGGGAGGAGAAGGAGTAAACACAGCAGTTGTGTAACTTGCCACCCTCCAATCAGATCCCCACTTATTTTGAGCCCTCCCCTTGTTCAGGCAGATTTATTGAGGCCCAGTGCTCCACTCTAATGTCACTTCAGCTTCTCAAGGGGTGAGCAGTCAGGGGTCCACACAGCTGCAGGAACATGGCACCAACTAAGAAGGTATGTGTGAAGGGCTACACCAGAGGATTTCTGCATGGGGAACTCATTCTTTTGTGCAAAAATGTGATCATTTAAACTGTGTTTTAATGGTAAGTTATTGGTTAAAAGGTTAATTTTAGATAATGTTTTAGATTTTTTGACAATCCCGAGTCGTCTTGGGGGAGGGAGTCAACATACATTAAATTTATGGCTGTTTTTGGCTGGAGTATATTTTTGGGTTGAGAGCTCCAAATGCATCTACTGTACAACTGGCATGCCAGGTCACGTCTCATAAAGCAAAGGTCTGTCCCACGTGCTGTCGTAAAACACCAGCAAAACCCCAACATTGTAGATTCCATAAACAAAAGTCTGTTTGGGATTTATTGTAGATTTTAATTAGGATTCCCAAAAGACATAATTTGTCTTTTTTTTATGTTTTTTAAATTGCTTTCAAAATGTTTATGTGCCAAAAATGAGTTAGAGGAAATAATTGCTCCTTTATCTGAAAATGTCTCCATAGATTTCACTGCATGACCTTCTTTGCAGAGACTAAATTGCAATAAATCCATAGAAGTTTAAAACACATGTTGAGATAAGTGTGTTGGGGTCGCAGAGTGCATGTTCATCTGCCGGACTGGAGGGTCTTTCGATTATTTGCGCTCAGGGAAAAAAAAACGAAATGGACTAGAAAAATTTGGAACAGGATGTTCTGAGCTGGATAATTTGAACCAGCTGATGTTCCAAGCTTAATGTGTGTTTTTTTCTCTTGGTGCTTAATTTGAGACATTTATAGTTTTTCTAACTAAGATATAAGCTGTCAAGCTCACATTGATGAATTGACACAGGGAATCTTGGAGCGTCTCAATGCTGGGGAGATTGTCATCGGCGATGGGGGGTTTGTGTTTGCCCTGGAGAAAAGAGGTTACGTGAAGGCAGGCCCCTGGACCCCTGAAGCCACCAAAGAACACCCTGAAGCAGGTGAGGATAAATAGACATATTTTAGTTATTTTATGAAATTTTCTTACTTTGATTGAACTCTTTGCTTATAGAGATGTCCAAAGTTTCAAAACAAACAAGACTGAGTTTCTTCTAGCAAAAATCGTCAAAGCACATATCAGCAGATATGCTAGTTTGTTATCCAAAGTGAAAGGTCACTTTAATCTATGAAAGGAGCCTACTTCTGTGCAAAAGTTTTCCTTAAAAAAAGTCCTTTTGAATGATTTTCAGTGCGTCAGCTGCACAGGGAGTTCCTGCGGGCTGGAGCCAACGTCATGCAGACCTTCACCTTCTACGCCAGTGATGACAAGCTGGAGAACAGAGGCAACAAGCTCACCTACACTGTAAGCTATTCCAGAAATCACCGTATACTTTCATTAAGGAATACCTAAAGGATGTTGGACCATCCTTCTAGCTCTTAACTTTAATCTCTCTGTGATGGGGCTTCAATCTGCAGGGTGCTCAGATCAACGAGGCTGCCTGTGATTTGGCTCGGGAAGTCGCCAATGAGGGCGATGCTCTGGTCGCCGGCGGAGTGTCTCAGACTCCATCCTACCTGAGCTGCAAGAGTGAAACGGACGTGAAAGCAACCTTCAAGAAGCAGCTGGATGTGTTTGTCAAGAAGAACGTGGACTTCCTGATTGCTGAGGTAACAAAACCTAGAATGACATTCTTTAAAGTGCGAAAACAACTTTTCACATCATGTGTGTTTTGTCCAACAGTACTTTGAGCATGTTGAGGAGGCCGTGTGGGCCGTGGAAGCGCTGAAGGAGACAGGGAAGCCTGTGGCTGCCACTCTGTGCATTGGACCACAGGGAGACATGCACGGTGTCTCACCACAGGAGTGTGCCGTCAAGCTGGTCAAAGCAGGTACCATGTTAGAAAATTTCTACATTCTCACAGTAAAAAGTCCCCAGAGGGAGCTGCATAGTCTTACTTTAACCTTTAAGAAATTTGGATTTGCATTCATTGCCTTCTTTTTGTTTGTTTTTTTAAATAATCGGAATTATTTCAAATATTTTTAGCCTGAACAAAAGCGAAAATATAAAAAGAAACTTGCATGTCTCAAAATGGGATTTAAAATTTTTTTTTTTACCTTTTTACCATTAGTAGAGGCCAAATTAGCAAAGAAGCTAGCCCGATACTTAATTAAAAGGTGAACTCAAAATTAGCATAAAATTCCTCAGTAAATTAAATCAGCCAAAAAATGTTAGCATGTAGCTAAAAAAAAAACTAAACTTTAAATTAGCCTACAAACCCCAAAAGATAACAAATTAGCCAAAAACGTTAGCATATATTACTAAAATATTAGCTGAACTCCAAATTAGCATAAAAAAACCAATTAGAGGTCAAATTAGCCAAAAAAGCTAGCTTATTGCTTAAATACTAACTGAACTCCAAAATAGCCCAAAATTCCTCAGTAAACTAAATTTGTCAAAAATGTTAGCATGTTGCTAAAATAGAAGCTAAATTCCAAAGTATCCCAAAAAACTTCAGTAGATAACGAATTAGCTGAGAACATCAGCATTTTGTTAAAATATTAGCTAAACTCCAAATTATCATAACATTTCTCAGTAAATTGTATCAAAAACCTGTTGTTAACACGATCACCGTAATTCCAGTAGATTTACGTTGAAAAGTTTCAGTATATTAAAGATTTTGTATTTAAGCATCACCTATTACACCTTAGGTATTAAAGGGTTAAAATACAAAGAAAACTACAGTTCATAGTGTAAGTTTACTGCATATTTATAGTACTTTCGCTCCTCTGCGTGCCCTCTAGGTGCCCAGATTGTGGGAATCAACTGTCACTTTGACCCTGAGACCTGCGTGAAGACCGTGAAGATGATGAAGGAGGGGGTGGAGAAGGCCGGGCTGAAGGCTCACTACATGGTGCAGCCTCTGGCATTCCACACCCCCGACTGCAACTGCCAGGGGTTCATCGACCTGCCAGAATTCCCCTTCGGTAATCAAATACTCGCGTTGCACATAAACTATGCCGCTCTGTTTCCATGTGTGAAACTTTCATTCTTTCAGCACCGCATGTAGAGCTAAAAAAAAGCTGCTTGAGGAGTGGATGAAAGTTGAGCTCATGTATGAAGAAGCAGCTGTCGGTTCTGACTGGCTGCGTCGGTTTCTCCTGCTGTTTTACATCAACATGATTCTTTTTTGCTATTACGCAATAGAATTGTAAAAACTGATTGAGTTGATTTTTCATCAGGTCTTGAGCCCAGGATCTTGACCCGCTGGGACATGCACAAATACGCCAGAGAGGCTTACAACGCCGGCATTCGCTACATTGGTGGGTGCTGTGGGTTTGAGCCCTATCACATCAGGGCGGTAGCAGAGGAGCTGGCCACTGAGAGAGGGTTTTTCCCAGCTGCAACGGAGAAACACGGCCCCTGGGGATCAGGTCTGGAGATGCACACCAAGCCCTGGGTCAGAGCCAGGTCAGAAGCAGCTCTTATCTCTCGTAAACTCAAACTATCCGAGGGTGTTGTTGAGCTGCAGACATTATAACTGTCTTCTCCTCTTTAGAGCTCGCCGTGATTATTGGGAGAGCTTGAAGCCATCCTCTGGCCGCCCCCTCTGTCCTTCCCTGTCTGTCCCAGACGGCTGGGGCGTCACCAGGGGCCACGCCGAGCTCATGCAGCAGAAAGAGGCCACTTCCAAGGACCAACTCAAACAGCTGTTCGACAGGTCAAAGACGCAATAAATGTGTCCATTTCCTCCACACCTGATAGCTGATGGGAGCCAAACGGCCGTGCTGTGGGGCTGCTGACACGCGGAGGGGGCAAACGTCCTGCACCCCTCAAACAACATCAAGCAGGAAATTTTCACTTGAGACTGCACTGTTCTGTACACGTGTTTACCGTGGAAATGAGGCCACAGAGTCTCAAGTTAGCAAATGGGCAACTTGCCTGTTTTCCTTCATGTTGGACCAGTTTGTTTAATAAAATAAGATCTGATACAAACTGAACCCTGTGTTGTTGCCTTAATTATTTCTTGTTTCATTAATAAAACCATTAATTTGTTGAATAACTTAAATAAGGCATGTATTATAAAAGTCATGGTAATATTTTAAAATTACCATTTGCAGAAATTATACAAAAGAAACATCTCTTGGAAAATAATTTGTGTGATTTTTACCTGGGAAAACAGGCTTAGCTCCCTCAGGCCTTTTTTTCAATAAACATGCCTCATATCAAGACAAGGCACGTTTCACATGTAGCACATTTCATGTACTTAGTCATGTCAAATTGCGTTGCATGATAACATGTGAAAAAACTTTAAGAGGATATAAAAGGAGTAATCATTAAAATGAAAGTTTAAAGAAAGTTAAAACAAATGAATTCAGTGTAATGATACAGATGAAACTTTTTTAATAAAAATTAAAAAATAAATACATTTGTTTAAGATCCTGTTCTCACAGACCCACCCTATCTACTAGAACCATTTTAGGAAAAGAAATTTATCAGTGGCGGAATTAGCAGTTTGGGGACCTTAAAGGGAAAAATAACATGAGCCTCTCTGCAGTGTTTAGATTAATTATTTGTTCAGGTTTTAAGAAAGAAGGTAGAAGGGAAAAAAATACCTTAAAACAGTTCACTATGGAGTGACGTTAATTAAAAAGAACAATTCTCAAAATGACCATTTTCTGCACCCTTTACCTTTGCTTTTCTTTCCGTTTCTGTTTGTTTTCTTATGATGTAGTATTAGTGCCACCATGAAAGATATTCATACATTTATAAAAATATAAGAACACAATAACAAAATCATACATTTTGACTTAAAAAGTTATATTTTTACACAGAAAATATTTTAAAATAAAGTTCTAATTAAATGAAACAATTGTGATTTTTTTTCTTATAATTATTATTCTTGAGAAATGTTTACCTTTCTCACACAGTTTTATGATTTGACTGTTTTTTTCATAACTCTCTTGTTCTTTTTCCTGTTTTGTCTTCCTATATTTAAGGAAATTAGGCAAAAAAATTGTTTGCTTTCTCTTTGCCTTTCTTACAATACAACGCTTCATCTTACTTTTTGTTTGTTTGTTTGTTTTCATCACATTTAAAAGTCTTTCTTAGCTTGCTGTTGTTGGGATATTTTTATTGTTGGGGAGGACAAAATACTTTCACATAAACATTCTAATGCCATTTTAGTGATTTGTTTTTTTACTGTGACATACATCGATAATACTAGGAGTGCAAATTATTTAAATGATATGTCCGCCCTTATATAATATGTATTTACCATGCCTTAATATTAGCTTTTTATCAAATTATAAAGGGACTCACTACTGTTATAATAAACATTAGAGTTGAAATTCTGGATTTGGATAGTGACCAGAGGATTTTTAATGTTCATTTTAATCTTGACAGAACCTCATCGTTGATGCTCACCAATAATATAACTTATTCTTATTTTATTGTAAAACACGGTTTTATTTGGTTAGTGAGCCATCTTTTAACATAGAAGATCTTTGTTGCTTAGGATTGGTCAGACTCAAACCACGTGACTAGAGGTTCTTTTTATTCAATATTGTTTCTGGTCTATGTTGTATCTTGGCCATCTAATTTTTCATTAATAACGGGGACAACAATATCAAAATTTGTGGCTTTTTTATGATTTAAACATTTCTTCGGAATCTTGACGGACATTGACTGGTGGTGCATCGTTACACAGGATTACTACCTTTTTAAATCCCAGCCTCTATTTAACCTTTTCCTGATGGTTTTATCAAATACGGCAACTACGATCTTAGCCCACGGACTATCTGTCTTTTATTCAAAAGGGAATTCGTAGGTAAGGTGTAATAAATATAAGGCGTAGGTTAATAAATGTCGCCCCTTTGTAAACATGAATTGAATGTGAGACTATTTATATATGTGCTGAATCCAGGTATAGCGCATTTTATTTGTAATTCGAATGTATTACTATTTTATATTTTCTTTCAAACCATTATAATAAAAGAGAAGATAGTAGAAAGCATTCCTCATATTCTGCCCTTTCATTTACGATCTCTAATTGCAGCAGCGCCCTCTTGTGGTGTGTTCTCGCACCTACAATAAACTGTTTGTTTTGAACCGGAAGTGAAAGTCAGAGGTCGTCATGGGCAGCCTGATCAGTTCCAAAATGGCAGCGCCCGCCGCCAGAGTAATTCAGGTATTGTCTTTCTTAAATCTTCCCTCGGTATCTGTGTTTTGGCTGTTCAGATGTTGTTTATGTGATGTTGTGTGTGATTTTAGTCAGCTTTTAGGTTGATGTGTGCATTTTTGCATGACTTCACGGGGGTAAACCCCTGTCGTACCCTTGTTAGTGTCCTTGTTGAAAAACTAAACATCATGTCATGTGTTGTACATTTTATGACGTTAAGACATTAAAATTTACTAAACATGTTCGTGTTCAGGGTTCCTAAAAAGTGAAATTAAGTGTACGTAGTTTTTTTTTTATGCCAGTTTAATTGTAAAAAAATCTATTGCCCGGCCATAGTATAGGTTAAAGTGCAT
>NC_050520.1:8093002-8097654 GCF_002922805.2 Oryzias melastigma
GCTTATATTTTTCTTATTTTTTTCCTTTGTTTTATTTTTCATTTGCCATTAAAGCTGTAAAACTTTGTAGATATTGTGTTTAAAAGCTTCAAAATGTGTAAGTGTTAGCTAAGAAATGTTAGCATCTTTGCTAATGTCAAAAAATGACCTACAGTTCATCCTGGATTCATGAATGACTTTTAAGCTAATTATTAAAGTTCCAACACAAAAGATGTTTGTTTCTGTGCATAATTTGTTCATACTATTTGACAATTTAAGGTAGACTTATTTGCTCAATCATCCAAATAACTGAACCCATATGTTCAAACACTTTCATGGTCAGGTCAGGTGTATCAAATTCTATTGAAATATTTGTGGAAAAACCTCATAATATGGAATAATTGAAGTGCCAGTGGTATTGCAAGATACTAGAAGTAGGAAAATACCTCTTCCTCAAAAAAGAAGGCCACAAACTGATAGATAAGGCACAAGGGTTTTTGTTGTTGCCACTGTACCTTTATTTTCTTTAACTAGCAAGCAAAATTGTTACCTCCTTCACCAAAAACTCTACGCGTGACTTGACCTTTAAGTTGTTATTTTCCCCTCCTCTCTTTTAGGCTGTACGGCCTCATGCTCCACTGATCAAGTTTCCCGACAGACTGGGCACACCGAGGCCTAACGGTGAGTCTGCACATGAAGATTCCTGTAAGCATATGAAAGAAATCAGCTCAAGAGAGCGACACTAAGATAATTGTTTAACACGAGGAATCATACAGGGATATTTGAGCAGCATTCGATGAGCATTTAATATAATTAAAAAATTGTTTTGTGTCAAGTAGTTACACTAGTGAAAATAATACCCTAAAAAGCGTTCTACCTGTAGCATGGCGATTATTTATCTAAAAAGGAGACTGTTTTGTCTGGATTTTCTCACTTCTTAATCCCCTATAGTGGGCATTCATCATGTTGTCGAGGCGTTTAAATCTACAATTCCAAAATTCAATGCCTAGGAAAAGATATTTATTGGCTTTATGTTTGGAGAATGTGGTCAGGCTTGAACCTGATGGATTATTTCATTATTGTGTTCAAACTTCTTCTTATTTAATCCTATATTTCATTGTTTATTATTGCGTGTTTTTGTCTTTTGTATGCACGTGTTTTTGTCTTTTGTATGCACGAGTTAACTCTGCACCAGATATGATTTGTCCCTCTGAAACGATGAAGTTCTTTTGACTAGATTAATTCAGTATTTTAATTTTTATTTTTAAATAGTTATTCATCATCCCATCAGAGTTTATAATAATTTCTGCATGTTTTTTTAATGTTTGCAGCTCAGGAGGTCCTGAAAGCATTGACACTTAACCTTCCTCAACACAGCAGCTCCCCTTCAGCCTCTGTACCGCCTCAGCTATCTGCACTTCATAGACCTTTAACCCCAATCCCAGGAGTGCCAGACAGCCTGGCCTCCATTCAGCAGATGCCTGCAAGATACCGCAGGAGACCGTTGACACTTGAAGAGATGGACTACATCCAGGTGAGGTCACGGTTGACATGGGGAACTATTGCATTTACCTGTTATTAGGTTACTATCACGTTAGGTTAGCTCGCTTTTGAGTGAAACTAAAGCCCCACTCCAATGAAAATTGTGTCTTTATGATATTTTTTCTGATGGTGGAGGACATATATAGAAAAAAATAGCTTAAAATTGCATTTCTGCGCATGTTTTATTCTGACCATTTCAAATGAGGCACTCATGAACTACTGCGCTCTGCAGGAAATATGTCCTAGAAAAGAACATTTTTTGGGATTTTGGCTAAAAACAGAGTAATCATAATTAATAGACCAATCAGCAACTGTAAGATGATCAAGTAAATTCATCTTTTAGGTAACACAAAAAAATGGAATGTTTAAGACTCAATTGTAAAAATGTGTAAAGACAAAGTTATGATCCAAATCTTAATTAGTAAATATCTAAATATTTGAAAAATAGACTGACCTAAATGTTTTTTAATGAAGGAAAAAAAACAATGGGAAGATTTTTTTATTTTTTTTCTTGTTTTAAAATAAAGTGAATTAGAACATAATTGCACTAAGTTACTAAAGTTTTTTTTCCCCTTTGTAAAATGTACATTTGAGAACTCTCCTGTATATTGACCATTTCCCTGAAACATGATCGTTATACATGTTCTGCGTAAAGATGGAAAGAAATAATCAACAAGTGAATGATTTAACTTAATTTTAATTAAATAAATCTAAAACTCGATGCACCAACTTTAACAGAAACACTGTCCAGAACTGTACGTTTCTATCTCTTCTACTGAATGAAAAAAAGACAAATTGTTATTCATTTCCCCCTTTTTTTTTTTTGTTCTCCCTGCAGCGTGGTGGACCCGAGTGATGAGAATCAGCTTCTGCAGCCCGTCTGTCTTTACCCGCTCAGTTCAAACACTTTAGAATAAACTATTACAAGAAGCATCTTGTTCAAATGTACATAAGGATTCTTTTTGTTTGTAATATAACTAAAGTTTTAACAGATGTGTTCACTGCACAACAAAAGCAAAACCTTACAGATTTTTTTTAAATAATCCTTAATTATATTTGTCCACTTCACCATTAAACACATTTTCAAAGTGTTTCATTCTCTTTTTGTTCAAGTTTTACCTTTTAAATCCAGGGAGGAAGCGTCCTTCATGTACTGTTAGCAAACAGGGCTGAGCACATGGTTAATACAAGCTCATGCATTCATGTGAACCACTAAAAGATTAAAAAAAAATCTTATTTTGATGTGTTCCTCTATTATCCTCAGGACCACAGACATTCAGAGTAATGGCAGGTCATTCTTGTTGAATAGAAGAGCAGTAGTTTGGATACTCTGAGGTGTTTATTTTCAGATCTCATGCTCTAAAGGGAAAACATTCACAATATTCAAATTCCACATCAGTGCAATAAAACTAGCAGCTTCTGGGAGCTGTTCATTACTCGCATGGATTGGCACAAGTAGTACAGACATGACAAAAAAAGGCCAAAAGTGAATGAACACTTTTGTACAGCTGGTGGATTGTCAGCTTTGTCTCTGCAGAACTGACAAAAGCTCCCACACATTTGAGCTTGTTATTCTGGAAGTTCACACATCAGGCAAACACGCAGGTCCTCTGCTTTTGTACATGTTTTGGCAAAAAAAAAGAAAAAAATCTACTCATGAATTCAGAAAAATTCATGGATTTAAAAATAAAAACATTTTGGCTGCAAATACCAGAAAATCTAACACAACCAAGAGCAAAAATACTGGTTAAGCACAGCAAACAGTCAAGTCACAAATGGCTACGACAACAAGAGGAACACAGGGATGCACAGGATTATTTCAGCAGAGAATATCTTGTCCTCCTGGCTATAAAAACAGTGCCTTTATGTTCAGGAGAAATTTGTGCGCATGCCAGATTCAGCACTGAATCCTACAAGAGGTTGGTGGACACCACACATCAATTGCTCTCTTCCTCCAGTTCCTCAAAGGCTGGTAGAAAATCAGCAATTGTGTCCACCACATAATCAGGCACAAGGCTGTGGTTGGTGCTCAGGTCACTATTCCGGTACTCCTCCGCCTCCTCGATCTGAGACACTCCGGTGAGCGTCAGCATGGTGTCCAGGCCGCAGTTGGAGCCGAACAGCATATCCGTCTCCAGGCGGTCCCCGACCATCAGACACTGGGCCGGGTCCACCCCCCTGAACTGGCTGGAGATGCACTCGAACATGAAGCGACTCGGCTTGCCGATCACAGTGGCTTTGCGGCCCGAGGCGACCTCGAGGGCTGCGGTGAGGGACCCAGAACCTGCAGCGGGCCAGAGAATGGAAGCATGGGTCAGCAGGGTCAACCAAACGGGAAGTACCTGCTGGCTCCAAAAAAAAAAATATAAAAATCCCATAGACTTCTATAGAGAAATAAATGGCATTCTGCAGTGCAAGTTATTCAAGCGGTAAATTGGCCAATCAGATGCCTCAATAAAAGCATGTGGTTGAACGTTTGAAACATTCAACAGATTATACCAAGCCTGCTTTCTATAGAAGAGGGTGTGGCCTTCCAACAAGCTTAATCCTGATTAGTGAAAGTGGTTGCCACAGAAACAATGACTCGAACCAATCACCGCTTCTTGACATTGTCTGGTTTCTACATGGCAGGGTCCACATCACAAAAAAATGACGCCTAAATTGACTATTTGGTTGGAGCTGGAAATAAGTAATTTTCTATGAGTGACATCACACTCAGTCCAGTACTCATGTACAGTCAACAACTTGATAATGCTGCTTTCAATCTCAACCATTTTAATATTCAACAATGTAAAACAATATTCAAAAAAATATATATATTTTGTCCATTTATGCTGTAAATTCTAGGTAAGGGCCGTGCAAACTTTGATTTGGGGGCCACAAAGGGTTCTAAAATTTGACAGAAGAATGCATGGCGTGTTTTGGTAATTTGTCTCATAAGAGAAATAAACAACATGGAATTCAGACAAAAACACACTAATTTTGACTAAAACATGTGAATATTTTAAAACAGAACATTTTGGAGTTTTACTTTCAAAACTGACTTGTCCTTTTAGTAGCAATTGCAGCAATGGGTTGATGTCTGTCAGAGAAAAACACAAACTTGAAGACATGCTGCATTCATGGAGTGA
>NC_050520.1:8097661-8127370 GCF_002922805.2 Oryzias melastigma
AAAAAAAAAAAAAAAAAAAAAAAAAAATCAGAAAAACAACAAAATCTTCCAAAACTATGTGAATGCAGAATAAATTTCTGAACTTAAACAAAGGTCAATGTTTCTATGGGGAGACACCTGAAGTACACGGACAATAAAACAATCATTAGGATTATAAATATAACTTATTCTAGTTTTGTGAGCCACATTGAGTAGTTTAACATGGGTCATGTTGAGGTAGAGAAGCTGCATGAACACCACACAAAAGGTTCAGACTAAATGGGTCAGTATGTAGTAGTTGTCAGGTGTTTTGCTGAGTTTGCCTGTTAATTAGTAACAATAATACAAACATCCTCTGTGGGGTTCTTACCTGGCAGGATCCTTCCACTCGACAGCGGGTGCCAGGGGTCGTTGTCGGTGGCCAGGAACAGGCAGTCCGGGTCCTTCAGGTAGCACGAGGCTTTGGCCAGTTTGAGGAAAGTCAGTTTGTCATCGTGCCCCACCAGCACCGCCTTCACGTCTGGAGCCAGGGCGCAGTCGTAGATGGTGGCGTCCGGGTCGTCGGTCTCCTCCAGGCAGGGGATACCCGCTTCCTGCAGCTCCGTGCGCAGCCCCTCGCAGCCGATGACGAACACCTGCCCGCAGACCTTCACCACGTCTCTCAGGTACAGAGCCGAGCAGTATGACGAGCTGAAGATCTGCTCCAGCATCACGTCGGTGAAGCCCAGCCTGGAGAACTTATGCACGTAATTCTCCCGCGGCCTGGTGGAGTTGTTGGTGACGAACACCACGTTTTTCCCGTGGCGGATGAGCGCGTTGACCACCTTGGCGGCGCCGGTGATAGCATTCTCTCCGTGCCATATGACCCCGTCGCAGTCGAAGAGGAAGAAGTCTTTCGCCTCCAGCAGGCTCCTTATCTGCGGACCTCGAATTTTCTGGCAGCCTTTAAAGCCAAAGGCGCCTGCCATTCCGGCGGCGTTTTCCTTGTTTTCTTCCGTCTTTCAGCCGCTAGTGACGCCCCATAGCAGAGGCGCGTGCATAACACCGAGACGTTAGCTAGCGGAACAAAACGGCAACTAATTCAGTCGAGAATTCACATAGCGGAGAGCCTGTTGTTACTCCGGAGAACAGGCAGCCACATAAACACAGTGGGCTAGCCACGCCTTCCTTATCGAGTTGACCAATCACATTGCGGCACATTTGCCAATCACAGTTAATCTTAGCACCTTTTAAGAGTCAGAAAATAAAAACAGCGCCCTCCTGTGTTCATATTTATAACTTTCATGTAGCAAAAAAAATTTTTTTTGAGTTTCTTCCACTTTTCCGCTCAGTTAAAAAAAATCTGGTTGTTAAATTATTTACACAGTTACAAATGAGAGAATAATGGGTTACAATTATTCCCTTTTATTTCTTCCTTGCACTAATTTAGCCTATTTCTTGCAGCTTTCACAGTACCAGTATTTTTACAATTGTCATTGTCTAAAAATATAATTCAAAAATTATTTAATCAATAGGTCAACATTCTTTATCTTTTTTTTCTTATCCTCATTTCCATTACTCAGTTTTCCCCAGCCGTTTTGTTTTAAATGCAAACAGAGACATTTATTCCCATCACAAACTGCAACACAAACACAAAAGAGAACAATATGATAGGAATTAGGGAATCTGATTATTGTTTTTCTAATAATCTACACCTTCTTTAAAAAAACCCAGTGCTTTGTAATACCATATTTACAATCATTAGTTTAATGTACATCTTGTAAACTGTCCTACATTCAGGGTCATCAGATCACTGCAGCAAAAAAAAAAAAAATCAAGAGTCAGGCAGACTTGATGGCATTAAGGAGAGAATTAAAGGAAGAAGAAATTTAAAGAAAACATTTTAAGAGTTAAAGTTTATATCACAAAACTGTTTTTAAAAGGATGAATGAAAGCCAAACACTAAAATGCTTAGTTGAGAGTTTGTCATAAAAGCAAAGCACAAAAAATGACAAACTGATCATTTTTCAAATGTTACCAATTGGAAACTATTGAAAAATGAAATAAAACATTAAACTAAGATGTTTTTATTTTCCTGTGTGAGACAGGTCATTAAACAAGACAGTCTGAATGTTATAAAACAGGAGAAGAAGCAGATAAACTGTGTTAACTGAAGACATTCATTTTAACTATGATGTCATGTAAATGTATTAACATTTGTAAAAGTTAGATTAACTTCTTCATATTTACGACATAAAATGAGTAAATATTTTGACCACAAATAGCAACATTTCTTCCAATAGAATACATTGTATGCAGCCCCTTTTTTTCAGATTCTATTTAAACTGCTGAGCTGCTCGTCTGCATTTTGTTCTGGTGTGCCAAAAGGTTTCCATGGATGTTCTAAGAGAAAAGAGAAGACATTTAATTAAAATTTAAGTAAAATGTTACGAGTATGCAATTCTCAGAGTAATGAAAAAATAAAAATATAAACATTTCTGCTGAAACTTACAACGAGCAGGTACTGTGTGGAAGTCTCCATCAGCATTTGAATGTAAGGATGTTTGGAGAGAACAGAAAAGGGGATGCATTCTTCTGGTTCATATCCAAGCTCCATGTATACCTGTGTCAATGGCTAAACAGATTACACAAGACTCAAAACGACTATTTTCACACTAATTGTTGACATATTTTAGCCCTTTGCCTTCACACATACCTCCCTGAGGGCCTCCTGACTTATGAGGTCAGTATGAGGGAGGGCGTTGTTGGTCATCTTTGCATCTTCGCAGAAGAGGACTTTCAGCAGAGCAGAAATGGAAACCTTTTCATTCCCAAAAGAAGCGCTTAAGTTGTTATAGTTTCCATCGCCTTCTAACGAGGTCAGCTTTGTGTCTTCCTCTATACTTGGCATAGACTGGAACAGAGACGACAACCACATGTTGAATTTAAAAGGATATATTTGGTACAACTATTGAAAAATGGCAAACAATTGAACAATTTGTAGAAGAAGAAAACAAAATATATATTTTTGGTTTTATGAATTTACCATGATGAGATGGTCCTCAGAGGGCTGTCTGAGAGGCTGTCCCAACACAACACTAAGAGCTCTGACAAACCCTTGTCTGGGGTCGGGGTCAGCGGAGAAATACTGCAGCATGGACACATAATCCAGCTGAGGCGGCGAGACGGAGCTGTCTGCAAACAGCTGGAAAAAGAACTAAAGAGGAGAGAATTAAAACAGCATACATGAATATAGTTTGAAATCTTTGTAACACTTTACCATTTGACATTTCATTACAGTCATGTACCTTGGTCAGGTTTGCGACACGGCTACGAGGAAGTGATTCAGAAAGATCCTCAGACACAATCTGGGCACTCTCATAAGTTAACCAAAGCTCCATCTATTAATTATGAAATAATCAATGGCATGAAAAGTTAAATATACAGTTAACTAGTCACATTGTGTTTAAAACAAACCCATTGTTTCTGCTTGAAAGACTAACCTGCAGGTACTGCTCCTCATTGATGAATCCTGTTTCATAAACATCTGCGAGCTTAAAACTCTGCAGCGCATACAGCAGCTGTGCCAGGGAAGGAACTGGCCAAGGAAGAGAAGCACAGAGAAGAAACCGCCGCCAGTCTATCCGATCATTCGAGTCTGTTAGCACGGACACTATTTCTCCCAGCTGCAATGAAAGAGAAGTTCTTAATAATTTTCTTCACAAAAAAAATCAATCATTAACTTTCTGGTTTGAGGCTGGAGCTCTGTGGTTTCTACCAGTGTTTGATTGTCCACCCACAGCTTTGGAAGATTGTGTTTGCCCATGTTAATGGAAAGCATGTCTTTCAGCAAACTGTGAAAGGAAGAGCTGGAGAGGAAGCCTGAAAGGAGAACCGATGATGGATGCAAGGATAAACACAAAGACCGTTTGACACTGTTGCATCATAACTCGTATTTGCTGTTCACACCTGATGGAGCAACGCTGCTTAACTGACGGTGGATTGATTCTAGAGCGCCTACAGACAGCACAAATCCAGACGGTTTCTCTGAAAGATCTGGATCTGGAGGAGGAGACAGGTTTGTCACCATCTGAGGGTTTTCCTTCAGGTAGAAGTCAGAGCCCTCCTGGAGGAAGGGAGAGCACAAAGTTTGTGGCCAATACGTTGACTGTGATGATTTAAAATGTTACGACAAATACAGAGATGAATAAAAGCACAAACCAACACCACTTCATACTGCAACTTGGCTTCTGCCATGATGTGGTGGTGAGCCATTTCTATCAACTGGTCAATGCTAGAATTAGAAAACAAACACCAAAAAAGTTCTTAGAATAAAAAAGAAAAAGATTTTCAGTCAAAAACCAAACTTTTAACTGACAATTCCACATGAACCAGAATATTAACGATATACGAGTGTGTCACACAGTATCTTGTATCTATGTATTGTCAAGACTCCGGCAATACATATCACGATACTCGAGTCATGATACGATATGTATCCCGATATAATAAAGACAATATTTCCCCTTTTTTTAAAAAAATTATGATTTAGGAATTATCTGAATATGAATACATTTTTGACATAGGTAAAATGATAAAATACATGTTATTTAATGATCAGAACATTAACTATTTGTTTTTACCCAAACAAAATGGTGCTCTTCTTTTGGTAATTTAGGAAATATTTAAATGGAAACCAAAAAGTAAGACTGAACTACATGTTGGCGTATAAATAAATAATTATATATCCCCTCGCCAGCATTTTAATTCAATACAAGTATCGCCACATGAAGTATCGTGATATTTCTCTGCATCAATCAACATGTGGCTTTTTTACCCCTCTGGCTGCAGAACATTAAATGACAGTAATTTTAAGAGCACTGCATAAATTTAGTCCATTAGATTGATGAATTAAGGACTCCTAAAAAAGTAAGATAAATAACATGAAGTTTTTATTTTTTTGAATAAATAAACAGATCTTGTGTGATCTACCATTTTCTCAGAGTGCACAAAAATTCAAATACTGATCAAAATATTGGTAAAAAGTTCTCTAAGTTCTGTCTAGAGGGTTCAAGAGAAAATATGTTTGTGTACACACGTTACATACTTTTTTATATTGGATCTTAAACCATTGAAGTCATATTTGGTCTCAGGTTAACACTAGTAAGTAGGTAAATGAATGGTAGTTTTTCAAAATTACACGCAGCAAAAGAAAATACTTTCATGACTTTCATTGTTACACTTTTCATTTAAGTACAATTCCTGCAGCAGATGTACACAGGGTGTCTTAGTATTGTCACATGTGTCTTTATTAAAACACTATTATTATTAACAAAACACTATTTTCTATGTATATCTCCAAGTTTTATCTGATACCCAGGGCCCAGGTCTCCCTTGAAAAAGAGATCTAATCTCAATAGCTTTCCCTGGTAAAATAAAGATTAAAAAAAATGAAGAAGAAAAAAAAAAGAGGCAAAAGATAATTTATTTAAAGCATAAAAGAAAGTAATAAAAAATACAGAAAGGTGTTGTTTTTTTCTAAGGGGTGAGCTTTGGTCTAGAAAAAAACACCCTGAGTGTCTGCTTTAGTGTTGAAGGTTGCAGACGCCTGGTTTAGTGAAATGCTCCATCTGGTTCATTCACACTCAGAGTGTAAAAATATATGTACAGACAACAAATCTGCAAACAGCCGTTTGTGTGGTACCTCTTCATTTCTGCGCGATAGCGTGCTTGTAGCCAAGTTTCCATTTGGCTTAAGGTCCTTTGTGTTCTACTTTGAAGCGAGTGCAACATCACCAAACCGTGATTTTTCACCAGCTCAAGACGCATCTTTGCTCTGTTACCTAGGAAACATAACACGAGGAACACTAAGGAAATGCACCACAACGGGGATCCTCAACATCCATAAGAGACTCAAGTTATAAATGCTCTGTTTTGCTTTGCGTTCTCCATCTTTTTATAGCCTAAACCTGAACTTATTTATATCAAATACAAAAAAATGAGAAAACTATTTAAAGAACATCAACCAAGCGCTACAAATGCTCTGCAGGTTATTGACTGAAGAGCGAATGTTATGTTCATAAACAGAAAGTTCAGTTTCAGCTTCCGATGACAATAGAACACAACATAAACTGCAAAGGATTTCATTTCACACAGAAGAAATATCAGCAATATCAAGATGTTAACTGATAAAAGAAAATTGCAAACGATGTTTTCCTTCATGCACTTTATTACATTGTGAGATCAAGAATCTAATCAGCTGAGTCTGTTTACCTTCATGATCCAGAGCAGCAGCATACTCTTGATGAAATTTCCCTGTCATTTCCTTGGTTTCAGTTTTCTCAGAGGGGATCTGAGGCTCAGTTTTTTCTGGCTCCTCACCTTGAGCAGGAAAACAAAACCAACAAAAAGATATTGTGGTAAAAAAACAAACATAAAACATGGTTCTTGTAGATTTCCCAGAAAACATGCCTTTTAGTTTTCCAAATGAACGCTTTCCTTTTGGAGTCTTTTTTGCTTTTGAAGAAGCCTCTTCAACCTGTGGTCTCTCCGGCTCTTTAGCTTCCTTTTGATCCGTTTCCTTTAATTCCTGCATGAATGCGTGTGCAGTAATAGCTTCAAATGATCAACATGTAGCACAAAGTGTAAAAAAGAAAAGAATTAAGACGCAAACTCTTACGCAGATATCCAGAGAAATAGGAAATGTTTCAATGACTTTGAGGGCATCCTCGTAGTTACATATGAGTTTGTCATGCAGATGCTGAAACAAATCATGAAAAGGGTCATTATCCATGTCAGAATTCTTTAAAGAATTTTATCATTTTAGCAGGATAAGACGTCTGACTTTCTCAGGTTGGGCCTTATCCGTGCTGGTCGTCATGGAGACCTCCTTTGGGGAAACAGGATGTGTTTGGGGGAGCGTGCTGCACAAAAGAAGAAGAGAATATTGGCTGCAAAGAACTTCATGAATCAGCAACAAACAAGTGTCATGTTCCTCACACTTTCGTGCTCTTCTCTTCTCGTTTATGCATCTCATTTGTGTCCATTGGAATCTCGCTGAGAATGGAAATAAACATTTTTGGACCATGAGTTATGTGTTTTTGTAAATATATCACATTGTTTATGCAGCAGTGCATATGCATGGTTGACATCAATTAATCAACTCTTGCCTTTCATCCTCAGCTTTGGCTTCAGGGATTTCCAGTAAAGGAATATAAGTATTTTCACAGAGGGACTCAAAAGTCACTTGTTTCTTTTGAAGGTTCAAGAAGTAGATCCTTAATATGCACATCGTTTGATGAAAGCGGTTCAGCTCCACCTATAAAACATTATAGTCCAATGTTATGGTTTTCTTAAAAACATAAATCTTCAGATACATTTGTAGCCAAAACAATGACAGAGTAGAAAATCGTACCTGCATTAGGATGGAGTGTGAGTTTATAAGGGCAGCAGTGTGCTCCTCCAGCCATTCGTCACTGAGCAGTGCAGCCTTCTTCTGCTCATCTTGCTCCTTGCATTTATCAGTAGTATCCCACAGAGACTCACACAATTCCTGTAAACAAGTGCCAACATATATCTTAACAGAAGTGACTTTTAAAAATGATTTAATTACTGGTCATGTTTCTTACATCCAGTCTCTGATGAAGTTCTGCCTTGATTTCTTCATCTTCTCTCAGATAATCAGGAATGCTGTTGAAGTCCTTCTGCCAGCGACAGACAAACTCCTGCTTCAAGTTTGGGCGTCCCAAACAGTGCCTGTATCCGTCCCTATGCACAGCCAAAACCAGATATTATCCCCTTTCTGTTATAGCAATAGCTTTAATCAGCAACATTATTTAGATTGTAAACTGAACGTATCACTAATGATCCATTCAACTCGGTGCAAAAATAAATTCAGAATTCAGCAAAATCTGCAAGAAGTTTCACACACTACAAATGTTGAATTGCTGTAAAAGTTATTAGTCTTAATTACTGGTTAGTTCAAGGGTCTGCAACACTTAAAGAGCCAACTGAGTTACAACAACCCAGAATGAGCCATAAAGTATTACTTTACCCTTCAGAGAAATAAGAGACACATTTGTGTATTTATTTTATTGTTACTATTATGATTATTTTGGGCATGAATAAATTACAAACATAAAGAGAAATAGCATTTTTTCCAAATATTAATTAGTTTATAACTTTTGACAGAGATTAACATGACTTCCTTTCAAAATAAAAGTCATGCTGCGTTACATAGGATCATCTAAATGCAGTAAATGTAGAAGTCTAGTGTAATGTTTGGAGTGTTTTAAAAATATATATATTTTACTGTTATGGGGCATCTCTGCCAGAAATGTGCCTATTTAACAAATTACAATTAAATCAGATTTAATTAAGACCCTTACTATATTTTTTTAACTTAAAATCTTTAAATGTGTTAAAAAATAGAAAATGGGCCTAAGAATCTGGTTCTCCCTTCATTCACTGATGCTTCAGTTTGACATGTGATACATATTGTCCTTCAGCTGTTTGTGAATGGGTTTGTTTACTTTTTTTACTTTACAACTTAATTAATTTATACTTCACAGTTAATTTCTAAAATGGAAACGTTTTTTTTCTTTAGCTCAGTAGTTAAAAATGTTGATCTGTAGCCCGGGTTGCAGCCCCCTGATTTAGTAGCTAACCACACATCAGAGGGTGTTTGGAGTTCTTTTAGACCACACGTGTTGTCACTTTTCCATATATATTTTAAAGAAAACAAAGGTATCCCTTTTAAATTCACAAACGCTCCTGTTTTTGTTTCTTGCTTTGGGGTAAAGCTTCATGTGCTGAAGGCTCGGCACAATACCTGATGCTTGAAAGCTCATGAAGAACGACGGTGCGTTGTAAGCGCAGCTGCTGCATGACTTTCTTTATATTATTGACATAAGAATTACAGACAGAATCCCAGAGTGACCATAGAAGCGGTGGGATCTCCTGGAGAAGGACAGGGAGAGGAGAAACTTCATGCATACAAAAAAAAATACAAAAAATGTGTTCTAAATCCATAGTAGTAGCTAGTAAATGCAATATAACATGTACAGCCAACTGAAAAGACAGAAAACAAATTAAGAAAACAAAAACAGCATAATATAAGGTATATCTTACTGGAGAAAGAGGCTCATCCTCATAGTCCAGACTGCATGAAGAAGCAGACCTAAGAAGTTTCTGGACTGGAGAGTTTCTTTGAGACAGTGATGTAGGGGTTCCACTCCTTGACTGTCCGGCTGTATAGTTCCAATTGCATGTTAATAAAGTTTAAGACAGGATTAATAATATTTAATCTACAATCCAATCACCTTTTGGACTTTGAGGTTTTTCCACCTCCGCTCTAGAAAGACGTCGAGCATCCATTGAGCACATGTATGGAGAAGCACCACCTGCACGGGTTAAAAATGTATTTAAAAAAATCCTATTGTGAGGAAATTTCACTGTTTTACTCAATAAGACAAAAAAAGTAAAACAAGACAAAATGACAGTTCAGATTATTTTGAAAATTTGCTTTCAAATTGAATAATAACTTCTGAAAACCTGCATTTTAATTTCTTAAGGCTAAATCAGAGAGCAGTTACCTCTCGGTTTTTTTTCCAGAATCTTTTGTAAGATCAGCTTCACTCTGTTGTAAACCTCGTCCTCGTCTACATCTGCATCCACAGTGACCAAAATGTTTTGCTTTCCACTGTACCATTTCTCCAGTGCTGGCCAGGCACCCTTAAAAGCTGCAATCCTTCAGGGGGAAATCAGGTTAGACGCAGGTCTTACTGGCACAAGTGACTCATCGCTGAATTCTGTTTGTTACCTGTGTGTAACCTCAGCCAGATATAGCATTTTTTCTGCAGGCTGAGAAGCTGCAACGCAGGTATCTGCAATCAAACAAATAATAGAATATATATATAGAAATCCATATTTCTTCTAAAATATAAAATAGCTTGCACTTTCTTTTGCTATTTTGGACTATAGATTAACATTTTTATTCATTTATTTTCTTGTTATTTCATTTTATTTCTTCTGGAGGTCCTTCAGGGCTTCTAGAAAATTGAAAAATTGCTCATATGAAAATTAAAATACTAAAAGATTCAGCTGCATTTTTTAAAATCTAAATTCATTTTAAAACATCAAATAAACCTTCATTTATATAATACTTTTCATGCAGAATATTACATATTAAAGTGCTTGACAGCACCATCCAAACCTAAACAATGTGTGCACACAGAGAGTTTATAAAACAGTCGTGTCAAATTAAAACACCAAAAATGTTCCACTGAATCGTGATTCAAAAAAAAAGCCGAACATACCTGCTTGTCTGTACGCACGTCTGACTGCACACTCGTCAGGAATATTCAGCATGAGAACCACGTCCAGAACCGGAGCAGGGGGTGGTGGGGGTGTGGGAGGACTGCAGTCAGCAATGATATCTGTCTGGTCAATTGCAGCTTCCTTTGTTTCCTCCTCACACCCACCCAGGGCTTTTTCCAGCAGGTGAGCCAGGCTGATGTCAGGCGGGAAACCATCCAGGATCCAACCTGAATGAGCTGGAACTTGACTATTAAAGAGAACTATTTCAATGTTTGAGTTCCTAGTTTCTTTATGTTGGGATAAAGAAACACATCTTTTATTATTATGAAGAGCTTCCAATGAGAGAATGGCAGTATAATTATAAACATAAAAGAACAGGTTGTGATCTCACCGGATTGCTTGTGTCATAATTTCCACTAACAGCTCATTTGGGATGGCGTTCCCTTTCTTCAGCTCTTTATCCACAGCTGCTCCCAGTAGTGCACGAGGAGATGGCTGGTTTAAAGCAAAGAAAAACTAGGTTTAATAACAATTTAAAAATGTCTTTATGTTGCCAAAAATGCAGCAGCAGATCAGATTTTTACCTTAGTGATACAGCTTCTACTTTCTTGAATAGTAATATCTGAAAAAAACAGGCAGAATAACTTTAATTCATTAGGCAGCTGTAGTATTTATTTTATTACTATGAGCAAACAAGGTTACTATAAATGGGAAATAAACACACCGTGTTTGCTTAACCTGGCGGATGCTTTTCTCCTTTTGTCTTTGTCTTCCCTCTTTTCCATCACCTGTAAATTTTATTCATACAGATTTTCCAATTTTCCAGATATTTTACAATATTTCAAAGCTAAAAACAAAACACCACATACTTCCTCTCCATCGTGGTAGGCCTTCAGGGACTCCTCAACCAGAGTGTCGGATGATAAGACATAAATGCCAAGAGCTGAAGCAGAAAACAGCACATCAGTAGAACTAAATAAAGTGTAAGGAGTCATCTTTGAAAGACCAGTCTTTCAGATCTTGACCTCTACAATCTAAATGCTCAAAGGGAAATATTATCAGAGATTATCTGGACATAAGTGTGTCTGAATTTTGAAAAAAATCAACATTTCTTCTTAAATCCTTATGATTTAGGGTGTAATGTGTTTGTCTGATACCTTCAGCAATCCGGTCCAAGCAGGTGGTCTTGCCTGAGCAAATGTTACCAAGGACACAGGCCTTGATGATGAAGTGAGAATATTCAGAGTTCGGTGGTTTCGCAGTGGACGAACAGACAATGTTTTTGAGTCGACGGACAACATTTTCTAGAATACTCTTGGCTGATGGAGGTTTGATCTCGCCTGCCTCCTCTGGCCACGCCCAGTCACCAATCATTTTCTGCAATAAAACAAAAAAAAAACTTTTACTTTGTTCAAAAATATTCTTTAATCATTTGACCTACAGTTTTTATTTTAAAAAAATAATTACCAACAAAGATGATTGTGGTGGGTCAAATATTATACTTACGGCATATTCATGATAGTCCAAGTTGTTGAGAGCCTCCTGCGGTAGCTTTGTAAGATCTATGGAATCCTTTAAAGCAGAGAGTTCAAGACTCTGCTCGTGGCTTGGCTCATAGAGAGGCAGACCTTTAAGAAACAATTCTTTCCAATCCCTCATCGTCTGCTCTGGAATCGTGCTGGAAATATATGGAGTGCCACCATATTGCAAGCAAAAGTCAGTTTTGAGATCAAAATTTTTCAAACAAAATGTAAAACGTTAAGAATAAAACGTTGTAATTTGCAAATATTTGCTTAAAAAATACATTTACATGTGCAAACTTATTTTTTCGCTTAAATTCTTTTTTTTTTTTTTTTTTTACATTTGCAGCACAAATATTTTAGATGCACATTGAATGATTATTGTGCGTCCATATTTTGATCTCCAAGCTGTGACTTTTGATTGCAATATGGTGGCACATTCATCACTGAATAGAATAAAGCAGACAAAGGAAGCAGGGATGGTAAAAAGGAAAATTTGGCTAAAATGAAAACTGACATTTTTTTTAATCTTTTTTGGAATATTCCTAATTATTTTCTTCTTTTCCTAAAGTACATTTCTTTCAAAAACTGTAATTATTATAATACAAACATTTGAATAATTATAGTAATAAGAACAACAATGCAAACATGTTTGACAGGGAACATGCAGAAGCTCAGCTAATTAAAGCCTGCTTTTTATGAAGAAATTTTTTTTTTCCAATTAAAATAGTTTCTTGGAAATTTATGTGGTGGACCAGGTGGCCTTGTGGTAGAGTGTCCACCCCTAGACCAAAAGGTCGTGAGTTCAAATCCACAGTCGAATCATACCAAAAATTCTTAAAATGGAACAAACTACCTCCCTGCTTCACTCAGAAAAAAGTGGTTAGGATTGGGGGGTTAAACCACTGAATGGTTCCAAATGCAGCTGTGTCTGCAGCTCACCGCTCCCCCAGAGGATGGGTCAAATGCAGAGAAACATGGTGTTTTACAAATCTATCTCTACATTCTGCAGTATTTCCTACTTCTCTGTGAGCTGACGGTAATCTCCAACTTTGGTGGCCAGGTCCACGATTTGGTTCAAAAGTTCCTTGCAGTGATTGAAGTATTTCTTCCGTTTGTTTTGACTTTGCTCAGCAGAAATCCTGGTACACAGTTCAACGTCCTTCCGGATTTCTTCTTCACGGGCCACCTTTTCCTGCTGAGCTAAAACCTGCGTGAAGCCCGGTCACAAGGAAGGAAAAAGATTTGAACATAAATAAAGAACATGTTCTTTTACTCAGTGTTGAGATTGTAATTTATTCTTCTTTTTCAGGCAATTTTTTTGAGCTTGCCGCATCCCAAAACCTAATATAAATGTATTCATCAACTCTTTAGGTTTTGAACATTTTGCAGCTCATAGACACTTTAACACTGTCATTGCTATTTATATGAGTAGGCTATATAGTAATATATTGTATTCAAATTCGTCTCTTTAATCATTTTTAATACTTACTACAATCCCGTCAATACATTGTACTATGTATGTATATGTATGTATCAAAAAAACTTTTATTTTGAACTTAAATATATTGTCTAGACACAAATCTTTAGCATTTTTATACACTAAACCCCTGTTGACTCTGTCCAAACCACCAAAAACAAATAAAATCACAATGAAATAATATAAGAAATTATTTTTTATTATTATTTTCTGGTCTCACCGCCTCTCTGTACAGAGCCTCCCGAAAGTCCTTTTCTCTCCTCTCTTGGTACTGCTGCTCTACGAACAGCCGGTTCTCTCGAATCACTTCTTTCTGCATTCGCATCTGGAGCAGCTGAGCCACCAAACGCTGCTCCTGCTTGGTTTGGCGTGTCAGACGCTTCACCAGCTGCTCGTCACGCTGCAGCTCCTGCAGAAACAGTGCAGCGTTGAGCTTGTCTCAGGTTCTTACGATAGAACAGATAAAATCATAAACCGCTATGGTGGACATGTTCTTATTTTTTCAGTAAAAATAAAAAGGTCTAATGCAATAATTGAAAGCTGTTGACCTGTTGAGCAGCATGGGCTTTGAATTGTTCCACTAGGAATCTGTCTTGTCTTTTTTGTCTGCGCTCATCCGCCAAAGCCTTCTCCTTCAGTCTCTGTCGGATCTCCTGCATGTACTTGGTGTTGGACTGTAATGACAATCCTGCCCCACTTTCAGACAATTTATTGCCTTGTTTGGTCCCACTAAGTGAAGCTTCAGCAGGTAAAGGCTGAGAACTGAAAAGGATGAAACACGGATGTGATTAACAAGCACCACACAGTTAAGAGAACATTTGGAGCTTTGATTTAAAGACCCACTTTGATGAAAGTTATATTTTTGGTGTTTTTAACTTGTTTTTGTAACATTCTTTTTCAAGATGAAGGACATATATAAAATATTTAAAGATTAAAACTGAAAAATCGTGAAGGATCAGGACCAGATTCTTAAAAAAAGCAGTTCGAAAATGCTTAGGTTTATGACCCAGCAGCTGCGATGGGCTTGCTATGCTCCAATTCTCATGCCTCCATTAATTTTCCTCGTCTGAGCTGCCATCTGGCTCAAACATGTAGGTTGTACAGTTCTGATATGGTTGCCGTTTTTTTTTTTTTTTTTTTTTTGCTGTACTAAGGAAAATTTCTGATGAACTCTGAAAAAAACAACACATGCTGTATGATTTGGGCTAAAAACTGCATAATTACAAACACAAAGATTTTACAATAGATTAAAATAAATCTGGAGTTGGATGTTAAAGAAAGATTATTTTTGGCATCACCTTGAAGAGGAAGAAAAACCGTAGGTGACACTTTTTCTCATGTTTTTCTCAAACTGGGCAATCTCAGTCTGCACTCTCTGAGTGAACAAAGCACACAACAGCAACACAACAGTAGCAGAGGCACGTTCTGTAATAAAACTGATTCATTGACAGATTGAACAACTGATTAACGTCAATACCTTTGCCTCTTCCTGGATCTTTTGTTGTCTTCTCTTTATTATGAGAGGTGATACACGATACGGGGGCTTTGGCACATGGATGTCTGTGGCCTTTAGTCACAAAAAAAGCATGTCAAAGTGTGTCTAATTCAATACTCTGCATGGGACAGTGGAAATAGGAACAAAAAGGAAGCAAAACAATGAATGAATTAAAAAAAAAAAAAGGATTGTGCCCAATTAATAAATTGTTTGGAATTTATAAAACACAATTTTTGTTAAGTGTTTTGTCTGTACCTTATCAGTGTTTTTCATGATCTTCTCATCCTGAGCATTGAGTAGGCGTTGTAGCTGAAGGCGCTGCCTCCCCACAGTCCTTTCCTTGAACCGGTGGTGTTTATCACTATATAGCTGCAGCTTCTGGTCAGTATCACGTTTCATCACCTGAGGAAGCCGCTTTTAGAAACACAAATATTCTTGACTTTACTTGTTGCTCAAACCTTTTGCGTTTACTTAAAAGGAAAAACAAAAATGAAAGACACATGAAATTGCAACAATGTTTCTTAAAAATATGTAAAATTATAACTGGCCGCTCACATAGATCTTGCGCTCCCTCCTGTACAGATTTGCTTCAGCTCTGGGCTGCTCGACTTCCATCAAGCTCCTTTTCATTTCCGGGCTCTTCCTTTTTTTAAGAGCGTCATAAAGCTGGAAAAGCAGGTGAGCAGCAACACCCTGCTTCTCCTGCATCAGGTCCTGGGCTGTGTTCATGTTGAAGGAGATCCCCAGCAGTTTAAGAGTTGGCTCGAGGCGCATGAAGTTATTCACTTTAGAAATGGAAGTACTATGACAAAAAAGTGTAATTAGAAAAAATGAGTCAATAACTTTAGAAAAAAAACAGAATTTTTCACTTTTCCTATAAGAAAAATGTTTTAAAATGTTAAAAAATTATTTTCAAATTAAATTTAGTTTAATTATGGATACATTGGTTAACCATGTCATTCATATCATAATTGATATATGCATTTCTGAGGTCCCTATCATTAGCATGATCAAAACTTTCCTTAAAAAAACATTGTATATAACTTTGTCCATGTGTTGCAAATATGAAACAAACCACTTAAAATGGTCTATTTAAAGGCAAAAATCTAAGTGATTTTTTTCATAGCTGCTTTTAAGGGGTTGAGTGTATTTTTTGTGCTATTTATCACCTACTTATTTTAATAGAGGTATAGTAACAAGGTAATTTTCCTTTCTGGGATCAATTCTATTCTATTCTATTTAAAAGATACAGCATATTAAAAATGTGTATATTAAATGTGAGTCACTGTGAACACAAGTCAATATTTTTGCATCTTAAACTAATATTGTCGTGAGCAAAAACTTACTAAATCGCCCAAATGTATCAATAATGTATTGATACTATCTATATCTCTTTAGAATTGTGTTTAAAAATGTCTTAATAAAAAACAAAAAAAATCTGTCAATTATTTGGAGAAGTTGGGGGCTCTCTATATTATAAACAGTCTTCTGCTGAGCTATGACAATTAACTATTACTCAGTTTAAGTCTCAGAGGAACTTACTTTTTTTCCAGAAATTTGTTGAAATTATCCTGCAGTTTATACTTATGGAGGATTTCTCCAATCAGGTAACCATTGGAGAAATCTGTAGCAAGAGTGTCCATGCCTGTGAAGAAGAATTCGGTTATTTCAAAGACGGTGAAGCGCATTAAATATGCTTTTTTTTTTTTTTTTTAATTGTTGTAGTGCATAAAAGCTAAATTGTGCTAAAGCTAGGCGTCATGCTAATCCTTACCGACCACTTTAGAGAGCTGGAGCTCCTGGTTCAGCCACCGACACAACAACATTTCGGACATCTTTCTGACTGACACAAATTTTCCACAGATTAAGGAGACAAGCTGTAGACTTCAAACTTTAGCTTATATAAAAACGTATTGTCGCCTCTTTATAGCAATAGTGGGCTGTTTTCGGTTTGTTTGCGGCAGGGGTTTCAGCTATAACCTGTTGTCATGGCGACATGTCAACTGCTTTACGTCAGCTTTCCCCCTTTTTCCGTTTGTGACAGAAACGCCTTCACATGTGCCAACAAGAAAGTAATTAAAACCTCTCACCTGTCTCAGCTTTACAGAATAATATAGTTACTTTTATTTTTCAAACTTTGAAACCTTTTCAGCGTTTTTTTTAATTGATATAAAGTTTATTAGGTCATGTAATTTTTAAAAAACATTTATTAAAAAAAAAAAAAAAAAAAAAGAAACAGCCTCAACTTTGATTACTTACTTTTATTTAAACACCAAAATGCAATGGGCACATCTACAAAGTGTTGAATGGAAAAAAATAAAATAAAACTTTATCTTTATTCAATCTGGTGTCTGCTATGCTGACATCATCAGGCAGCACGTGACAATTTCAGTGGGTTGAACAATATAATGATAACATGATAATAAACACACTTTTAAAGCAAAAGACATGAAATTATGCAAGAGTTTTTGATGCATAGAGTAAAATAGTCAGTTAACACACTTGTATTGATATTTTATACAGCATGCATTTATTTCACAAAAGTATCAAGAGGAAAAGATTTTTTTCAGACAGTAAGTGTTTGCTGTGTAGTGTTTGATGGAGATGACGGATTAAAAACGTTCATGAACCGACGAGAAAAATTGTGAGAAAAGTGGGAAGTTCCTACGTCTATATGGTGAGTAATTCTAGTCTTTGGCAAAACAACAACAGCTGTAATCCAACAGCAAGGCAAAGAAGGCTCAAGTCACATTTCTTCCTCAATTCCAGTAACAGTTTTTGTGTGTTTTAACACAAAACAAATGCACAGCTGTATAGACAAAAAAAAAACATAGATTTAGTTACTAAGCTCTAGTCAACACTGTAGTGTATAACCTTTAATCTGTTCATGGTAAGCTTGTATTTTAAATAAAAAGTTATCAAAAGTTTTGATTTTGCTGACCTTAAACATATCCCATTCTTAAAGTTAATAAAGTACACAAATATAAAGATCAGCAGCCATTATTTAAAAATAAAATTATATACAGCCTTTACTAATACGTTCGGGAAAAGTTTGAAAACATTTTCTGGTGTAAATGTGATGACCAAGCAGTGAAAAATAGTTATATATATATATGCTTTTTTGTTGCAAATTTGACTACCTGTCCACTTGTGATCAGTTTATCTGTACATGATACTTAATAAGACGTGTAACATCACAGTAGTTTTATTTAAAGCTTCTTAGCTGGAAGCACTTAAAGGAAATAAAAAAGACATTACACCAGTGTGTCAAAGTCCAGACAAAAATATCAGTTACCTTATTTTACTAACAGAAAAAGTGAATCAAAGCACAGATGTTTTAATAAAGGCCTCTGCATGAGTATATACTCAACCCATTTGTGGTGCATTGAGATGATCATCTGAAAAATGTTGTCGACAAACGTCAGTCGATGATTCCAAACCATCTTGTCACTGTGGTCCCTTCTCCCAAAGTTAAAATAAGGTGACTTTTACTTAAACATAATAAAATACTGCAGGCAAAATGGTAAAAACAGAAGATATGTCTTTGCATGCAACTCTGCAGTGGAATATAAAACTCCAGTTCATTTATAGTAGGGAAATGTTAGTGCAAGATTTGTTTGTGAAGTTGTGAAAGGTAGTATCATTCTAGCATAATCATAATGTCTAATAACCACTTTCAGAAAGTCAATCATGTCAGTATATTGTGGGTAATTAAGACAACAACTACCTCGCTACCACGGTGATGCTCAGAAAACAATCAGTAAAGGACACTGGCCTGACAGTTAGATATGTTAAACAAGAAGAAAACAAACTGTACAGCTATAAGAGTGATAAACGACTTCAAAGTATGTTTGTTCTGTAAATCTCGTCAGTTAAAATAAATTTTCTAGCTTATGTTGCTCTGCGATAAAAGGGTTCATAACCCACAAAAGAACACGATAAAAAGAAAGCACCACTTCCATATTTCTGTAATCTATTTAAAATGTGCAAACCTTGATTAGTGTCACACTGGTTAGTCATGTCAGAAAAACGCTCCACTCTCATTATAAAGAGTAAAGTTAAAGTAAATAATAGATTTTTTTTTTTTTTTAAGAAAACTGACCTATTCTTTGTTTGGACTCAGCGGTTTATCATAAGATAAAACGGAACCAACTCAAGTAACAAAAACACCAGTAACTGGGAATTTCACCACCTTCTGTTTGGTTAAATGCTTGGATTGTTTTTTTTCTTCAAAGGCATTAATCAAATTAAGTGCTTTATGTTTTCCCCACACAAAATTCCTTTAAGTTTGGAAAACCCAGAAGTTATGAAATGCAATCAAAACATTGCAAATACTGCAGCTTAATCACAAAACGTGTTCAGACACATGAAATGCCCACCTCAGCCTGTCGATTCAAACGCCGTGGATGGTTTAGGAACACACATCCACACCACTACGCATACATACTCCCCTCTGCACACATATATACATTTTGTGTTTTGATATTTTCATGTCAGGGAAAATACCTTTATAGTTATTTCTATTTTTTGTATAAACACCTTCAAATGTATGAACCTGCTGACAAAAATGCATGGCTGACAACGCAGTGCAACTTTAGAGATGATATTTCTTGAAAGAGGTTAAACTTGGCAGCATGTTTGAATGAGTTCATACTGACCCAAGAAACCCAGAAACTGAAGATATTACGGTTTTGAAGACAACAGTAGGTTGCTAAACCAGGTTGCTGCTGATGATGACAGCTGCTGTTTGTTCTTTTCATCTTCATCCCCATCAGGAAGGAGAAACTGGGTGGAAGCAATGGAGGTGGGGGATCCAAGAGAGGGGGCCAGACTGCCGGTTTCTGCATCTGTGGGAGAGTCCAAATGCCAGGAGCACTGGGGTTTGTAGCCCACGGAACTGGCAGCTTCTGGCTCATGGAAGGGGTTGGAGGGCTTTAGCCCCGCGTCATCACTCAAGACCTTAGGGTGCATCTGAGGCTTGTAACCGCCATCATAGTGAACAACCTCAGGTGGCCGCTCCTCGGAGGATCCCTGTGGGTCCGGCTGGAAGACCAGAGACGAGCCTGAAGTCTGAATGCCAGTGTATGTAACATCCGTGTGTGCCGAATCCAAGGAAGAGGCTGAAGAAGCAGAGGAGTCTGGGAAGCGTGGTCTTATGGGGCGATCGTCTACCACCTGGTTGTAGTAGCGCAACGACATGGGCTCATCAGTGTCGACTGGCTCGTCTTTCTCGAAATATTCCTCCTCTTCGGGAATAACGACAAGTGCCTCTTTGTTGAGATCCCGCTCGGGTTTATCGACAATGTGAACCATGCTGTGGGGAGACGGCCTCACATCCAAAGGCCCCTAAAACAAAGACAATGCATTGTTATTGTCTGAAAACAAAACCTGCACCAATCTGACATTAAAATGTAGCCATCATTAGATTATACTGAGATTATACCTGCGGTCTGGACCAATCACCAGGAAGCTTGGGCTCAGGTATCTCTGGATAGAATGCTTTTTTAACCCTGGTGCAAGAGAAAAAGTAGCAACAGAATGTTTATCTTACAAAGTTTTTACAAATAAATGTTGTACTATTTTAAGGAAATACAAAGTAATTAAAAAGTCACAATAAATAACTCACCATTTTCTTTTTTTGTAACATATAAAAGTAACAATAACGAGTAACACGGTGATAATTCCCAAAACTCCCAACATTTCCAGGATCAGTGCATCTGCTGTTGGAACAGAACATTTCAAATGTTAGTTTTATATAATAATCTCTTATAATAATGCATAACTGTAAAGCGTCTGGTCACGTACTGAATGGTTCCAATTTAACAGAAGCAGTGGTGCCTGTGTCCTCGCCTGCAGATGTGTATGCTTTCACTGTGAACTTGTAGGTCCCAGCGGAGAGACCCTTGACTATGTGTCTCCTCATTCCACCGCTAGATAGATTTGCTATAGGAACAAGGCAGAAACCAGAGGGTAAAGACCAAATGTTAGTTTAAAAGGAAATTAAAAACTAAATAAGGCATTTTGTTTCCACACTTCTGTTTTGTGTGTGTTGAATAACAAGTGTTTGGTTTGCTACAGCATTTACCTAGGAGTGTAAGCTCAGAACCGTTACTGATGTAAACGTTGTAGCCCAGGACGAAGCCTCTTCGCTCTGAGAGGGGAATTTCCCCCCAGGTAATGACAACATCCGAATCCTGGCTTTTGACAGACAGTGGGACTGATCTGGAGGGAACTGCGGTGACCACAAGAAAAAGATGAATAAATTAAAGACAGGTTGTTGTGTGATAAATAGGAACATAGTAGTCTATTGCTGTAATGCTGTTCCCCTTACGTACTATAGTCTCACTGCTTCGTTGAAATTTTTGTGCAATTTTGTATTTTTGTTTTGTGTCCTGATTGGCTATAGACCATAATTAATCAATCTCCTCTGTGTCGTGTCTCTTTTACAGAATGTGTGCAGCTCGCCGAATCTACATTTAATCGCAAGTAGATCTTTTACCACTTTAAGACACTGTCTTACCTGACTTTTTTTTTTTTCTTGAGAATTAAAGAAAACTTCAGGTTTACATTGGAAAATATACATTAGTTTTACCTTTTTTTAATTATATCAAAGTCAAACAGCAACATCAAAAGTGACAGGGAAAAATAGAAAAGAAATAAATATATGGGAGAGGGGAAATTTAATAATCTACATAATTGTAAAAGTCACACAATCAAAAAGTTGACATTTACAAACATTTTTTGAACAGTTTTAATGTATTCTGTCCATTTTGACCCCATTTTGTAAAAGTTTTTTCAGTCAAAATTCTAATTGAGAGTGAAAGTTTTCCCATAATGTAAATATTGTAATAGCGATCCTCTCCTCTATTTGTTGGTTCCTTTTCGTAACAGCTCTTTTACCTGCTGCTAGCAGTCGTAACCGTCTTAATACGGCAAAACTAGGGCTGGATATCACCAATTATTATTCCCAGAGTTGATTTCATTTGATTCACCAAAGATTTAATTGATTCGAATACAATTTTTTTTTCCGATCCTCTCAATTCGATTCAATTCAGTTCAATTAATTTTTAAGTTTACACATTTGTTTAGAAATGTTTAGAAGATTTTCATATTAATCTGATACATTTCACATACTGTAAAATGTATTTGTGAAATTTTAATGAGATTGTTAATACCATATAATGGTTACAAATACGTATATATATAACAATGGTTCTGCCTCTCTTGGAGGGCGTTTCAGTTTGGCCACTAGGTGGCGATCGCACTATTACACCTTATTCCACAAGAAGAGGAAAGTCTAAGCAAAAGACTGTGTTTTACACCAAAAATGGTTACTTTAAAAAATATTTCCTTAAAATCGTTTGGAAAATTCATGGCTGTGAGTTTATAAAGAGGTTCATTTAGTCAGCAGTGCATGCTTAGGTTGACAGCATTAGCAGTCCAATGGAAAATCCCATTATACGTTAGCATCAAGCTAACGGACTTTAGAATTATGCGTTAGATCGATCTTTACTTTTATGGACTGATTATTGATTTGTTAAGCTTAGATTGATTCAAATTGATTTTATCAACCCAGACGTAAGCAACACACTTACCAAGCTCTTGAGTGTATCCTTGCCAGCGCTTAATGAGCTGTGGAGAATCTGAAGGGCAGCTGTACAGGGAAAAGTTGTATCTCACTCCTGGCTGGAAGTTCTCTGATTGTAAAAAGAAAAAATAGATAAATTAATTATCTTGTCTGGTATTTGACAGAACCAGGATGTGCTTTCAGTATGTGTGATGCCCTCAAAAAACATAGCAGAGTCATGTGTCTTCATTGACATTTTGCTGCATTTAAAATTTCACAAAAACAACAGTCACTTTGTACAAGCTTGCATGCCTAGCATACCTGACTCAATGGAAAGATTTGTGCTCCCAGCAGCCACTCTGATCCATTTCACAGGGCAATCATGCTCACAAGAGGCATCAAGCCATTCTACCAGATAATTGCATGTGTTGCTAGCACTGTGCTGCCAGAACAGAGAGATCCTGCTGTTGTTAAAGACACACTTTGACAAAGCAGAGGGTTCCTCATCTGCAAAGATAAAGAACAAATTTGATTCATCAGTAACTTTATAAAGAATATGTAGCTTTTTTAAAACCTTATTGTTCGTGTGGACTCAGTTTCTACCTACCTATGAATTGTAGAGGCACACGTGAAGGAGGAGATGCTCCTGTGATGGTTTTTATAATGACGGTTGCAAAAACTTTCTTGTCAACGCCGACAGAAGCCATTTCTCTGAGGTTGACTTGAACAGAGTAGGTGTTGGGTGGCAGGATTTGTGTGTGCTGCTCAACGTCTTCAGGGTTCCAAAGAGTGACTTCATAACCTGTGATTTGACCGTGGCTTTGATGGTGAGATAAAGGCTAAAAGCAAGCAAAAGAGGAAAACATTACCACAGAGATTATTATAAAACGTTCCTTTGAATTTCACGATTGACAGTTCAGGCTCTTAATGTTATATACCTTCAATTACAATCCAAATCCCTCAAGATTACCGTCCTGTTCTGAGTACAAGTTGTTTTAGTTTTTTTCTTTTTTTTTTCTTCTTTTTGCATATTTTGGACAGGGTTGCAATTTCTGCTCAGGTGCGACTTATATGGATTTTTTAAAAGCTGTATTCACACCGAATGTGTTTTGTGAGTCAGGAGTGTCAAGTTCCAATGTTTAGTCAGTGAACAGACGCGATCTAAGATCCTGAGAGCGTCAGTCCGGCAGAAGAGTATTTTGAGAGTTGTAATGTGATTTGGGCGGCACGATTCGTCCGTTCAAAGATCTGAACTTCGGCGATGTCGACACATTATGCCAACCAATCAGGGACTCAGCTTTGGGCATGTGATGTGTTCACTGACTCCATTCGCAGGTAAAATACAAAAATAAGATGTGTGTCAAAAGAAAGGCGTTCAATGTGAATTTGACATGCGTTCGGTGTGAATGCAAGTTAAGAAGTAAATAGTTTTCTCAGTAACAACCACTCCAGGGCACTGTAGGTATGTATCAGCATTTACTACTGACAGAAAAGCACAAAAAGAAGCATCGCTCAGTCTTAAGCCAGGTTTGCTGATCAGAAGAGTTGCAATTGGCCAAAAGTGCGACTTACGTGTGATTTATTTTCCTTTATCATGCATTTCTTGGCGACTGCAACTTATACTATGGAGCGACTTACAGAGTGGAAAATACAATACTTGATTTAAAGATTAAAAAATAGAGATCATTTACCTTCCAAACAACCAGCCCAGTTTTGTCTTTGTTCATCCACATCCACACGTCAGGAGCATCTGAGACTAAAACAGGGAGGAAAAAAAAGTCAGCAAATAAAACTTATTTTATGCCAAAACTAATTCCACAAGTAAGAGAATCCAAAAACACATTAAAAACAAGTATCAGATTGTGAGGCAGAAGAGACAAGAACATAATCAAATGAAACGCTGCAGTTCCTGCTCACATAGACCAATGACTTTCTGCTTTTCGTTCATTTCACATGTTTTTAAGTGTTTTAAAGAAAATATTAACTTCTAAATCCTCCCAATACTCTGGAGTTGTGTAAGAGTTTGGGTTTACCAACATTCTCCTTTAACTTCTTGTATTTTAAACCTTTAATGTATGTTGAAACTATACACTTTTTTATAGCCATCTTAAACCTTTCTTTTGTTTATAACAGATCATCGTGGGCATTATTTTTTTTCAGTTACTCTTTTTGACTTAGAGTCAAAATAACTTAATCCGTTCAGAACAACATCCCAGTTATTCAACTAGCTGAGTTCATGTAAAGTGAGAAAAACTGATGACTAATTGCTTGAAAAGCAACAACTACATTATTTACCATCAGGTTTGGTTTTGAAAGAAAGCGTCTGGCTCCAGTCTCCCCATTTCCAGAAATACTTTTGAGCTCCACAACGAACGCGAACCGTGTAAGCCTCATCAGGGTACAGGCCAGACAGCAGCACAGACCGAAGCCCCACACCAGAGAAGTTACGCTGCACACAACAGATACATGTCATAAATGAATGGGGGATCAAACCATTTAAAATACTTAAAAAAATAAATGATGGAATTAAAGTACACATTATGTCATTATATAATGCAAAACTTACTGGTTTTGACTGGTCATTGGTGAACTCCACCTGACAGTTCAGGTCCAGGGTGTGATAGCCTTCACTGGTCCACTCCCACATCAGGGTGGCATTCCAGGCATGGACAATGGAGCTCAGACCGATTGGTGCAACAGGACGAACTGACCAAAAAAAGAAAGTTTTGAAGAGCAGAGTCATTTTGATTGCTTTTACAGAGGAGAGAAAAAGAATGTGTTAGTCACCGATTCTGCAAGTCGTCGTAATTGACATTGAGGCACAGATTGTAAAAAAAATTCTTTTTGATTTTTAACTTTGTAATGTAACCCTGTTGGTAATAACAGAGGTCAAAGGTTTAATGTAGGTCAGGGCAGTCCAACCCTGATCCTCAAGATCAACCCCTCTACCTGTTTACCAGCTGTCCCTGTTGCTGATTACCTGGATCAGGCGTGTTCAATCAATTAGTATGAGGAGACACTCGAGTTTACTTATAATGAACATTACAGACTTCTATCGTCTTTTCAAGTCAGGACAATCGTAAATTGGTGACAGACAAATACATTTTGCCCCACTGTAATTACTAAAAAACCATGAAATGGGTTATGTGGTAAGGGTGAAAGAACTAGTACCTCTATGACTAAGCTCAGCCGAGTCACTGAGACTGTAGTGTCCGAGGTTATTCACAGCCATCAGTGTCCAGTTACCATCCCACAGAGGCAGGCTGCACGTCAGCGGTAAACGATCCACATCACATTTCCTAGAGGGAAAACAACAAAACAACAATAAAATCCGGTCAACTAAAGTGTAATACTTTTGCTTTGCATCCTGAACCACAGGGAGAGAATTTAACCCACTTTCAGACCATTCCTGTAAAATCCCATCAAGATGGCTAAAAATAGACATACAGAAGGAGGTTTTCAATCAGCCTAAGTGTTTTATAATTCTTTCTCTGTGATTTTTTTTCCCCGTACATTAAACACTTTTAGGAGAAAAGCAGAAGGACACATCATAAATGATTCAGCGATAATATCTCAGAAGCTAAGTGACATGGGACAGTCGCTTTTCCCAGAAAAACCCTTTCAGTTCTGCAGATAGAAATCTGGTTTGAAGCGTGTCCAGGAGGAGGAAGGTGCGTTGCTTCATGCCATTTTGATGGTCAACTTTGTGTCGCATGGCATCACACTTGGAATTTTTGTGAAGCAAACTTAATAAAGCAGCAGTTTAGATTTGGTTAATTATGAACTACAAAAAAATTAATTAATGATTTATTTGGATTCACAGTTTAACTAAGAACCACACTATACATGTTACAAAAACGAGCAGTTAGGATTATTCACAAAGTAGGATACCTGGAACACACTAATCAACTTTTCATACAGTCCAAGTTATTAAAATTGTATGATCTTATAAATTATCAAACAGGCCAAATATTGTATAAAGTATATAATAATGTATTACCATACAACATTCAAAAACTATTTATATTGAGAGACGATTCCCATAATTTACGTGGGACAGGGAAATTTAAACAACCTATCATGCGTACAAAAAGGAGGGAATTGTGTGTGTCAGTATGTGGAGTAAAATTGTGGAACAATCTGGGTTTGGAACAAAAACAATGCAGTAATATATACTTGTTTAAAAAAAGTTATAAATGTTTCACATGGACAAAATACAAAAATTCCTGATTTATCTATAATAACAGCATATATTCAATATATCCAAAAGTAGATAAAATGCTGTTAAATGAAAGAAGTCTGCGTCTCTCCGTGCCTGTCCCCTGCCCAGATAAAATACACCATCAGGAAAGGCATTCGGCGTAAAAATCTCTGCCAAACCACTAGTGCCAAACAGTGAAAGCTGGGGAAGGTATAAGCCAAAAGGTGAACAACAACTCTATCAAATCAGACTTTACCTGCTGTTCACGGAGTACCGTGTTTTTCGACGTCCACCATTCAAGTGGCTGTCGCGAGCTTCTTTCCAGTGGCACACAGCAGATATTAAATCTTGAGTCTCACAAACAAAATCACTGGGAAGAGGTGGATCTGGAATTGAGTCAGTAAGAGCAAACTTAGAATGCTGGCATTCAACAGTAAATTAAGTCTGACATGCTTCACTAAAAACAGCTGCACAACAGTAGTAGCAGCAACAAGTTTCAGAAGCATTTTTATGTTACATTTTACTTAATATTTTTATTCATATTATTTTATATTTTTCTTACATCCAACAAACATGACAGCTCCAGTCAGTGAAAGATCATTTAGGCGACAGACAACGTTGCTTCCTGATAAGTTTGTTGGTTTCACATTGACCACCGTTGAAGCATAACTTCTTCGACTCAGTCGTGTTGATGTCACAACTGTTTTTCCATAGAGCATATCTTTAAAGGTCTTTCCCTCCTCCACGATGCAGCAGAAGGTCACGTTGGAGCCCACTTCTACAACGCTGTCCAGGGGATACATCTGCAAAGCGTTGATGCTGGGAAGATCTCGTCCTAAAGGAACGCAAGAATAATAAAAGGAAGATAAAAAAACAAAGTGAGTTGGGATCTGAAGGGGAATTATAGATGAAAAACAAAAAGTAGCTTTGCTAAATACATGAATTTAGAACTACTTTTTATATTTATTACTGATATTCATGAAAATACATATATGTAATAAGTATTTAGTTGACCTGGAAGCGTGTCTGTCTCGCTCCATTCACTTGTTGCATGTCCATCTCTTGAGCGGATTCTGACTGACAGTGACGTACACTCCAGAGGTTCAGCAGAGGTCCATTTCCACTCATGTCGACCACTCGCATGATTGATTATTGCAGAGATTGTGTCCTACAAATGACGCAGAGAAGACAATGTCATGTTTGATGTAAATTTTCTTTAGCAGGAAGAAAATTAACTTTGAAACTGTGCAGCAAAACCTATCCACTATGACTGGGTTTCCCTGGAAAAATATTAAATTAACTTTTCATTGAACACAATTCAAAATGTTTTTTAATTTATTATTCAATTTTTTTATTATGATGGAACGTAAGTGAATGTTAAATTAATTAATTATTTCATTAAATTCATTAAAATCTAACAAAAAATGTATTTTGTCTGGTAAAATAAAAGAAATTACTTTAAAATAAAAGCAATTTTTTGCGTTATTTTGGGTTGTTTCATTTAATGTAATTATTTTAATACTCAACTTTAAAAAATTTCAATAAAAACAAATGCTTGTGAATAACACACATGACAGGCACATAAAAATACAACACTTGTCTATTTTTAATAGCAGTAAGATGTAACTAAAATGCAAATTTAACCCCTTTAAACATGACTGTATTCCAGGTATATAAAACAAATATTTTTAGCTCTCTTTCCTTTCAAACGGAATGCTAATTTAAGCAAAGTCCTGGATAAAAGATATGTTGTGAGGGGGTTAAGGTTAATTTAGAGGTTTAAATTAATTAAAATGTTTTAATCATCCACTCTTTCATTGTCTCTTCACTTTACAATATTCTTTACATTCTGACTTAAATATAAGAATCATGCAGGAACTTGAACATAAAACAAGTATGGTTTACGCACATAGAAAACAGTGGTATTGAATTCAGTTCTCAGGATGATGAGGTCAAAGGTTGAAGCAGATCCTCCAAACCAGGATATGGTCAGCTCCCTCACACTCGAGTTAGCTGAAAGGCTCACTTGCTTGGGTACAGTAAGAACTAGGATATAAAACCAAAACAGTATAAATACAATCTGAAGAGTATTATAGTAAAGATCACAGTTTAATTACAGACTGAACACATAGAGTGTAAATGGAGTGTCAAAATAATTTAAAATAAAGGCAAACAATTTGAAATAAAGATAATTAGTAGAGTTCTTACCGGTTTGGGAATTAGTGTTCAAGGCCAAGAGGTTAACAAGTGCATAAATAAGCCAAGGAAGGCTACATTTAGGCTTTAAGGTGTGTCTGAGTATTAGCTGGGACATGATTTTCAACTGGCGATGGCAAGGCTGATTTTAAGGTAGTTAGCCTCTCCACTGCTCCACGCCAAGCATTCTGGGAGACAAGATCCAGGAAGGAGAGCCCTGCAGAAAAACACATAAAAACAGCATAAATAACAGGGGTTGAATATATCACAGCACATCAAACGGGCCGGGTCAAAAAACAAAGAGGACAAAACTGTAAAAACTGTTATAAATGTCAAGCTTATTTTCATCAAATATTCCCGTAAATCCAGAGAGGGTGCAGTGTCTTTTATTTCAGAGCCCTGACTTGTTTACCCGGTGATTTTTACACAAACCAAGAGGCACCACTGCCAGGAAGAGGGTAAAGTCAACAGAAGAACACCCACACAATCCTGACAGGTGCTGTCATGTCGAACACTGATGCAAACAAGTGAGGAAACTCCTTTTGGAGCTGCAGCTCGCCAGTCCTCTTCTATTAGAAAGGCAGGCTCATTAAAACTAAAAAGAAGGGAGCAACCAGCAGTTAAACCTGAATTTCGAGCACACATCAATTGTAAAACTTGGTGGGGACAAAAAAAAAACATTTTTTTTAACATTTTCTTATAATTTTGTACAACGAATTCACAGAATACTGATAAGCTTTTTTTAAAAGTAAATGCAGCAAATCCCTGTAACAGAAACTTGGGGGAAAAAAGTGCTGAATGAAGGTTTATTTCTATAGAAAATTTAACAGGCTTGAAACTTGGAAATAAAAGTGAAAGGAGCAGCAGCCCAGACACAACAAAATATAGTTACTCAAGATGTCCCTTATATCTTCCATCAAAAGATGCGTTGAAACAAGGATGTTGAATAACAAGATTCATGCAATGATTGAATCG
>NC_050520.1:8127407-8149803 GCF_002922805.2 Oryzias melastigma
CGAACTGCTTTCCATAGGTAACATACAGCAATGGAAGTAGAAAAAAATGCTAACACTAAACTGTAAAAGCTTAAGCAACAAAGTAGCTTTAGAGACAAGAAGAAATATTGTCCAGCATAATCAGTTTATTATGTAAAAAAGACCAATGTGAAGTAAATGTATAAAAACATCAACAGGGCTTTACCACTGGGAAGTTGTAGCTCGATCCCAAGATCGTCTGGAACTGCACTAACTCTAGTTTCCTCCAGATGACATGTGGTGTTGGCAGTAGCACTTAAATATATTTATAGATTCATTAAAAGTGGATCATAGTTTTGTGGAAAAATATCTTACTTAAATAAATAGGATTTGCTGACAAAATTATTTGAAAATGAATCATTTTTGCAGCCCCAACCTTAATATTGCAATAAAAAAGTATTAAAGCATCAATAAAATCCATGTTAATTTAAATGATCTGCTACAGCAGACATTTATATTTTTTATCAAGGATAAAGACAAATACCTTAACACACATACAAGCGTGCTGTTTTTAGTGCTTCTAAATGTTTATTTTTCTTTGTTTGTGTCTCACAGTTCTGAGACGACCAACTGTAAATCTTCTTTCAGGCAAGCAGGAGCAAGCCTGTTACAATCCTCTGAAGAAAAGACACAATCTTTATACAGACGACACAACAAGCGACAACAAGCCTGGTCTTTATTTTGGAGTCATGTGTTTCAGGTTAAACTCAAATTTTAATAAACTATCCAAATTTCTCTGAAGAATCAGAAAATTTTAAAGTACAAAATACATCAAAGATAGGTTTCTTGTCTCTTTGCATTATTTTAAAACAACATTTTTAGCTACACACACACAAAACTGTTTTTCTCAACATGTTAGGTCTTGAGCCAAGAAGATGGAAAAAGCATTAGGCAAAAACTAGGATGAAATCATGTGATATTCTTAAGGGATTATTCAGATTCTTTGCTAGCCTTGTTAGTTTTTCTATTTTTTATTGTTTTTCTCTAAAGCAATAGGGAATTAAAGTTCATTTGGGGAAACATAGAAATGCATTTTATCCTAAAGCAGGAAATGAGGTTATGCAAATATTTACAAGAAGCTTTTAAAGCAAAGAATTCTCTTCTCTAATATTAGATTTTCCACATTTCCAAGACAGCTTTTTAACAGGGTCAAATGGAAAAAAGAGACTAAAACAGGATTTTTATGAGAGGCTTTTGCAATACAAAACCTAAAATATTGCTTTTGAAAGACAGGGAAGAAATACTGTAAGATACTAAGATAAAAGAAAGTCACACTCAAAGTCAAACAACATCAGCTTCTGTTTGAGCTGTACAAACAACTCGAAAGATTTCAATGAATCTACTAAGTCATAGTCATTTGACGACATCTTTGGTTTTGATTTTGCACCAGCAAAGGGGATTTCAAACCAAACCCATGACTGGCAGCAGGACTCGAAACCTGATCCTTTATCTACTATTGGAAATAAAATAGATCATCTTAAAAGCCAATGAATTGTGCATTTAGGTTTTCCATAAATAACAATAAAACAGCTTTTAAGAACCAAAAATCGATCAGAAGTACTTCATGAAATACAAACACTTTACCAGCATTTATATAATACATATTAGTAACAATCTGAAATTTTGGGTCAGCTTCCACCATTGAAACTTATCTGCAGTCAACTGCCTTGAATATGTAGACTTTGTATTCTGTACCTCTCTAAGACCCTGAGGGAAAAAATGTGGAACTTATGGGAAGCAGGGAGAATAGAAGCATGAGGTTCTGGGAAATCTCATCAACAAACCGATAGATTTGGACCCCCCTCCCTACCCCAACACACACAAATCAATACCTCTCCTGTGGGCTCTCATTCTGGTCCGTGCATTGATAATAAATGTGACCACAAACACAACCGCAAAGGCGCTGTCTGTACTTAAGAACCAGATGCAAACACTATTAATGTGTATCCAGTTTTCTCATTTTAGGGTGGAAAAAAACTCAACTCAAACTCCCATGCATGGTTTCATTATGACCGGCTCCACACAGAATCCTTTGACTGTTTTACTCTTTCACTTTGCAGCTTGCCAAAGACTTTTGGAATGAAGCATGGAAAATGTGACAGATGTGAGCGCATAGAAAGTGAACTGTGACAAATTGACAAGCATTTATCAGAAATATTTGCATTTCGTCTTTTCAACTACTAAACTTGTATTTGTAATGTGTTACAACCGTCTTAAAGCAAATCAATCTGTCATATAACTAATATCGTGCTTATAAGCCTTTTTTCTTTCACAAAAGACACCATTGTTTCTAAAGTCGTGACTACCAATGTCGTTGGGTGTACCTGTTAGGTCACATAAATCCTGAATACGTCAGGAGAGAAACAAATTTAACTAAGCAAAATGCAAGGTAAGCCTACTGATACTAAAACAAGACATGAGAAAAAAGGGAACATTAAGATTAAAGCATCATTCCTAAAGACTAGGGACAAAGTTATTTTTAAAAATCTATTTTAAAAATATCAAAATCTTAGAGTCATAGGAGACTTGCCAAACTACAACAGAGTATTAGGGACACCATAAGAAGAAAAAAATAAAATTAATTTACGGGAATAAAGTCTTAAATTTAAGAGAAACAAGTTGTAATTCTACAAAAATAAAGTCATAAAACTAGGAGTAAAAATGTCATGATTAAAAAGGAAAAAGCCATGATTTTGCAAAAAAAATGGTTGTGTTGATCTCAAACTATAACTTATGAAATTATAACTTTATTATGGTGACATATTGATTCTAACATAAATAATCCTGAAAGTTTATTCTCGTAACATTTTGACTTCTTTCCTCATAATTTTACAAATTTTTTCTTGTAAAATTACGACTTTTTCTCATAATTTTACAACTTTATTCTTCTAAATACGTTTATTTTTATGGTGGCCCTAATAAGCCATCATACCAATCTGGCTTATGAAGACAAAAAAAATAAAAAAGTTTAACTCAAACTACCTTTTGTGTACATGCAAGCTATATGTTTAAATCTAATCTGTTTTTGCTCATTGCTGTAAAACCAAAAATAAGATGTTTTAACTTCTTCCTCTGGACAACCAAATAAATTAAAAACAAGTAAATAAATTAAAGTACAACCCAGGAAGATCAGAAATTCTATATAATGTGGTTCATCTTTTACAGCCTCACACCTTTGCAGATCTTTTTAGCACAATTTTGTATTTTACAGCCCCTTGTGTTCTGATTGGCTATAGATCACTGTCAATCAAGCTCCTCCATGTCGTGTCTCCTGATGAGCACAGAATACATTCAGCCTCCATAATTGACATAAATCTTATACTGTGAGCAAATTTTTGGTTTCATTCTATAATACTGGGCGCATTTTTCTATAATGCTTTAAAGTTTGAGACTTTAAACAAGAGAGAAAAGTGTGAAAATGTTCATGTTTGTCTGAGAAAAGTGTATAAAGTGTGTGACGAGGGGTTTAACAGAAAATTATAAAAAAATAAAGCATACTTTTTTGCTGCTTTCGCTTATTGTAGACTATTTTTAGACAGTAACTCCCATGATTAATGAGGGACCTCTGTACTTAAAAAGCTTCAACTACATATTTACTTTCTCACTGTAATAAGAAAAACTGTTAGTTTTTTTGGATGGACAGAAAAGACCTTGAGACACAACTTATACCATAATTGTAACCACACACAAATCAAGAATCAAAACACCTGAAAGTATATTCTTTATCCAGAAAAAGAAAGAAACTTTCTGCTACTTTTTTTGCGGAGAGACACTAAGTAACGTAGTCATTATCCTGTCATACAATGCCCACTGGAGCCAAACACACGAGCACACATGTGGCTCTGGTGCACTAAAAAAGTCAGAAGGTATTTTGAAACATGAACTAAAGAAGCTGCTAATTATCCTTGACCTTAAAATGTGACGAGAAGACCGGATGCTGCTGAGAGACTAAATGAACGGGGAGAGTAGCAATCATGGAATGGTTGTCCTCTGACCTCACTGGAAAAAGGGACATTCAGTTCTTTGTGTGTGTGCTGCTTTTGGACAACATCCAGACAGCAGTTCCTTCCTTCCTATTTTCTAAACCAACTTACCAACATGAATCTCTGGAGCAACAGAAAGTGAGGAAAAACTAGCCTCAAATATCTAGCATTTAATATGAAAAATACACCTTGTTTATGACACACACAAGAACATGTTTTAATGCTGACCAAAAAAAAAATGTAAATTTTGATTTGATAGTTTTTTTTTTTTTTAATTTGGCTACTTTCCATGAAGACATTTTCAGGATTGAACCCCTTACAGTGTTTTATGATTAATTCATAGTAAGAAACAAATATTATGTGACATAAAGTTAAAAAAAAAATCAAAAAATGTAGCAAATTTATTCAAATAAATAATTAAAGGTAAATAAGTTAAAAGAGTTTTCTGATTCATTATACCAAAAATTACAACAACAAAAAAATTATGAAATTAACAAGTTAAAGGTTTAGTTATCATAAACTTATGGACATTTTCACATATACAAACATTTTACTTTAATTGCATGAAACTAATAATATGTTTAGCATTTTTTCAACATAATATTTTAGAATAAATTATGAAATATCATATTACTGTCACCACAAACTGGTTTTCCTATGTATTATCTTTCTAAAAAATAGTCTAAACATCATTTTTGTTTCAAAGTGGAAGAACTTCAATAATAGTAATGGATTACTTCAGGTTAGGACATATTTCATTTGTCTGGCCAATGTCTTAGTGCTGGAAAAAATGTTATATCATGATATAGATTTTTTATATCACAATAATAAAATGTATCACGATATACCAGGATCAAGTATATTTTCAGTAATTCTCTTAAAAAAAATTAACAAAAATGTCATTAATTACTTTTCTTTTACATTTTGTTTTCAAGTAACGTGTAACTGAATTGTTACAAATAAAAAACATTTTTTTAAAGTTCACAACAGTTTCAAGTTTTTTTGTAGGAAAACACATTTGAAAAAAAGTTCAACAATAAAAATAATAGAAGACAAATGGCCCGATAGACACTTTTTATCGCCCACACAATATGTATCGTCATATCTTGCAGCACTAATGTCTACCACATATTTGATCAAATTACCATCAAAATGTTGTAGGGAGTGCATTTGCTTTGTGACATGATGTCACCCAGATGTTGATCTGTGATTCTACGCAACGGTGGACTGATCACTAACCGATCAATCATCAAACTGCCTTTTAAAGAAAAGCAAGAGAGAAAAATCTTGGTGTATATGGTAAACCTAATTAGGTTCTCATCCATGTAGCAATTAGATCCAATCAGCTTTGCTTCCATGATGACACTTGTAAACAAACAGACAACACATTTCCATAATAGGCAGGGGTATGCGATGCCAAAAACTTCCTTTTACCTAATGTTTTTACTGCTTAAGCTTTCTCTAATAAGCTTGTAGAAAATTCCATGTGGGTCACAATCAAAACTATGAGCTGTCAAAGTCACTGTTGCCACAACTTTTGGGAAAATCAAAAAAAGCTTTGAACATGCTAAAACATCACTAACAGCAAGGAATGCATCTTTATTTATCACTCTTGGGTTCTTTAAATCCAGCTAACAGAGAATAGGATGTAATAGTTAAATGCAGCTACTAAAGCTCTAGCTGTGATGTTTCTCATATAAAGAAATTACGCTGACCACGAATAATTCCGCCTGATGTCGGAAGCTCAGCAGGAATGCATCTGGTTCCTGCTTGCGTGGGAAACCAGTAGGAAATACCACATCAGCCTACTCCAATTTTTTTTTATTTTGTATTAAGATGAGTCAACGATTAACCCTTTTAAGATCAGCACATTGCTGTTTTGGATCAGAGGCCAAAATCTGGGTGACATCTTACCAGTGAGCAGAAGCTCTACCTGCAATGACTATTTAGGTAAATACCTAATACGGCGAACATATTTGTGCTGTCTCACACATTTTTTCTCTTTCATAAAATAATTTTCATTTAAATGAGTGCTGACATTAAAGTAGAGGAAGTCGAAAAGGAAAGGTTTTCAGAAGTACAGAAAGAGGAAATGAGGACGGTGGTTGATGAGAATTCAAAGGATGGATTTTCTTGACGCTCAAAGAATGCAGCCAAAAAAAATCAAAGAAAATAAGAAAAAAAAGAAATATATTTTATGAGCTAAATTAAAATAAGTGATTAGTATATCAATAACATGACCCAATGTCTGTCTTTCATCAGTATGAAGCAGGTTTGGAGGTCAGGGACATACGTTACGTCATCATGTAGAGTGATTGAACGCTGTATTTTGTTCCTAATAAATATGTCAAGAGGTTAGTGACGATTGATTTTCCTCCGTCACCTTTTACTGTTGGTTCTACAATGTGTGATTATCTTTAAACAGGATAGCTTTGGAAAGAAATTAAGGTATTCCATTAAAATAAAGTGTTTACGCATGTCTTACTCACTCATAATTAAAACATTTAACTTGCAAATCAGTTAATATTTAATTTAAATGTAAGTCACTGTTTATTTAACCTAAACCTGAAACATGAGACCAAACAAAAAACTGGTTTTGGAGAAAAAATACCTAATTTTTGCAGGAAAAAAAATAATTATTGGTGTTTATGTAGATCTTGTTAGAAAAACACACAATCTTAATAAGTCTGAGGGAGAAAATAAATGTTATAGACAGAAAAATAATAGAATAAAATCTGAGTGATAAAATTTTAAAAGCCTGTACTGCTTATAAATAAACGATTTATGACAAAGACAGACCTGTCATCACGCTGACATCCCAACGTGTTGATCACAACAGCACAAAAAAGAAACCAAATGCCTCAACCATCACCTTCTATGCGTTACAAAAACTAGATTTTACAACAAACATGTCCAGCTTCATCCTCTCTGGACAAATTGCATCATTTAGCATTAGCATCTGAGCTGGACGATAGAAACTGTAACCTAATACCCACATTTTAAAAAGCTAATTTACCAAGGAGTTTTCTACATTTTAACCATATAAACTGCTGTTTTAGATAATAAAAAAAAAAACAACTGAGCTTTAGCGTTTAGTTTGCTTCCAGTCCCCATACAGGCCACTGATGTCTTAGGGAAAAAAAGAAAAACATCGCCAGTTCGGGCAGCGGCCATCAACAAACTCATCGGTTAAATTGACATAATACGTTTAGAAATAATAGTAAAATATTACCTGTTATCCAAGGAAAGGCCTTTTACAGTGACAGAACGGTGGTATATTCGGTATTAATCGAGCTATAAAGACGTCTGAGATATTTTTAACTTGGTGCCCTCACGCTTCGCAACGTAGTTTTGACTTTTCCCTACCTCTCCAGAGTAAAACTGGGATTCCTGGAATGGAACTAGCTTGGAGCATGATTGACGTTGTTTCTGACCAATAGTCTTTCGCACAGTGCGGAAGTGGGCGGGCTTTGTGCTGAAAGGCGAGAGAGACCTTGAAACCAGGCAGAGAATCCAAATGGATTTCTATTCTATCCTTGGAAACTGTTTCATCTTACTGCATGTCGTTATATTTCCTGACAGTATTTTTGTATTTCATAAACTAATCCAAGCGATTAATGCAAAAGTCTCAAACCTGAAATAAAAACAATGTTTAAAAAACTTAATCAAGTTGAGATTTTAAAATTCTGATAAGATTTAGGCTGAAAAATGTGTTTTCAAACGTGCTCTTAAAATTACTCATATTTGACTGTATTTTACAGTAATTATCATCATTTAAATGCACAAGCAAGAAATCACAAAAAATAGTGCTGAAGTAATCTTTTAAAGCTTGGAAGCATTAATTACTTCAGGGATGCCAACTTTTCATAAAACCTTGGAGAGAAACTCAGTGCAGGAAAAAAAATCACTATACAGCAGCAAGACATGAGACAAGTCAAGTGTAGTTTTGTGAAAGTGTAATTGTGAAATAAAGCATAACAAGGTAAAAACTGATTAATTGAATAGTAATAAGAAAAATAAATAACTTTTTAAAGTACGTACTATACGTATATAAATGTGAGGAAGGCAGGGTCACTCAGTCCATTTCTCTTATACACTCAATAGAGCAACACAAAAATGATCCACCTTAATAACACAAGAAACAAACTAAACTGCATACTAATATCAAGACAAGACACAGGGCATTTAGCAAAAATAAGTTTCAAACTCTGTGTCTCTTGTACTGCTTGCACCCTTATATTTAATGGATTCAACGTGTTTTGTGTGTGTATTGAATGTATCAGCGCAAATATGTCTATTTAAGATCAAGAGTAACAGGGTCAAGAAATTGCCACGTCTTCTTTCATTTTCTATGACATACAAAGCAATTTATGAACCAATATCTTAAATATGTTTGATATGTATGCATTTATATTTTATTGGTTATTTGGAATAAAAATTATTTTTACCATTAAATTGAGATTTTTTTATGATTTTTTATGATATATTTCTAATTTTATTTTGAATAAAAGCGTTCCCAAAAATTCAGAAGTTTTATTTATTTATTTATTTTGTGAATATTTAAACTGAATCCTAATAATCGCTAAACCTGCCCTGTTGTTGCTTTCCTTGACAGAGCAACATGAGTAACATGCTGTGGCTATTGCTGTTACAGAGCAACTATTCCTCCACACCGGTAGGTGGCAGTGTGCGTTTTGATTGACACCCTGAGACCAGCGTTGAAGAGATGTGGGCGCGGTTTTCACGGCACAACAGCGCCACTTTTGAGCATTTGATAACAAAAACACAAGAGGAGACTATAGAGCTGTTTATAGTTGGCCACAGAGGAATGTAACAACAACAGAGGGTTCCGTTATACGTAAAAAGGGTAAAGTCTAAATGTTTCCGGCTAGGTATTGCTGATTAACTTGTTAAAAAAAACCACAAGAAAACACATTTTTCATATGGTTTGTTACGTTATCCACAACCAACAGTTGCTAGGAGCTGAGCTTGGCTTGCTAACGCCCGCGTCTTTATTTTTCATAAACAACAGATGTGCTTATGTATTTAAATATTGTTTGATGCTCAGTATTAGGTTTGAGTGCAAGTTTTTATCCTCTTGTATAGCTAATTTATTTGTTTTATTCCTCTAAGGATTGATTATCCATAAAACAGATTTTTAAACTTTAGCTGTTCTTAAGTTATATAGGCTCAAAAACCTTAGTTTATCTATTTCCTTTGAATTTTAGGTATTTATGATTGCTTTTATTTTTTTTATTTGAGCATTTGAATGATCTTTCGGATAGTTTATTTGCTCTTTTTTATTTAGTACAATTAAAAATAATTATTTTAAATGTAGCTGATTTTACCAAATGTAAAAAGCTCATGCTGTGTAAATTGAAAGAACCTCATTCTATGCATTGAACAAGATAATAAACATGTATTCAATGCACTTGTTATTCTGTTGGAAACATGGTAGCCCAAAATAATTAAAATAAATCACTATTTTGAGAACTGCCTTTTCATCCTCCCCAGGTCAACCAGTATGGTTCAAGACAATGCACAGATTCGCCAACAGGGTGCCCAGGACTTTATGTTGTATTATGACTTCGTCTGTGCCAAACAGGAGACTTTCCCTGTCCCTGCAGTTAAAGGGAGCCTTGACAAAGGGATGCTAAACTTTAATGGAGACCGGCTCAAACCAACTGACTGGCCACCCATTCTGCAAGCAATATCTATCAACAACCATCTAGACCACATTGCTATCAGCAGTACTTACCAAGCTAATCACACTTCAGGAGATACAGGTAAGCCAGAAAATATTAGCAGCTGTAATGGTTAAAGAAAAAAAAAACTGCATCAGTAAGTATATGGTCTTAGTCGACTGTTTATTTTCACTTTTGGATAATAATACCAACTGTACCAACCACCAGTTTTGAAGAGGAGGCAACATAAATCTACCTTTAAGAGGAAGATTCCAGCCATTCGCTCAAAGGACATGACATTCAAGCTGTGCAAGGCCCTGAGAGATTGTTTAACTGTTTCCTCCAACCTCAAGACTCTGCATCTTAATGGACTTCCACTGAGAGAAAGGGACCTCATCACTCTGACAAAAGTAGGCAGAGAAAGATGACTATTACATATTTATTATATGTATAAATGGTGAGTTGAAAGCTGATAAATGTAGTTATAACTGCATATATATATGTGTCGTTCCAGGGTTTGGCCAAAAGTACTTCTTTGAAAAATCTTTCTTTAGCTAACTGTCCAATATCAGATGAGGGTGTAGAAGGTATGTATTATTTTTGAAGTTGAAATTATTTTCATTGCCTAAACGTGAAATAAATTAATTACGTTATATCTGTGTGTTCCAGTTATTTGCCAAAGTGTGAAGTATTCTACAACCATCGTAACAGTTGATTTCACAGGATGCAGTCTTACATGGAGAGGGGCAGACCATATAGCCAACATTATTAAGGTATGGTAGCCACAAACCCAATAAAAAAAAAAAACAACTAATAATTCAAACACTTCAAATGCAAATGTATTTAATTTTTAACTTTTTTAACAGCTAAATATTTCATAGATTTTTCTGAGAAGATATAAACCCAAGAATATTTAGATTTTTCCTAAAACATATAAAAAAGGTAATATGCAGGGCATGTTTCACATGCGGAAACATCACCAGTTCCCTTGTTTTCATTTTTTTATTCAATCATATGGGGTCTGTTTATAGTAACTGTTAAAGCTTTGCGAATAATTGTTTAATTGAAAAAATGTATGCGAAAAAATGTTAATATATTTACAGCTTTTAGTCTTAAGTCCATCTACCGTAGCTGCTGTTTGAAAAACGTTGCATATTTCACTTCCAGGGCTGCACGGTGGCGCAGTGGTTAGCGCTCTTGCCTCACAGCGAGAAGGCCCCGGTTCGAATCCCGGCTGGGCCCTTTCTGTGTGGAGTTTGCATGTTCTCCCCGTGCATGCGTGGGTTTTCACCGGGGACTCCGGCTTCCTCCCACCGTCCAAAAACATGCTTCATAGGTGAATTGGTGACTCTAAATTGCCCCTAGGTGTGTCTGTGAGAGTGAATGTGTGTGATTGAGGCCCTGCGACAGACTGGCGACCTGTCCAGGGTGAACCCCGCCTTCGCCCTTCAGTAGCCGGGATAGGCTCCGGCACCCCCGCGACCCCGACAGGGGAGAAGCAGACAAGAAGATGGATGGATGGATTTCACTTCCAAATTTCCATGCTCACAATTTAATTTCCTAAAATAAATATCATTTTATTTTTTTAAATGTCTATTCTATGACCAATTTTTATGGTTTTGAAACCTTTTTTAGCACGGACAAAGAAAAAAATAGTGTTATTAATTTGAAGAATTAATATAGCATTTGCTAAGGTGATTAGCTAAATTATTTATTTGAACCCAACCAGCTTTGTTTAACTCTACAAAAAAGTGTGTTTTCAGATACTAATGTGTTCCATTGTTATAATTTCAGTATCAGGGAATGCAGAGACACAGCACAGCATGGGCAGAGTCTTTGCGGTATCGCCATCCACAGCTCGAGGGAATGAGCGGCCTTCGTCGAATCACTCTTAACTCTAACACTTTGATTGGGGATAGGGGAGCAGCTGCGCTCGCTCGTGAGCTGGCTGAAGACCTGTGGATTAAAGGTACATAAGCATATTCAGGTGCAAAGAGTGCAAAAATTAAAACTAAAAGCAGTTTGTAGTGCTGTCATTTTTTTGTTGTTGTTTTGGGGATTAAACTTTACTTTCTTTGATTAAACAGCTTTGGACTTACAGCGATGTGGCCTATCTAATGAAGGAGGACGCCATTTGCTGGAAGCCTTGAAAACAAACTCCTTTCTATGCGTACTGGATATCCGTAATAACCCTTTAGTTGGTAAGATTGTACATGACTGATTTATTATTATTATTATTATTAAGGTAGCAAATCTTTAAATATGAATCAATATTTAATTTTTACAATTCCAATTGTTGCTTTGTAAAAGTTAATATTTTTAGGATGATTAAAGGCCGAATTTCCCCACAGATAAACCATTGGTGAAAACAATTATAGAGAAAGTATTAATGAATGCAGACGGACAACCACTGGAGGTGAGTTTTTGGAACTATTCTGGAATGAAAATTCAAACAAAAAAAGGCATGCATATTTTATTGTATAAATCCTCTTTTGCCACAGCTTTTATTTTTTGTGTTGTGTTGCAGTACCACTGGATCAAGCCGCCAGCCACAGAGTCACAGAGAGTTTTTTCACAGACTCAACCACGCTCAGTCAGAGAAAAAACGTTGTTTAAAAAAGGTATAAACATTCCAACTTTTTCGATCCTTCAGTCTGTCCAAAGTAAAAGAGGGATTGGTTTGAGGCTTCAGAGGAGCCAAAAGGTTAGAGGTGTGGTTACCACAATATGAAACAAGGAGGAAAAACCTCTTAACAGGCCCACTTAAGTTTGAGAAAGGAAGTGTCAAACAACTGTTGGTTTAAATCATTGGATCTATTTTAGTAGACTGTAAAGTTAAATATGGCTCATTCAACAGGAGAGCAGATCCATTTGTCATGATCCGCATTACATCCTGTTTATGTGGGTGAGTCAAAGGAGTTGTTTCATTTTTAATTACAAAGCGGCAGGCAGGGGTTTATGTTTGTCAGGTAAAAAAATGTATTACTATTTCCAATTACTGTGATAGAATAGAAAGTTTGTTTTGCTCACAGTTCCTTCCATCAACTGTTCTATGCAATATCTTTTTTAATATCTTGAGAACTCCTGGCTTAAAGTCAAGAAGAAAAGTTATTGGGTCTTTTCTGACTAAGATAGTTAAACAGATAAGTACAAGTTAATTAAACTGCTGAGGAATGAAGACAGTTTTTTAAAAAGGAAAAGCAAATTTAGGTATTGGATTTATTTTTAAAAAATTAAATACTTTTGTTTTGAAGAATGTTTTTAATGAGTTTCATGACAGCTAACTTCAAATATTTATTATCTCCATTAATCACTGGCAAATATAAAAGTAAACGTGGTCTGTTACAGTTTTATATTTATTTTTATAGCATTTTTTTTCCTCTTTCTTAATTTTTTTTAAATATACACTGCAAAAAAAGCCCTCTAGAAATAAGTAAAAAAAATAAAATAAAATTTGAAAAAGACTGGTTAGGAAAATTGGTCTTACCAATAATTATATTTAAAAAAAATCTTGTTAATGTTTTCTTAAACTAAGATTATTTTTGCCGTTGAAAAACTTTTTTTTAATAGGAACATTTTTCTCACAGGACAAAATATAATTTTACATATTTAGATTGAGTTTTTTGCTTTGGTTAATTGTCAAAGTCTGTGTGCCAAAGTCTTTCCAGTCTGAGCAGACACTATTAGGTCTTAGTTTATCCAGTATTTTATCTCTGTTTACAATCACCAAAACTCTTGGTTTCTCCTTTTCTGCTCCAGTCACTTCTAAAGCAGCGTCTCCAGGAGGACGAGGTACGGGTGAATCTAGGGCAGGAATCAGGAATTCCCGCTCCTGCTCTGTACCGTGGCGTGCTGCAGCGCGAGCTGGACGTCAGAGGTGAGATGTCAGAACTCAAAGGGATTCCATTATTAGGGTTTGTACGGTCACGAAAAACCTGGAACCGTTTTGGAAATAGTATAAGTAATTTCTAGGTCCTTGAAAAGTTTGGAAAAAATTGAATCTCCTGAAAGTTTTGGAAAAGTCAGGAAATGTTAATATTTTGGATGCAAAAAAATTAGAAAAATAAAATAGTTTTTCATGAGATGTGTGGCAGAACTACTGTATCTGTGATGGGAGTTTACGTTGCACTAAAGCTGGTTGAGTTTTCATCAGTCCAGCGCATGACGCTTTAAACTTGCTATCAGACATGAAATGCCGGGGAAATTAAGCTTTAACAACCAGAGGACTTTCAAAGAGAAAATCATCTGTGGCACTGAGAGACTCTGAGCAGAAATGTGAAAAATGCAGCAAAGTCTGTGGGTGACCTGCTGGATGCTTACGTTGTGGGTGTGGTTAACTTGGTCAACTTTGCGATCATTTTTTTTAGAATTAGCTATAAAAGTAAGGGTTGGAAGTCTGTTATAATAAAAAAGCGCATAAAGCCACTTTTTAGTTGTATTTTGATCTTTTCCTCACCAATTGAAATGAAAATACATGAAAATGAGGCGTTTCACAAAAAATAGTAATTAAAAATAGATTAGATTAATTGTTTTAATTTAGTAGCACTGACACCAATAGTCTGACTGAAATGTGTTTATTTTTAGTTTTGGAAATTCAGTAAAGGGTTTTGTAAAAGTTATGGAAAACCATTGCTAAAAATGTGTTCAAACCCTGGATTTTTTGACTATTTTATTTTTTCCTCAATCTGTTTTTTTAACCAATCAGAACAAAGTAATTAAAAGAATGTTTTGTTATTTTAAAGTGTTGCTTGGATATGTTAGTCACGTGAAAGCTTAATGAGGGCTGATGCATTTTTTTCAGAGGCCTTCCTCCTGGAGTAACAGTAACAGACCACAGTTTTCAGGTATTGTTCTATTTTTCCTTTTTTTGTATAAAAGGGCACTGTTATACCAGAACATATGTCAAAATAATTAAATATTGGGCACGAGATTGCCTGTTCCTGTATTTCTGACAGTGTTCTTATGTTTTTTTAGGCTGCAGCTACTGTAAAGATCACTGTGGAGTCAGATTCAGAAGAAGAGGACAAACAAGAGGAAGTGGTGGCAGATGCGGATCAGAGAACTTCATTTTATTTCCATGATAGAGTCACTGAACGCCAGTTTGAGAGTCTCCAGGTTAGCCCAAACATGTTAATAAACTCAAAATAATGATTTATACTCTCCTACTAGATTTAACTTCATTGTCGATGCACACTTACAAGTGAGGTTACCCCTTGTGCTATCCTGGCATGTTTACTTTAAAAGTTGGGTCCTCTGGACCCCATAAGAGAGCACAGGGGTTAAATGTTGTTTGACATATAACTAGGTGTGTAAAGGCAGATATTTATGGTGTGATAACTTTCAGCATGTACAGAAAACACGATGTACATCTATGAATGAACTGATGGCAGAGGTCAATGATTTACTATGAAGAGTTTAATTTAAATGCTAAGGAGAGTGTGTGTTTATAAATATGTGTAAATATTCAAATACATATGACTAAGGCTGAATAAATACAGAATATAAACATTTATTCTAGACTGAAGTGTGTGTAAATGTGCTGTGTGCTTAGTGACCTGATGGAAATGGGGAAGTTTGGGGTCATTGAGGGCCAGAGTTCATTAGGGGCACACCTCTTCCTCAATCAGCTGATCCTTGTCAAATTCAGTTGTTTTATCTTAAAATAATGATTTTTTGTGGGGGTAAACTGTTTCCTCTTTAGCTCTGATTGTGGTATGGTGTTCCTCCTCTAGATGGAGCTGAAAGAGTATCGTCTCAGGCTGGCAGAAGAACGCAGGGCCAGACTGAAGGCTGAGTCAAGACTGCTGGAGGTAATTTTTTCATATTTCTTCCTCTTTATCAATTTGAACGAAAAATGAAATCTAACCCGAATGCTCCTCTTCCTCCTCTGTCCTCTTCCTTTTGGACAGATTGAGCTGGAGAGTGCTCGCCTTCGTGATGCCAACCGTTCCCTGACAGAAGCTCTTACAGCCACTCACCCAGCATCAGGACCGTCTGCTCTCAGCGCTCTTGAAGATGAGGCCGTCCTTCAGAGCATCGAGAACTCATTCACTAAATTTCATGCTTTCCTGGATCTCCTTAAAGATGCTGGGTGAGAAATAATCCTTGTCTTGTCCTGGACTAAAAGTAAATTTTGTACCGTGTATCTTGGCCAAATGTTCAATTTTGTCCCTTTTTAATTTGTTAAATAAATCTGGAAATGTGTTGTTTCTACAAAAATATAAAAATATAAAAATATAAAAGTTTCAGTTGTAGGTTTCAGTAAGAGTCCAGGTAATCTCACGTTTCCTGTTTGAGACAAACACAGGCTTGTACGTTCTGACATTTTTTTTATGGATGTACAGTTTTATTGACAAAGGAACCAAATGTTTTTCGTCTTTCCTGGTCTGAATTATTTTAATTATTATGTATTATTTTTAATTATAATTAATTAATTATAATTATATTATAATTATTTTAATTATTTATTATTATCAATAATAATTATCATTATTTTAATAGTCCTGTATATTTTCGTGTTTCCAATGTTTTGTATAATATTTTTGAAAATGTCCTACAAGTCATCTTTCAAATTTCAGTTTCATAATCTCTCATTTTGTTAATTTGTTTCATATTTCTCTGCCTAAAAATCCAATTCCACTTTATCCTTAAGTATCCCAGATTTGAATAATGACTCAGATCAACCTTGAATCTCTAATTTGGTTGATTGGAAGGAACATATTTAAATAATCTGTAGTCCTTTAAGTGAATCTCTTTTGTAGTCTTGGTCAGATAGCGTCGATGGCCGGCATTGATGGGTCCGACTTCCAGCCTTTCGAGCGACCTCAGCTCTCCTCAACAGTTGGACCACATTTGGAAGACGCTGCGTTTCTCTCTAGAGATGTTCAGACAAACAGCGATGCTGCCCCTTTGGTAAGGATGTTTGAATTATTGTTGTAGGTACAATTTTACTTTGTTACACATTGTTCACATACAGTGGTTATATTTCAAGTTTTAAAAGTTCTCTTAACAGTTTAAATTCCTGCTTTTTTGCCACAGAAATATATTGTTAGCTCGAATACAAGGCTGAAAAAGTGTTTATTTCTATGCATGCATTTTTAATAAAAAATGATTCACTTTTTATTGGTTATAGAAAAGAAAATGTTGCACAAAAAGCCGACTCTTAGTCTCTGTCAAAGAATGATCTAGCAAAATTTCAGCTGAAATAATTTTAAATCTGATCAGATTTGTGAAAATTCCATCTGGTGTAACAGAGGATCTCTAAACAAAACAATCTGAACTCCTTTTTAATCCAATCAAGTTTGCTTTTAAAACTTCTTTATTCACGATTACTCCATCTTTTTAATGTTTTTGGCATTTTAGGGTTGCAATGGAACGTCAGGTGACGCCATTCCTTCCAGATCTCCATCCCCCGTCCGGCCATCAGGGAGCACAGACGCCCTGCTTGTTCCATTCAGTCAGGCCGTGGCCCTTACTGCAGTGGGCGCAGCAGAAGAACCTCATCAATATTTAAACCCTGATTTCGAGCCTGACTCTGTGTCTGAGCGCAGTTACGGCAGCCAAAAATCCTTTGATAGTAATTACTTTGGTAAAACCTTTCAGACTCAGCCGAACCCCCATGAGAGAACTCTCAAGTCTGACAAAAGCAGCAGTTCCCATGGATACAGCCCCAACAGCAGCTTTGTGCTCAGACAGGCCTCCAGGCAGAGCAGCGTGTCCCGTGTTGGGTCATCTGAGAGCGTCAGTGATATTATGAGTGACAAATCCGAGTCTGTGAGATCCGTCGGAGGAAGAAACGGCAGCAAAGGAAGCGTGGTGACAGGGGGTCTGTCACAAGAGATCAGAGACTACACTTTTCCCTGGGAAAGGAAGACTGGAGTTTAGTCTACATAGATTGTAGGAGTTTCATTTTTTTTTTTTTTAGTATTTTTATACTGAACAATTAGGGACAAACTAATGTGTGAAAAGAATCATCTTTGTTCTTTGAGTTTGTTCTTGAACTCTTTTCTTGTTTGGCATTTTTTCCCAAATGTAAAGAATAAAACATTCTTATTTACTCTTCCAGCCATATTTATTAAATAATTAGTGCACATTTTATGAAAATCAACTGATCAAAACAATGTTCCGGCCTTCAAGTAGTTTTTGTGCAACAAACATTCCACCAGAATATCAAACTCTCACTAGAGTTAATTAGTTTTTTGTTGTTTAAAATACTAATATTTATATTTTTTGTTCATTCCAAAGTGGAGCAGTTTTTTTTCTCTTAAAGAAAAGCTAAAAACCTCTTGCATTATACAGCAGGACCTTTATCAGGTGTGCGATAAAAAGGAGCCAGCAGTGCAGCATATGAACAATGTGTTGAATGAGTAATTTCCTATCAATGTACTGATCCCTCTGATAAATGGATTATCAAAGCTTTCCCGCTTTTACGGCGTTATAGAAAGTTCTATGACATTAGCTTATTGTTATCATCGTAAGGACACAGTCCCAGTGCAGCTGCAGCCCGGCAGGTACTTTCAGTGGAACTACATTCCATTTTATGACTTAGCAGATCTGTGGATACAAAGACCACTGAGGGAGCATGGACTCAATCAAGAGGAAACTGATAAATGCTCACTGAAGAGTGAGATAAAGGGAAAGCAAAACACAAACTATTACTCAAAAAGTGACCCACTTCCAAATATTTAGTGCATAGTTTCTACATCTGAGCTTTCTGCTATTGTAATTGACCCTACTTGTGTTAATATTCCACTGATTGTGCCTTTCTGGCATCTTGTGGGAGAAGGAAACTGTTGCTTCATTATTACATAAGTCAGGCCTTCCATAGCTGGCCAACTCCAGAGGAACTCTGAAGACTATTTACCTCACTGGGATTTCAGTAAAAGCAGATAGGGGAAATAAAAAGTGACATTTTAACTAATCTTTAGTTATTTTAATTTAAAAAAAGGAGTTAAAATGATGTTTAAACAGAAGGAAAGTGATTTTGTGTGGCCCTGCAAAAGTCAGTTTTGTTGACAAACTTGTTTCCTCTTGCAGCATGTAAACAGTGCAGTTTCCGTGCCAAGCCAGGCATGTCAGGTACTGCAAAAAAAAAAAAAAAGCATGAATATTTAGTAAGAAAAGCAAGTAAGTAATACTTATTTATATAGTACATTTCCTAAACAGCAGCCACAAAGTGCTTTACAGGATAAAAATAAAACACATAAAATATGTAAAAAATACAGCACATTTAAAAATACATAAAATGATAACATACAGAAAGAAGCCCACTCAATGGGGCTGGAAATCTTTAATGTAAAAATAGGTTTTGAGTGGCTTCTAAAAACTTAAATAGAGTCCAGTGAACGTAAACAATGTGGGAGTTCATTCCACAATCTGGGTGCCATACCTTTAAAAAGCTAACATTTAAAAGCATTCATGGATCATTTCAAAAATTCTACTAAGGACCAGACCTGTTGAATTGATAAAAACAAGACTAGAGGTGCTACTATCACAGACCGAGCCACATTCAGCCTTTATATGACCCTTTATCAGTCTGATAGCCTGTATGGTGGTGCGTTACTCACTCCTCATCGGGGGTACCTGAGGTAATGTCTCGCACAAGTGCACATCAGCATTCAGCCCGTCAAGGACAAAAAGCAAAGCACAGAGTTGCCGATCGACAGACCCGCTCTATTACTTTTACGTTACAAGACAAATTTAAAGCATACTTTAATTACTTTTGGTGAATTTGTAATTTTCAAATACAATTTTCCTGACTTAAATAAATCTAAGTTAATAAAGAAATGTATTTGTCAATGAGACCTCGATATAGAGCAAAGAAAAGCAAAGTAATCAGATTTCCAACACGTACACCTTTGTTCCTCTATGATGCAAGTTTAATTTTAGATTTAGGTGAACGATTATACAAACAGATGACCTAAAACAAGAGATCAATCTCTGCACGTATTCCCTTTTCAGTGCCATCTTATCAAATTCAGCTAGCAGTGCGTTCACACTGTGACACAGTCACTTTGATCGGCCACCAACCTAACAGAAACACCGTATTCTGTTCTTTAAATACTGTTATCAGTGCAGCATTAATGTAATCTGTTTATTGGTTGAGCTAATGATCAGTCAATAGGTCCATCACACCAAAGTACAGACTAAAGGGCATGTATATTAGGGCACTCTTATGCTGGTGGTGTTAATAAACTACTGGGATAGTTTTATGATGCTGCAGTTGAGAACTAATGTTCAATAATCAATCAAATATCAATTTCTCTGTACTGGGATCAATTATTAAAACTAGTCTCTTCTATAATCTGACATGAAAAATGAGGGCGACACAGGTGCTATGAAAGGACGAGGGTGTTTAATGCTCTACAATTTTATTACAGCATCACGTGTGTGTAATGACAGCGATGAGATATCGGACCGTTTATGTACAGCTCCAATCAAACGGTGGCAAAATCCTGAGAGAGGTTTCTCTCAAGCTTACATAAATGCAAAAATATTAAATCTACATTAACATTTAAGAGTTTCTTTTGATTTATAGACATCTTCACTAAAAAGAAAAACAAAAACCAGCAAATAAATTACAAGCATCGCAAACAACACTAAAGCTTTACATTTTAAGACAAAAAAAAACAAACATTTGTAGTTTAAACTGTACAAATATTGCCACTTTCCTTGACAGTTTTCAACAATTTGAGTGGTAAATCACCAGGAAGTACAATAAAACTTCTTGATTTTTTGCAGAATATCATTTTTACTCTATTACAGCAATGTTTTCTCTCTTTTTTTTCTACATTTTCAGAGTGGGCCAGAACTGTGTGGTTGCACAGGATGGACAGGAATGTTGTTATTGGAAAAAGGGTCTCTTCGGGCCCAGCAAACAAAAGGCAGATTCAATCCATGTCCGAGCCCATTCATGCATTCGTCCTGTGCTCATCAGTATTTGCCAAGCTCACACTGAGCAGCGATAAAGCCATTCTAATTAGCGGGTTGTCCTTTTGAACAAGCCCACTCTTGATTTGAAAATGGGTTGCTTTGTCGTCGTTGGTTGGTCCGAACTTTGCTCCCCACCAGCAGTTTCCGAGAAAATAGCTTCATGATATTTTCAAATCATCGTCCTCCATCAGTTGTTTTCCTGCGAAACTGTGGTTTCCTAGGAGGGAAGCGACAGAGATTGACTCGTGAGCATCATTAGTCAATAACTTACGTCCTTCAAAAGTTCAAACAACATGACGCACTCCATGTGGACACATGAAACTTTCCATTTAAACGTGAGTTGCTGGATGACCCCAAAAAAAACAAAATCAGACGACGAAAGCTGTCTCGCACTTTGGGCATATTTGCTTATCTTATCTTCACTGTTTGATGTTGCAATCAAATGAACTAACGCAAAACTTGATGCTCAAAGTGTGCTTATACAACCTGAAGATAAGGCTGATGTTGGCAGGATGGTTAAACTGGAGATGACGCTTATAGTCAGAAAGTTCATGAACCTCCAAATAATTAATAACGACTTGTCTTATTTTTGCTACAAGAGAAAGGTATTTTGTTGGTGAGGAAACTTTTTTTTATAAGCCATCTGCCTCAGTTGCTAACAAGCTCAGCTTAATGACAGCGGGAAACTATAAACTTCCCACTTCCTGCCCGTTTTGCGAGAACGTCTGGGTTGAAAGTTTCCACTGTTCCTGTCTTAAGAACTCCACATTATTTAAATTCAATAATGTTTCCATGTTCCAGTCAAGCGTTTGGACACATTTACACAAAAAGCAACAAAAAACAGTTCTTACAAATGGAGTTCTTTCTCCGTGTTTGCTCCAGAAGGTCATCTTGACCGTGTTCTTGTGTCCCGTCCGCTGGTCAAAAGTCTGGCAGGTCTCAAACGGAGGGCTGTACAGGTGCAGACTCACTGCGCACTCTGTGTGGCTGACGTTTTCCACGCGGTGCAGACCGATGGAGTCTGAAACCAACACGAAGGAGGAAAATTATGGCACAACTGTGTGTCGAAATGCAGATGTCAGGCAGTTCAGACCAAACATCACATTAGCGTCTGTACTGTAAAAGAGCAGATAAGTTGGCACTGATTTAAGGACAGATGTTAATGATCAACTCTAAAGATCTAAAGAAGCAGATCTGTTCTTACCATTGATGTAAGCAACCTTGTTTTCTTGGAGGACTCTCTGGGACTTGGTGACCATGTCTCCCTGCGACTTGCCGTCCGGCCATTGAAAAAGCGTCTCCTTGAGGTGGCCCTGCAGCAGCTTCATGAAACAGTGGGAGTTTGTGTGATCGTGGATGCTACTGCAGAGTGGGAAAGAACAAGCCAACAGCGTCAGAACATGTCATCCGGATGGGATTAACGTCAGCATTGCTAAATATAAAACACCTTAAATTTGGAGAAACTCACCTTCCGTGACCTTCACCCCAGCAGAGAATCATAAGATTGAACTTGTCGTTGCCTTCATCAACCAGGTTCCTCGTATACCTGTAAAAGAAAACATTTATTTTCAAATCTATGCAGAATTTGTCTCAGCTAAGAAAAAAAAGTTATTTTTTACAATATCCTCTACAAATGTGATGACCCAAGTTAACATGTCAGGTGTGCAAACATCCTGTCACGTGCTTTACTTCTATATTATCTAAAGTCCTCCCAATCCCATCAATCTGCTAACTACTCTTGACTGCTCCCACATTCTGCGGGTGTGTTTCTGTCCTCAG
>NC_050520.1:8149831-8230565 GCF_002922805.2 Oryzias melastigma
AACAATCCACTGTTTTGAACAAAGCATCCACAGAATAAAGCCAAGAGCTCTGCAACGAGGAAGAACCTGTTCTTCATCCTCATGACCTTCAACCTTCAATCCAACACATTTCTGCCTTTAAAATTCCTTTTAAATTGAAAATACACTTTTAGTGTGATTTAAATAGTATTTCATTTAAATTAGTTGAAAAATGTCCAACAAAGTATTAAAAGTTGCCTTAATAATAGTGCAAAAATGCATAATAAAGAAGTAATCATTGTTCTCACCTGTACTGGTCAAACTTTGCGTATTTCCTCCACTCGTGAGGCTTGCTCTCATAGGATTCCATGAGGTTCTGCACCTCCTCCACGTTGATGCGGTCACTCTGGAAGATCTGGTGCAGAGTTTTGATCAGCTCGTCCAGAGTTTCGGGCTTCACCAGCTCGGTTTGCTCCATCTCTGTGCTGCAGAGGGGGGTTCTCTGTGCGCGCGCGCTCCTCTCCAAACTACTCCTTCTTCTACCAACTTCACGCGGCCCTTCACTTTTATACGCTGGGAACAAAATTTGGGGACGAACTGGGGAAGGACTGTACCATTATTGATAAAAAGGTGAACGCCCACAACTCAAAAGTAGATTTAAATAAAGTTTTGCGCAATTTAAATACTACAAAAATAATTTGTTACTATCTGTTTCCTATTTTTTTTAAGTTACATGTGTTTTTAAATTGAATAGTCATGTATGAGCTTAACTTTAACTTGGACTAATCCTTTGTGATTTCTGTTTTACCACGTTACTACCAACACTCCCTTTTAACCCTTTTTATTAATTGCCAGTCAACTTAAACAATCAGCAAATCCCTACAAAATGTTTTATTTATTTGCAATTAATCGAATTGCTATTTTTAAAACAATTATTTAAAAAAAAAGTGGATTTTCTGTTAAAAAAGCGATATTTTGTTTATTTGTACTAAGTGTGGGAACAAATTATTTTGTTAATATAATGTAACATTGTCCAGTTATGATTATATGATAGTTTTATTTGAGTAAAACATTATTTTGAAACTGACAAGAAGCCAAAGCAACAAAAATATAGTTATTCTTAAAAAAAAGAAATTTTTTTTTCTCTTAAATCATGAACATCTATGAATATTTTTGTCTGCTTCCGGATGCCCAAAGTTATTCTGACATATTTGTTCTCATATCTGACGTTGTTTTTCTTCTTTCTCTTTGGAACTCCTCTTCCTTCGTTGTAAATCATTCCCACAGTCATTCAAGAACACAAACATGTCAGCCTCTCACCGTTCTTTGTGTCTTCCACTGTGATAAAATCTCTTATTGTGAAAAAAAGAGAAGAGTTAATTGCTGGTTAAGTGAGGAGAGAACAAAATGTTCACTTTGTGTTTGTTTTCTGGAGATCTACTCAAGTGAAGCACCGATGCATAAAACTGAAGCATAAAAATCTTATTTTTCAACATTTACCAAATATTATTATCTTGTCTGGGTGAAGAGAACTCAGACCAGCAGGCGGATGGCAAACTGGCAGCATGGAAAGAGGAGAACTTTCTTTGAAATGTGCCAAGTTTCACCCTGAGCTGCCACATCATCAGTCCCAGATGTTCTCCTGCCACACCCCCTGGCATGAACCTCAGTCTGGGACTCACGGAACAATAACCCTTAGATGATTATTTTTATAGGCTGATCATTAGGGCATTTCAGAAACTTCCTATTAGTACAATAAAAAAGATTATACAATTTGAAAAAAGAATAATAATTTTGCACTGAATCAAAGAAATTTGTCAAGTATGTTACTAGACTTTAGAAACAATGAAAAATATGTTATATGTGAGTAAAAACAACAATTAAAGAATATGAGATAATGCATGAAAATGGAACTATAACACACTAATAACATTTTAGTTACAAGTGGGATCTGTAAAAATGTTAGTTTTCTTTGGACGTGAACTTTTGCAGGTGTTCAGTAGAGCAGAACAACCCTGAATTAATAGCTGTCAGTGACCTGAATATGTGAGAAAATCTGTTTCCCACCAAGAACTGATAATTACCTCAGATTGGAATGTTTTGGAATGTTTTATTCTTTATTCATCCTTCTTAAAAAATTCTTGCATATAAAATATATATGTTTTTTTTTTATTTATGTAGTAATTCATACAGTGTATGGTTACCAGTCAACAATTTCAATGTGTACATTTTATCAGTTCTTTTTCTTTTGTAATTTACTCCCTGATGGTTGGTGATTGTTGCTTCTTTGTCTTCAGATTTTTTTTAAATCAAAATTTTGACTGCTTATTTGACCGCAGAAGGAAAGTCATAATGTCATAACTAAAGAGGGTTTGGGGATACAAACAAGAACACTTCATTGGGTGTACACTATATAGTGATGATAATGTATTTGTAAATGCATTTGTGTGGAATTTAACTTTAGAAAATATGCCATTTGAATCAAAGCCACGCTCTCTTTTACATCACATATCAGCAAAAAAAAAAAAAAAAAGGATAATAAAAACAACATATTTACTGTACATTTTTTACTACAACCTCTTTACCACACACCAAATGCAAGATGGGAAATTTACACAACCCTAGTTTTTTCAGCGCATGATATTTTACTTTTTATAAGAGTTGGTATTTCAGTGTCTTTAGAGTAGTCTACCTTACCTTTGAAAGTTATTTATAGCTTATTTTCTCCTTCCCAATCTGCTTTTTAAAATTAGTTTATTCTATATGCTGAAAAATACATTTCATTATCAATGTTTTTTACTGTTTATCAGATGGAAAAAAAATGTTTGAGCTTAGAAGTGTTCTTTTATCAAATTAAATTGTAGTTACTTCACTGGTCAGTGATTACTTTTAAATTTACCATTGTAAGGAAGAAAATGTCATGTAAATGTCAGTCATACTTTCTCTAATTTGCTGTAATCCACCTAAAATAGCATTTCAGACATGCTTAACTTAAAAAACAAACTTATGAAAAGTCTTTCTTGAGGTAATGTCAAACACTTTGGTTTGAAATGAGATTTAATAACAAATATTGTAGTTTTTAATTATTATTATTAAAAAATATTGTGAAAAATAAAGTAATTAGTTTGTGGATACAATATATACGTAAAGGCACATATATAACTGAACAAAATGAAAACAAACATTTAGTAGTAAAAATAAAAAAAGTTTGTGTTAAAAATTTTTATTTTGCTTATATGTTTATGTTCTAATATTAGCTTGAGGTAGATGTGTCATCAGTACAACAATCGGAATTTTAAACGAAGACAAAAGAAAAAAGTCCAATGTGTGTCAATAAATACGTTGTTTGCTCAAGTATGCCCCCACGTGGTTAAGTTTAGCATTACAACATCAAAAAGAAGAGTTGAAGTAAGCATTTAAACAACATAAACCTTTCAAATAATACACTGATTTAGCAGATCTGCATTAAAGCATTATTATTATTAAACAAAAACTCTATTGAACTAAGTAAAACATTTTAGGCTGGTACCATGTAAATCAATAATATAGGAATTATATTTCTTAGAGATTTATAGTAATTCAGACACATGTATATTTAATAATAATATTCGTTGGTTTTCAATTGCAGAGAGATGATACATGAGAGATTTGATTGATTAGTATATGCCTATTCCAAGTACAGCATACCAATATAATTATATTTTTCAAACTGAATATATATATTTCTTTGTTTTGATATAGAACAGATTTAAAAATCATACAAAGTCAACAAAAAAAATCACACCATGTACTTACACACATGCCTTTATCCGGCTGTAATCAAAGCAAAAATTCAGGTCAGCCCAGCAAAGGTCAACATTCAGTCACAGGGCATCAAAGAAACAACAGCTCACACCAACTCCAAAGGGCAATTTAGGATGACCAAACACCCTAACTCATGTTTTCAATCGAGGAAAGAAGCCAGAGTAAACCAACACGTGACTAGAAAGAACGTGTAGACTTCAGAGAAACCAGAAAATTGTTTGGCAATCTCCATCGTTTTCTCCAATTTTAGCAATTTGTTCATCTACATGTAGTTCCTAAAGTCTGACTGGTTTTAGAGATGTACTATCCTATTCTTCTTCATACAGTTCATTGTAATTCTTGCACCATAAACACATTTTATTGTTGCATACAGAACTTGGAGGATGAAATGACCCCATGAACACATTTATTGTTGCTTTGATTCTGAACTTCCTGAAATTTCTTCTCACATATTGTGCCAGAAGTTCTACGTGATTGGTCAGATATTTCAAGAGTGTGTAGAGAATGGAAACAAGAGATAAGTGTGTGTGAATGAACATCGTCTGAATGCTGTGATAAATTACTGTCCATGTTTCCTTTAATTTACTCTCCTGAGTTATTTTTTAGCCAGCTCAATACTACAATCCATTGCTTATATACTGTCATATTTTCTCTGTTTTTTAAAGACACACTTTGCAGAAGTGACAGGTTCTGTACATAAAATTATCTCTGATGTTTTACAGGAGCACTTTAAAAGGTGTTGAAATTCTTTGGTTTGTCTCTTTTACATTTTTTGGCAAGTCTGTAGATTTGGAACAGTCTTTTTGGATCACTGTATTGTTGACTGACACAGTTTTGACCAAGCTGTGGCTCTAGGACAGATGGGCTCATGTTTGTCTGTGGAATCTTTTGGTTCACTGAGGAGTTCATGGTCATGTCAATGACTGCAAGGTGTCCAAGTTCTGTTCAAAACAAACCCAACCTCGACCATCTTGTTTGATTTGTTGGTTTGTTTTAGCAACAAAAGACATAATCATTTTTTTATACTTTCTCTTGGCAGTACAAAAGACATTGTTCCATTTTTAGATGCGTTTTGCTGAGCCTCAATTCTGCTCCCATATTCACCTTTAATCCAAACTTGCCATTTCCTTACAACTCCCCTAAACAAATGGGAATTGTAGATATTTCTAAAGCAGATAATAATCAGACCATCAAAGGCTGATGTTAAACAGAAATAGGTTGAAAGATTCCCATCAAATTCTCTCCATTTCTCAATGTTACCCATGTTTTTTTCTAGCCATTTCTGTTCTACTGTAGCTACATTACTAATAATTGGAAAAAAAACAGAGGCTGCACGTCTGTAATTACATTTATCCATCATTATGTTGTGATCAATGCAGATTTTTATTTATGCTGAAAATAAATTGAAAAAGAAAAAACAAAGAATGCACATGAAATAATGTTGTTCATAATTGATGTTTTTTACATTTATTTTTTAATCCTAATGACAAATGAAATCCAAAAGATGCTAATTACAAGCTAAATGTTTTGAGACATAGTTTTTTAGGGGCTGAAGGAAAAATATCATAAAACCCAATCAGACCATTTACATAAACTGTACTGCCTCAATAAATGATCATATAACCTATTATATGATCATTTATTGAGGCAGTATCCAGACTTGTAACTGGTGACTGTCTTGATTCAACTGGGTCAATTGTTGTTTTCGTTGAGTGTTTGATTGCTATTGACTTTTATGCTTGTTTTCCTAATTACATAATGTGGTTAGCTGGTCCACAATTATCTGTGGAATGACCATCATCAAAGAACTACACAAATAAAGTGATAAGGTACAATGATGAAAGCTTAGAGCTAAGACACATCTGTTTGTCTTTGTTAGGCCTGCTTGTGCATGATCACCTCTGTGGTTTAAAGTATGCTAAATCAGTCAAGCTTTTTTTAGATAACGGATAGTGAAATACTCTCTAGGAAATGCAAACAATTTATTTGTTTAGGATGTTTTGTCCACAGTATGCAAAACAGATTTTAAAAAAGATAATGTACTTGGAGTTTAAAGGATGTGAGATTTTTTCATTGGCAAATTTTACAACAAAACCATAGAAAATTTATGTTTCAATTCAAGGAGTCAAGACATGAAAGAATCTAAATCAATCAATTAAAGAAACCAAATCACCTTCAAAAAACGTGTTGGAGAAGAACTGCTTTAAAGATACAATCAATGAACCTTGTTACTTAAATCCAAGTAAACAGTTTTAGAAATAAGGCAAAAATAAACCTTGATTAAATAAAATATTTTGATGTAAACCACAAGTATACCTATGTGCTATATTGCAGATATATATGTTCAGATTCTGTATCTTTTTGAAAAACTATTTGTGATATTTTTTTTTGTTTTTTTCATGAACTGTAAAAGAAGAAGAAAAAATATGTTTACTTTTTTCTGTCCGCTCTTATTTCCCAGGTATAACAACTTGTGTAAGACCTTTATTTTAAATTGTTTTCTGAAAAGAAAAATATATAAAGGAGGAAATTGTTGGCAATTGTAATGAAGCATAAAAAACAGAAAAACAGAATGATTTAAATCCATGGGCAATCTCAGTTTTTTTTTTAAATCCTCGCATAGAATGTCTGAACTTTTTGGAAATGTGTCATCTTTAAAAAATAAAAAAGGTCATTAATATGAATGGGATTTCTCCATTAATCCAAAGCAAAAATTTGAATAAAAATTAAAATTGTTTGAATAAAATGTGTTTTAAAAGATCCCTAAAGATTTTTGTTTTAAATAAAAAAGCACAGGTAACCTCCTATAATTAAAAACAAAACACAAAGCTAATGCTTAAGCCGTGGACGACAGACTTTTGGTCTGTTGCGGCTCCCGTAGAAGCAGGACGAAGAAAGATGACTGTTCCTTTGACGTGGAATATTTCCGTAAAGAGACGATGGAGGAGTAGCGGCGTGCAGGTCGAAGCCTTCCCGTCCTAACTTCACATCCAGACGGGATTTGTTTTAGCTTTTACACCCATCCGGGTGTGGGTTTTTCCGACTCAACGATAAACGTCTCTCACCTCTTTCATTTTTTAAGCTACAATCATGATTAAAGCCATTTTAATTTTTAACAACCACGGGAAACCAAGACTTTCTAAATTCTACGAGCATTATGTGAGTAACAGCAGCTTGCTAAGCCATAAACAAATGTCTTAAGACGTTATTGTAGCTAAATATTTCAAATTTGCTTAATGGTACGGTTAGCTAATTATTTAAGATGCACACCGTTTGCGGTCTTTTACTCGGTTAATGGCAATAAATTAAAATGATGATGGAAGGAAACTGTCGAATAGCTGTTTTAGTTGTAGCAACGTTCTTGAACATTTATCCAAACGTGAAGTCCTCGTAAATAATCCGAGATGTTCCTTTGGAATATGAATTATTAAACGAGCGAAGGTTTCACATTCGGGCTCGTGCGGACAGACAGAATCTCCTTTCTTCTGGTCTCGCGGGTTTTCACCCTCACCCAGTTTTAGTGATGATCTTTAGTAAGTTTATTGTGTGTTTTTGTGTGTGTCACATGACTGAAACCACTTCCTTGTGAGTAACTCGTGTTCCCTTTAACCTTGCATCACCACAGTGGGTTATCTTATAGTAGAAGTCCGGCAGCAGTGATTTGCCTGCATGTCACAGAAGGAGAAATGACAGATTTACAAAGTAATTCATCAAAAGCAAGCTTGATCCTATAAGTGGATTTGGATCTGTGTGCAACCTGTGTAATAAAATGACAATATCAAGAGTTAGGCCACTAGATACAATAGAGAAAACCATTGTTCTAATGAAAGTAGATGCTCTAATCTGTTTTTCCATGGTACAGATTAATAGAGATTATTGTCTCTTTCAATTTTTTTGATTTATGACACAAAAATAAAGTTGGTCTGCAGATTTCATGCTTACATTAGTTGTGCACAACACAGAAAAATACTGTTCCTTTATAATAAATATAAAAAAATGTTGAAACACCTACACAATATAAGTTGGTGATAAATCTCCAAGCATTATTTGAAATAATCTTGTTAAGAACACATTTTAGAAGACTCCAGGTGGTCCATGAGAGGCAGGTGTTGCTCTAAAAACACCAGAAGTATATTTGAACAGCCGCACCACCCTGTAAACACAGCTTTACCCAGACAAAACGGACCAATGAGGAGCGTTTGAAATCCAAATTTCAACATAAATGATCTGCTTTAGCCTCTTAACAGAGGCAGACCTACATTTGTTTGTATTTGTGCTGGATCATTTCAAATTGATCGGATTACATGCGAGCTGCACTATTGCCATCTGCCGAGGTGTTGGCTCAGTGGCTGCTGGGATATAATATTTCACATGATCACTACAATGAGCTGTTCAACGTTTGTTGTTTGGTTTGCTGAAGGCACAGAACATAAAAAAGTGTCACATTTTCTGGGTGATAGAAATGTAAATGCATTGTGGTATAATCGGTTGTTTGTATCACCCATTAAACTAAAGCATAAAGGGGATTGTTTCTCGATGGAGAGAGCAAAACTAATTAAAACGGTAAATTTGAAAGCATTATGTTTCCATTATCTAATCCAAACATAATGTTTCTTCCCGTAAAGGTCTAAATTAGACCCAGATAGGAAGCATCTTTACATATAAGCTTCTGATGCATTGTTGCTGTTGTGTTAAAAGGGTTTTATAGGGCAACATTTAAATAATGCAACGTTTTCTACTTGTTAGTGTATTAACATAAAACATTATTGAACACCACCATAGTATTTCTCATGATAAAGTAGTAAAGCTAAATGGTAGTGTCTCCTTTTTTAATCACAGAAGTAAAGGAAAGTCTATGAATAATGAATTAGCTTCATGTAAACCTGATATTGAATGACTCTTAATTCCCACTGGAGAAGATATACTCATGGTGAGCCATGAGAGGCATTAGTATTTAGAGTTTATACTCACAGTTTTTCCAAACTAAGTAAGCTGATAGATTTTTGTGTGTTTAAGTTATGAATTCCACAAGCTATTTATTATAGGTCACTAGACTCAGATTCAATTAGAGCCCAGAACACTAGAAAAACCCAATAGAAGTAGTTCAAGGTTCATTTCTGCGCCTCACTGTTGTTGAAGCTGCGAGGACGGCGAAAGCTGCAGGTCTCATGCTAAGCGTCACATGGTCTCTTCAGACTTCCAGGCATCTGCACACAGCTCATTCTCCTTTTGCTCACTGACCTCATATGGGCTTGGAGAGGACATTAGCAGCCTTTGGTTAGACCAGGGGTCTGCAACCTTCAGCTCTGACTACAACCCAGTAGGAACCAAAGTCTAACTTCATCCTTTAAAAAAAAATAACACTCTGATTAGTATTTTTGCTATTTTTACTACTATGATAAAAATGTTCATTTTGCATGAATAAAGCACAAACATTAAAAGAAAATAGCCTTTTTACTAACCTTTTGACTGAAGTTCATTTCAAAATAAAAGACCCCATCACAAATGGTCATCTCAATGCTACAAAAGTAGTAGTAACACGTGTAATGTCACCTGTAATTAAATTAAAAATAGTCAATTTCACTGTTGTTGGTGCATTTCTGCCATTAATGTAAATTTTAAAAACCAAAGGTAATCCAACTAATTAAACAAATCCTATCATATATTTTCGAACACACTTAAAATTCCTTATTTTTTTCGAAAAATGGAATATTCACTTAATAATCCAGTGCTCCTTAATACTAGTTGTGCTTATTGATACACAAAAATGTGTCAAAATTGTAGTTCGACCCGTGGATATGCACTGTCCTTCAACCGTAAATTTGACCTACTTTACTTTTTTCACCCCTTTACTACTTTCTCACTTCATACTTTATAGTTGCTTTTTCACATTTAGAAACTTTTTTTTACTTAAAAAAAGAGCCACAATGGAGGGATGAAAGAGCCTCATGTGGCTCTGGAGCCGCAGGTTGCAGACCCCTGGGTTAGACTGACCATTCTTGAGTTTTCAGCAATAAATATCACACTACCAATATATTCCCTGTAAATGTATGTTTTGCATATATCCACATTTTTATCACGTCTAAGCAAAAAGATCAACATAGGTGGACAAACCTTTTTAGAGAGTCAAACAGAAAGGCCTTTGGCTCTTAAAATGGTTGTCAAAATGAGCTCTTTCTGGCTTTAATTGACAAATTCTACATTGCAGTGTAGAAAATCATTCTCAAGGGCAAGTGAAATATTATTTTTTCAGCTCAGTCTGGCTTTATTCAAACAAGTATGCTGTTTAATGTCTCCTGTTTATCCGATTCATCTTACAGAATGAAGACACGGAGCAGCAGATCATAAGGGAAACCTTCCACTTGGTCTCCAAAAGAGATGAAAACGTCTGCAATTTCTTAGAAGGAGGAATGTAAGTTCTGAGATGCTAGTGTGTGGGAATGAAAAAGAAGCAGAGGGATCATGATCTTCAAAATCAATGCAGTAGAAGAATTCTGTCCAATCGTAAAACAGAGTTTACGGATGAAAATTGTGTTTTAATGTGTTTTTCTGACCTATATTAAGAATCTAATCTTAATGTAATGTAATCTTAAAAATTACATTTCTGAGTATTATTTTTTTTTTCAGATTGCTCTGAATCAGCAGACAAGCAAATACTGTTTGAAAAGGATTGTATTTGTGACAGAAAATATGCTTTTAGACAACTAAATCCAGCGAAAGAGTGGCGGGGCACACAAATTTGCTGCGCGGTGTGAATGCAGCTTTAGGTTGGGGGTGAAATATTGCTGCTCTGCAGAAATTATGTCCTAACTTAATTCTTAATTAATTCCCGAACTCTTTGGTATAAGTTACAATTTCATTCTTTTAGAAAGTGTATGAATGAAGCACTGACCTAAGACATATAATATAGACTGAACAATAACAGTTAACCGATTTTAGCAAGCAAATAATAAAAAAATACTATTTGTTCTGGTTTTCTTTAGTGAGTTCTGTAAAGTTTCAACACTTTTGTGGCAGAAGAAAACAGTTGATGAGCTTTTGTCAAAGCCAGCGACACATTTTATCTCTTCCCTTCTTATCTCCTGTTATTAGGATATCTTGTGGGCAATCTTTACACCCCTGACTGAAAACATCCTGTTTTTTTGCTCCCTCAGATTTCTCTGTGTCATAACATGTTTACCTTATTGTATTAGGGTGGGTGTTTGATAAAGAGCTTTTTTTTTCCAGCTCGTCCTAAAGAAGTTTACCTTCTTCGTGGCCTTTTCCAAGAGAACACCTGAAGAGTTTCAGGAAATGTGCCATAAAAGAATGTTTGCTTGATTAGCTCATAGGTGTTTCTTTCTGTGTTCCAGGCTTATCGGGGGCTCGGACTACAAGCTGATCTACAGACACTACGCCACATTGTACTTTGTGTTCTGTGTCGACTCTTCAGAGAGTGAATTAGGCATTTTAGACTTAATCCAGGTAAAAAAAAGACAGACTTTTAGAAGAATTGATGCTCCTTCGTTAGCTTTTCTGAAACTCTTTCCTTCCTTTGTCAGGTATTTGTAGAAACGTTGGACAAATGCTTTGAAAACGTCTGTGAACTTGACTTAATTTTCCATGTAGACAAGGTAGGAACATCTTTCATCTCTCTGTGATGTAACATGTTTATTAGACTGTTTCAGCCTACTAATCCCTTTGACCCTTTTCATTGTAATAAATTCCTGAAGCCGTTATTATTGCTGGTTATTATCTGATGGCCTTCTGTTGTGCAACTGCAGGAACTTGTTGATTAAACCATAAATACCATACGTTCTTTAGAGCTTTTCATTTTATTTAAAAAGTTTGTCTAAACTTTTCTTGTTAATAATCAAGGAATTTTTTTAGAAACTTCTAATACGTGTTAAATAAAGGTGCACCAATTCAATTTGGTTTTATTCCTTCAGGTCCACAATATTCTTGCTGAAATGGTGATGGGTGGAATGGTCTTAGAGACCAACATGAATGAAATCATCACACAGGTGGACGCCCAAAACAAGATGGAGAAAGCTGAGGTATGAGGTTTTCTGCCACTTCCTTCTTTCCTCGGCCTACCTGAGGAATGTTGCACAGTATGCAGGCATGTGTGTACGCTGCACTCTGCATGCTACTCTTGATCACTCTGTGGATGCTCCCCACCTTCTCTCAAGTGTTTGTGCTCTTTTCTGGCCTCTTCTTTGGCTGCTTCTAAGCTCTCAGCGCAGCTCAAACCTCTATAGATTCTTTAATCCAAGTATACATCAATTCTGTTAAAAACAGTTCTACACCACTTCTCAAGTATCCAGAATCAGTGACCATTAAAACTTCCTTTTCATTGAATGACATTCAGCTACATTCTCATGTTGAAGGGAAAATTTGTAGATCCTGAGCCGATAACTATTAAAGTCACTGTCTTTGCTCAGATATCTGTGCTCTGCAAGTACATTTGTTTGTTTTCCATGCAGCTTCTGTCAGAAATCTGCTTTCATTTTTCTACTGGAAAGACAGACAGCCAGAGACAATTTCACCATTTTTCTCCACTTTAAGGTGGATTATAGCCTTTGATTAAAAATTCTCTCCAGCACTTTGTGTAATATCTACAAATTTGGTCAACAGATTTGCAAATACTTCATTTGCTGTTGAGAAACTACCCTTTACAAAATGTGAACCGTATAAGGAAAAGGAGTATAAATTGTTTTTTTTTTTCTTTTTCCTCATAATTCGGCTGGAGGTGCGACTTATACTTGATTAAAAAAAAAAAAAAAACTAATAGCAAAATCTGCTGGAGGGCGCTGTAAGTGTGTGTTTCAGTATTTGCTGCTGACAGCAATGCAGAAGAAGAAGAAGCACCGCTCAGTCTTAAGCTGCGTTCACACTGAACCCAATTCACACAAAAAATTTACGCGGCCCGCCTTTCTTTTGCTGTGCGACGAATTAATGTGGGGGCTGTGCTTTCCATGAGAGCCGCTTCCACGGTGTTTCTGCGTCTCTGTGACTGACTTTGAAGGCTCACTGTCTTCCATTAACCAGAGGGGGAAAAGTAAAAAAACAAAAAAAATTTTTTTTTTTCATTTTTGTTTCGATGAAAATAAAAAAAATATCACAAAGTTCAGGAGGCCTGAGCCGGCAGCCCCCGCACCCTTCAGTGGCTCTCTGTCTGCCGGTGTATCGAACGAGCAAGCTCCAGTGGCCTCCAGGACGTCACATGCTCAAAGCTGAGTTCCTGATAAGTAGATGTGATGCAGTAACATGTCAAAATGTAGTTATTTGAACTCAAATCGCGCTACTGCTAGACCACTGCAGAACTTCAGTTCTTCTTAATTCGTGTTTGTGCTAACTTAACATTGAAACTGTCCGCCTCTGCCACACGTACGCATTCGGTGTGAACGCAGCATTACGCTGGGCTTGGTGGAATTGTTCCAAAGTGGCACAGAGGATGAAAAATTCAATTGATTTATTAATTTGAAGTGATATAATAAGTTCAGTGTCTTGTGGGGTCCAGATGACCCCCCTTTTAATGCAAAGATGCCTAGGATAGCACAAGGTTTACTAATTGTTCATACGTTACACTAATATGCTAGATTCCTCATATGTTTCATGAGGCTACATAAACATCAATGTGTTGTGGTTAATGAAACGTGCATATATTCAGTCTATTATTGTCATCTATTCCTTTTAAGATTAAATTTTAATTCTTGTTCCCTTACTAATTAAATACATTTCTCCTAAAAGTGCATCTTATTAATGACTTTATTCTTCTTCTTATGGATTTTTTTGGCTGCTGCCACTTGCACTCCGGAGCGACTTATAGTCCGAAAATGATCAAATTATTAGATTTTTCAGAGGCTGTTCAGCTGTGTGTGCTAACTGTAGAGTTCTAAAGTGTAACAATCTGAGCTGCATTGCTGGATTTAACAGAAACTGTGTAAGGAGAGTCTTTTACTGTTCTTGTATCATCGTAGCTGCTTTGTCTCTACCCTTTTGGACCTATCGTAGACCACAGAACGCTCAGAACCAGGCACTGTTCTTTGAAAAGTGCCTGTCAGGTCTCCTTACAAACAATCGGATCCAGTGGCAGTAGTCATTTTTGATATTTTCCTGAATCTTTCACATCCATGACTTTGAGTCAAACGCCACTTCAGAATTGAGTGGAAGTATCAGTGTTACACTTGCAGATGTGGTATATGATGGGTCCTATCACTTTCTGTGGAGATAAAACTGTTATTACTTTAATCTGCTTTAACATTCCTCATTCCTCTTTTTTCCTGACCCTGTCCAGTTCTTTCCATTCTTCTCTCTCTTTACAGACGTTTATCTTTCAGTCTACCAGGCAGGACAGGTAGACACAGGTACTGCTAAATTTACAACCAAACACACTAACTCTAACTTAGCTTCCCTTTGAGTCTCTCCACGTGCTCCCCCTCCCACCCCATGTAATTCTGAACTGATGCCACTAACAAGAAGAAGGAATCTTTCATAACAGACCCAAAAATATTTCTCTTCAAAATCCTAAAATACAGGATATATTCTTAACTTGGCACTTTTGATTATGCCAAACACAATAATCTTAATAAAAAAACTTAACCTGACTTTTTGCAGATTAGTATTGATCTTTTGTTGGAAGAAACATTGCAGTATCGCATTTTAATGTTGGGTTAACCTTTTTAAATCTTATGAGTGAAGTATCTCCTCCTCACTGCCAGAACCGAAATGAATTTGTCCAGATCAGATTAAGTTTTTCTTTTTAATTTATATCCAAAATAGAAGATAAAATAAAATGTCAAAGTAATCAAGTTGGTATTATTCTTTTCTCTCTTTCCACTGCCCTACTTTGAGGTGTCCTCAATGCATCAGGGTTTAGTGTTTGTTTCTTCAAGCTCTTTACATGTGTGGCGGTGTCTTTCATAGTGGCTCTCTGTCTATTTAGAAACATAATGCTCAAACTACCTTTACAGGCAATCTAAAATTCCTTACTTTTTTCTAAAATAGATTTTTTGGTTATTTCTATAGATTTTAGCTGCAACATGTTTGTCACAAACAACCAATAACAGAAAGAGGAGGTCTTTATGTTAAAAACATACATTTTCTCACCCTCAAAGGGCACATTTTTCTCTAAAATCATTCGATTAAGGACCCACTTCGATCATCTTCTGATCTATTTTCAAAGTGCTCCCAGTGGTATTTTAATGAGGATTATACATTAACAAAAATGGTGTTGTTTTCTAAAACATTGTTTCCACGTAGCGGCAGAAGTTCATTAGAAATTAGTCTCTGAGTTATGGGTGGGGTGGAGCAACCCCGCCCCCCTTCCGTCACCCATAACTGAGATCTGTTCACCTGCTCTCCTGCTATCTTATAGCCTCTGACACCCCAAACTAACATTACCGGTGCAACAAAAAATGGCGAGCAGTTTAGAGTCAGATTTCAGCTCAGATAAGGAAAATTAAGATGTACATGGATCTATTTGTCTGCCAGAGGATCAGAATAGAGCACAGCAGGGTTTAGGCTTTTTTTCAAACCTCATATTTACACGTGTGCTCCTGATTTACAACAATTTGAATGAATAGATCTTCAGAAATGTCATTTTAAGCTTAATTTTCTTAATTATATGTCAGAAAAAGACCAAAAGAAAATGTTAAAAACTCCATATTGATTAATATCCTTTACAAATGGAAGTAATTGAAATACAGCATAAAATTCTATATGTAAATATGAAACAAAGAAATTAAAAGTCCCTAAAAAGTAACAATCTGTTGGGTTTAAACAAGAAACAAAACGGATATTAATTACTTTTACTTAAAAAAATGTATCAATACTAATTTGGTGCATTCCTCAGATGAATACGCCTCTATTGAAAATACTTTGAATGTTTTTGGGTCTGTGGATAAAGATTCATTTTGAACCTCTCTAACTGCAGTGGTTCTCCAAAGTCTGCTCACTCCTGACTAAAAAAACTAATACCATTCAGTTTCCACAGATGTGAAATTGCTCCAGACAAGCTACCTTGATGCCCTGACTTTTGTGTATTACATTTCACCATTTAAATTCACTGAGTAATATTCTCATAGCAGTTTAGCAGCTATAGGCTTTAAACCTTCAGTTACTTCAAGAAAAACTGTACATGGCACAGCACTTTCTTTCCTCTATTCATTTAGACAGAAACATGCTGTAATGTTAAGGCTCCTCTGAGGTCATTTAACCCAGTAAAGGTACAGTATCACCTATAACTATTGTTATGGTAAATAGTTAAAATGTACATTCTTTACATGCATCTATCCAAACATAAACTTCCATCTTCATATCCAGATCCATTTTTTCTGCTTTACCAAATTCTTTCCTTTGCACTCTTGCCCTTATTGGTCCTGAAGAGTCCAGTAGGGTCCTTTACCGAGCATATACGCCCTTTGTTTCTGTAAACATCAGATTTAGTAGTCTTGTACACTATGTCCTCACAGTTGACCCTTAATTGGCTCTGGTTGTGATGTTCATTTTCTAGAAATGAGTAATGCATGTGCATAAGAAGCTACGAGGCATCTGAATGTATGTTTGCACATGTCGTCTGTCTCAGTGCTTTTGCATTTTGTAAGCAGTAGTTTCTTGTTCAGGTGTTTGTGTAGCTCTGTCTGTCCTGTATTCACTGTTTTAGTGTTTTTTTTTTTTTTTTTGGTTCTTTGCTTCAATGCTTTGTTTCTTATCGAGCCTCTTGTGTGTTTTGTGTGTTTGCGTCGTCTGTGTGTGTAGGCCGGTATCGCAGGAGCGCCCGCTCGTGCCGTATCTGCTGTGAAGAACATGAACCTGCCGGAAATGCCCAGAAACATCAACATTGGGGACATCAGCATAAAAGTGCCAAATTTACCTTCCTTCAAGTAGTGGCAGCGACCTCCAGAACCTGCAGATTCCACCACTGTTTACCATGAAGTAATCTGTTTACCAACATCTAACTTAAATCAAAAAAATAATTGAAGGTACTGAGTGATTTGACACTCCCTTTATTTCTATTTTTTTCTGTTTAGATGTTAATGTTGAAGAGTTTTAGCTGTTTAAAAGGAAGAATATATATCTATATAATTATTTGTGATACATTCCTGACAGGAGTTAGTCTTGTTATATTCAGCTTTACCAGTACAGATTATTGCAGTTTCTAACTAAAATCATTTTACTTGAACAAATGTTTCACTCCAAAGACAGAGCAAGACAATTTAGCCTTTTAGTCATGTTTTTTTTTTCACTCCAGATTAGAAAAATCAACCAAAAAATGCTTTTAAATTGGATTGTATCCATTTCAGAATAAGGAAAAGGTCTGCTAAAATGTTATAATGAAATACAGAATAAATGAATAGGGTGGTATTTCAGATACTGTCTGACAATTATGGCTTTATTATTTGTGTATTTGCTGACAAAAAGTTTTTTTTCTTGTTTGCACAATATTTTAAAAATATTTATCATCTCTTATCAGATGTTTCTTAGTTTTTATCTGCTTCTCTTCTTTTTCAACAATAAATTATGAAAACCCTTCTTTGCTGTTTTTTATTATTGATGTATTTTATGTACCCCGTTCCATTCCAAAATGTCCTTTATCATGTGTGAAACTTTATCTGATTAAAGAAGACCAATTGTAAAAAAACAAACAAAAAAAAAACTATGTTTTTTTAATCCCATTTTTTGGAGTTTTGAAACACTATAACTAAAGTTATAGATGTGCTGGTAAACAAAACTTATGTTTGTGTTTAACATGTTTATTAAGGTCACCTCTATATAAAAACAAAACAAGATAAATATTTGTCGTTTTTATCCTGGTATTTTAATTTCTATCATAAAATTCTTAATTTAGTATTAGCTTTTTGTGAGTAGAAGTTGATCACATTCAGGTTCAAATTTGAGCAAAATTGTCATTTTTGATTCATTTACAGTGGATCAAATTAGTATTTTTCAGTCAGAGATTCTGCAAGTATTCATTCTTTAAAAGCTGAGAGAGGTCTACAATGTTCATCAGAGATAAACTTTATCTGTGTGAGACAGAATGTAAGAAAAGAATCCAGGAAATCACATTTGAGACAACACTAGATTATTCTACAAACATTTGTAAAGGAATGTGCAGCTGTGAAATTTAGCACAGTACTGGATCAGGACGCCATCTGTCACTGCTTTGATTCAAAATAAAGTAAAAATGATTGAAAACAACACCCCTAAGCAAGAAACTGACAACTTGCTGCAAAGTACATCACAGTGGACCTCCAAACTTCATGTGATCTTCAGATTAACTCAATAATCTTAAAGTCCCATTGCCAATGCAACATTCTCTTGAGAGAAAAACATTTAATCTGTAAATTTAATAGACATTTGTGGATTATGGTTGCCAAGAAAGCTACCTTTTTGACTTATTTGTGCAAAGTGTGAAGTCTGGTGGAGGTAGGTTTATGAGGTGGGCCTGTTTTTCAGAAGCTGAGTTTGGACTCCTAATATAGATAAAAAGTATGTTGAACGCTTTAACATATACATTTTTTTTGGGCAATTTCTAACATCTTGGGAATTGATTTGAGGTGAGTCCTTGTCCTGTTTCAGCTTGAAACAAACAAATGCCCAAAGCAAGATACATAAATGTATAAGTATGTTTGGTGTGGAAAAACCTAGCTTCACTGCACACAGACCTGACTTTCATGAGGTTTTGCATCATTTCATGATAAACTGCATCTTAAACTGTGAGTCAGGCCTTTCTGTTCAAGATCAGTTAAAATTGTGTTTCTGGAAATGGGACAAACATCCTAATAAACACTCTAAAGCCCGAGAAGAGCTGACTGGACCTCATTTAGGTGCTTAGGTGGTCTGACTGAAGTGAAAAACAAATAATTTGGAAATTACGAAGCAATTTTATATCTTTTTTGTTATTCACTGCCACATTTTCTTTAGAATAACACATTTGGAAATAAACGTAAAAAAATAATAGAAAAAATAAAGCACTTAACAAAAAAAAATATTTTTTTAATCACTAAGGTTAATGATTTAATTTTGTATGATGTGATGTGAAATCTACTTCCAATATACAATACACTGTTCTAAGTGAATATATAGGCTACATTTCTAGCACCGAAAATAATTGATTCATGTTCATGATCATCCTATCAATGAATAAGTATAAGGAAATTCGTGGTTATTTGGCGGATTCTTTTTGACTTTATTAAAAAAACCTTTTTTTTCTTTTTTTTTTTTTTTTAAATGCTTTTGTTTGTTTTATTGGTTTTTGTAAATAGCTATCGACCTTCAATTTAACAGTTAGATGACATTTCCATGCAGCTCACTGCGCATCCTTACAGCGCAGAACTGACTGTCACGTGAGTGTCACCCGGAAGTCGAAATGTCAACAGTTAGGATGCTGCTTCTTTGACATTTATGGTTTTTCGAAATACAGAAAAAACGGGAAATAATGGCTTCTGCTTTAAAAGAAACACAGAGGTGAGTCCGTTACTATGTATTTCACAAAAAAGTATTCAAAGTGCTAACTTGCGTAAAAAGTCGTAAGTTAGAGCAAAAGGTACACACATAGACTGTATATAAAATAACATGTTTTTACAGTCTATTGGTACACAACACACATTAGCAACATGCTTATTTAAGCTAAACTGTTAAACTGTATGTACAAATATTTAAGTTTATTGGCCTCAATATATGATTGTATTTAAAGTTTGCCCTCTCTCTTTTATTTAGCTTTGCTGACAAATACGTGACCGTGTTTTGTGTTTAACTTTGGGTCGATGGTTGAATTGGATTGTTTACTGTTTGTGTTAAAAACATTGACAGTATATTTTAATATTAATTTACTTGTGTTAGGTCTTCTATCGTAGTTTTATTTCTCAAATACAATAAGTCATTTTTAACAAGTAGCAGTCAGTGTATTGTATATTCTCATAGACAGTTAAAACTTACTGAAAAAAGGAAATAAACCAGACAAGTATTTATAGAAATCTGACATTTTATAATTTGCTTGATTTTGTTACTTTGTTAGATAATACTTTGAATCAAAATCCAGGGAAGTCAGATTGAAATAATTGGAACATATTTGTATAGTTGAGGGATAGTGAACACATTGGTTAAAGAATGTTAAGGTTTGAGCTGCTTTCAAGGAAGTCCAGAGGAAAATGAAAGAGGAGGTTCTGTGATTTGGAACCAAAGTTCTTTCTTTTCTTTTTTTATTGTTTTATTTTGCAATGAATAAACTATTATTTTTTAAATCAAAATTCAGACTAAGACATCCATGTCAGACTAAGTTGAATTCAAAATTGTTTAATCGTTGTTTGAGTCTTTCTGATTATCGTTAGAGCAATTGGTGACATGATACTACTCCTCCAAAAAGCTTATATCATCTATGATCTATGTATCGTTTGGATAAGTCACACTCTTATCAACTGTAATTGTTATATATATATATATATATATATATATATATATATATATATATATATATATACAAAACTGTACAATGTAATGTGGTCCTAAAGTAGAAAGTCAAAAAAGAAAAGGCATTGACAACAACAAGAAACAAACAAACAAAAAAAACCTAAAAGATTAAAGATTAAAAAAGATTTTAAAAAGGCATAATTTTTAACCAAAATATTTAAATAGAAAGAAAATGGATCTAATGGCAAATATATTAATTAAGTTTTACTTGTTTTTAAAATCTTATATTTCTTTTGAATGCCCATGTGTTTCAAGGTAAAAATACCGGTTTTGTATAAAAATTAATCCATAAAAAGCTATTTACTGTCTGACTAAAAGTGGGATTTGGTGATGAGGCTCAACTCTGTTCAGGGGGAAAGAGATGAAGTCTGAGTTCAGAGAAACATGCACATTTTCACAGTCATCCATGCAAAAAGAGGAGAAACAGATTCTTTTACTCTACACTCATCAACTCATTTTCTCCATTACAGCAATCAAAAGCATCTATGTTCATATTAGCAAGAAAGAAAACAAAGAAATAGTTAGGACACAAACCTGATCACCCTAATTAGATCTTTTGAGTAATAAAATATACAGGTAAATGCAGACTCCATACTGCAATGTCTATTTTCCACTATTTCAAGCTACCATAAAATGCAATGTTTTTTTATTGTTTTGTTTATTTACTTGTTTAGTTCTAATTCCGCATTTTCTTCTCTTACAATTTTCACTTTCATTTGAGCAGTTCTTCTGTTTTTTTCATCCCAAAATAATTATGCTATCTGCTATAGAAAGGATTTTGTTGTAATATTATTTTTTCTACACAAAAGTTGAATCTCTGAAGAAATTTTTCAACAAAGTTCAATTTTTTGTTAGTTTCATTTCACAGCTTTATATTACAAATAACTGCAAACACTGAAGCTAATGAATTACTGCAAATCCACTCCTGCCACACAGATGAGCTAAAGGGAGTTTAGTAACACTTGGCTGTCTGCAGAAATCTTTTACACTGTTTATTTATGCGTAGCCTAGATTTTGGTTGCTATGCACTGTTCACACTTAATTTGCTGATTTTATTTACCCTGAGCTGCACAGAGCAGTGATTCACACTTATTGTTTATTGTTTGTGCACATTTAGGAATACAGAGAACCATATTTTTTTAAATAAAAACCATAAACGTGCATGCGAATCAGTTTATATTTCCTCAATGTAGAGGTCTGAAACCATTCTTGGTCAATGTTTTTAACACTTGTGTCTGAACAGCATTAAAGAGGCGGTGACCTTCATCAACGCGGTTGAAGTGAATAAGTTCTCCAAGCTCATCTCGCGGATCGTTCAAAAGCTTCATCTGAAGGTACAGGAGTTGTTTGTTCTTATGAGGCAGAACTGGAGTGTCAGAGAGAGGCGTCCATGCATAATGACCGTGGAGCATCAGTTAGGCTCAGCTTTAACAAATTCACACGTGTGAAGGGTTGTTTACCACAACCTCCAGTTTCTTTATAACTGATGGGACAGTTGTGTTCACTGACGTTGTTTAGACCTGTAATATGGTCTATGATGATATGGAATAAAATATTGATGTTTTTTTTGTTGTGCTTATTTAACATTTTTTTTCACATTATTTGCCCTAAAAAATACTTTTATTTAAAACTGTGGTTCATATTGTGTGAAACTTTAAAGCGTTGATGCTGATGCTGAAGTGTTGAATGTGAGAGGAAAAGCAGCTTTTCAGTTTTACTTGTTGAAAATTATGAATAGATATTTAACAAGGATTTGTTTTCTTCACAGGGAGAGAAAACATTCAGTGAAGAAGAAGAAGAAAAACTCCAGGTTGCTCTTTCATTGGATAAACGGGGTCTGAATTTAGTCCTGGAAACAACTGCTTTTGTATTTGAGCAGGTCGGTGTTTGACATTCTTTTTGACAGAAAAAGTGGGGTTAGAAGTCATACTGTTATTGACTATTACTTTTTTAAATGGCTTAATGTTTTTGAGAATTAAAACTAATGAAGTAAGTTAGAATAAAAGTTGTTCTGCATGATTGGACTGACTTGGCATATTAAAGAAACACAAATATTATTCAAATTAATTTGAATTTTATAGCCTGTTTTTTAAATCTAAAATAATGTTTGCATTAGGTTCTGTTGTAAGGTTATTAACATTACTCAAATTAGTTTATTTTTTTGAAAAAAAACTTTGTCTAGTATCATGTAATTTAAAAAGATTAAAGTGACTGTTAAATACAGTAGTAGCAATATCCTGCATTTCCTGCAGGGGTCACTGTTGTATTGTTAATGAGTGTGTTTACTGTTTTGATCACATTGGTTTTTCATTCGTCCTACAAGTTCACTGTTGTTTATTAGTTTACTGTCTGTTGCCTTCTGTCCTCGGATTTTAGGCAGCTTATCACAACATAAAGCCAGCGTCTCTGCAGCAGCAGCTGGAGGGGATCCATGTGTGCCCAGAAAAGGCTGAGGTTTTGGCACAGGCCTGGGCCACAGCTGGACCTGACCTGGTGGAGAAGCTAAAACGTAACATTTTTGCTCCTAAGAAGGTAATTAGATAGAATCTCTCATGTTATGCAGATTATGTAGGAAGTAGCACCAATGTAACGCAGTTCAAAAAATATGTTCTTCTGTTTATTATGTTTGTGCAAATGTGAATTTAACATATTCAATTCAGTGATTAAAGACCCACTCCAATCAGATTTTATCTCTTGTTAAAGTGTTCCCTCTGATCTTTTAATTGTGAATATGCTGTTTGCAGCCAAAATAAAAACAGTCTGTGTTGTTTTTTGGTACATAGGTTCTGCAGAGTGTCAGTAGTTCATTAAAAATTTGCCTCCGAGTTGTTGGCGCAGAGCAACTCCGGCCCCCTTCCCCTCTCTGGTGCTGAGACCTCTTTGTTTACACACTCTCTTGCTAGCTTACAGCCCCTCACACCCCCAATCTAACCTTTCTGTACCGTATTATTACCAAATTATCCAGCTGTACAGTTTTGCTTGGGTGAGCAAAACGCAGACGTACGTGGATTTAATATTCTTCAAGTGGATGCATCAGAATGGAGCAGAGCAGGGAGCTCCTGGACTGCTTAACATAATTTCTACTTATAAAATTTGCTCTTTTGCAATTTCATTTTTTTCATCTGCTCCTGATTCACAATGATTTGAGTAAAGAACTTCTCAGAAATTGAAATATTAAGATCAGTTTTCTTCATAAATATCCCCGATCATCAGAAAAATGTCACTAAAAACACCCTAAACACAATTTTGATTGGAGTGAGTCTTTATGCCATTTGTATCACAGAATGCACATTTGTTGTAAAGTAATTTTTTTTACTCTATTTGTCATTTTTGATGGTAAATTGTTGCATTATACTAATACAATCTCATGCCTAAAAAAACTTTGTTGAAGTTTAGTTGATACTAGAATTGCTCTTTTGTTTTAAAGTAAATTGTACAAGTGAGCTATAAACGTAGCTAAGATAAATGATAGGGGTGTAGGGACAATTTGATTTGACGATATATCACAATACTTCATTAGGCGATACTTGTTTCGATTTAAAATGTTGACAAGACGATATTCACCCTGTCACGCTGCTTCATCCCCCTGAAATGTTTCTGGAAAGAATTTACATTTTTTTCCCCTTATTTTTAAAGCACCATTTCAAGCACCGTTCAGGCTCCTGAACTGTTTAAAAGCTTCATTTAGCAATGTTAGAAAAAAACAGCACTTTAGTTCCTCAATTATACTTTCAGAACCTTTTTTGTTGAGGCTCATTCATTCTGGGTTTTTTCCTTTTTCTAAAAATATTTTGTTTTAGAAATCAGACAATATTAATTGTTCCCTTTAAGAACAAATATTTCCTAATGTACTGAAATAAAAGCACCATGAGTTTGTTTGGGTAAAAGCAACTTGTAGCCGATATGAGATACAGTTGCAGCGTTTAGCAATGTGGTTATTAAATTAAGTGAATTTTACCATTTATTTTCATGAAAGGCGTATTAATATTCAGGTAGAGATGTTTTTCTAAGTTATACTCTTAAAAAAATTGTTGTGGGATACATCGTTATACGTATCGTATTGTGAGACATGCATTACGATATGTATCATATCGCAAAACCCTTCCCAGTACACAGCCCCAAATAAATTAACAACACAAATACTCATTTGTACTTTTTAAACAGCAAGATGATGTTGATTAATGCTCCTGAGGAAGCATGTGACCGCTTCCAATTGGATCAAATGAACCATGATAAACCAAACTATATTGGATTATTTTTCTTGTCATGCTCTCATCATTTTTAGTCGATTTTAAGATGGTGAGCAACATGTATAGCTCCAGGCGGCATTGGAGGCTTTACGATAATCTTTCCTCTGCTGTTCAGCAAATTAGTCACATCAACTCATTACCAACTAGCTTTTTCTGTCTTGTATCTAGCGACAGAAAGTTACGTGACAAAACGTCCCTGTTTTTCATGGTGATCGGCTGTAAACAGCAAGGACCTCTTTGACTAAATGTTTTTTCAGTAAAAAATCGTATCAGAAAAACACAAATGTTTCTACATATAGTTCAATAGAATTTAAACTTAGGAAAGTACCTATTAAGCTAAATGTTTGTGCTTGTTTTAGTGATTTAAGTTCTCATGTGTTTAGTTTGATTTATTTTCTCATACTCAAATGAAATTGGATCACATAATGGAGCTGTAATGTCAAAGACTTGAAAAATGTGGCCAAGCCTTTCCCTTCCTCACACCTGTCCTCTGATGCTGTGGAAGCATCCAAACCCAATAAGTCACATCTGGTTTATTATTATTATGGCCTCTGTCTGCATCATAAAACACTTAAGTGTCTTGCCTTGACTCAGTGCTTCTAATTCATCACACCGCTGCCGCTGACTGATAAAAATTCCCCTCAGTAAATCACACCAGCAGGTGGGAGGTTGCTGAGATTAGTGCGACGGGACACTACAAGGTTTAAAATCCCAGGGACTCATCGCATGTTGGATGCTTTTTGGTAAAAGGGGTTGAACAGAGGTCACAAGAAGCCCAAAAACATGGGATTTAAGATAATTGGTAAAACAAGATCTGGTTTTACTTTTGTATAATATCAGCCTTTATAAGTGACCAGACTAGATTAAATCGAACGGTGTAATCCCTGGGTTGAGGAAGCCAAAGGTGACAGTAGAGAGGAAACTCCTCAGTGGAAGATGGGAAGAAACCACCAGCAGAACCAGAATCATGAGCAGAATTATCTTAAACACAATAAGACTTTTTAGAAATCTTGTTTTGCACATATATTTCAATAAATCAAACAAGTGGCTGAACATGTCTTTGTGGATTAATATTTTGTGGACCAAAAAAAGTTGCAGAGCATCGAGCTAAGATCTTAATGTTGATAATTTACATAAAATAATGAGTAACCAATATTTAAGGTCAGTTTTAGTGTCCAAACTTTTTGCAAAGAGGGCCAGATTTGATGTGGTGAAAATGTATGAGACCCAACCAATCATCTGGCATTCTTTAAGCCCTTATGAATGCAAATGAACTATTTAAAACAGTATTTCTGAGGATTTCTTTATTCAAATTGTGAGGGATCAGGAACAGATGAAAACCTGCGGTTTGAAAAAGCCATGAGTGGCCCAAAATCTCCCTGCTCTGCTCCAATTTTAAATCCTTCACTTGCAGGTAAATAGATCCATTAACATCTTCATTTTCTTCATCTGGGCTGCCATCTGACTTAAAACTGTACAGCAGCATAGCACCAATATTGCTTGCTGTTTTCTTGCTACAATAATGTTAGCTTAGTTAATTGTGAGAGTATGTAAGTTAGCGGGAGAGAGTTTGTCCCTCAGTTTGTATATACTGCATGTTGTAATTCAACTGTTTCTGCTTTTCTCACTAATAGACCTGATGATTTTATTTAATAAAATGAAAAAATGAGAAAATTTTATTCATTCACAGTGTAAGAAGGACAACAATTCCTGGTCTTAGTGAAATCCACCTGCTGTGTATTTATGAAACAAATGTGGTAAAACAGATTTCTCTGTTTGTCTTCTAGCTGGATTTTGTTGGCTGGCAGTTGAACCTACAGATGGCCCAGTCCAGCCAGGCCAGACTGAAGTCTCCCAGCGCCGTCCTTCAACTCGGGCTCCGAAGCGAAGACTCTGAGGTATGAGGTCATGGTTTCCTTCAATTATCTCATGCCATCACCTTTTTGCATAGCATGCATGCACTGTAATTAGGTTTGCTCTCATGCTACCCATCCTCAGAATGCCCTTCTCTGAACAATTAGCAGTAAACCTCATTCTGTTTGTCTCCAAAGACAGACCTCTGGAGTGACTGGAGCGTAAAGACCAGAGATCAGGGAACGTGTCATCTGAAACATCAGGGGTCTCTTTGTTCTCTGGAGAGCCTTAACTAAAATAATGCAGTATGTGTGTTTATTCTGGAGAGGAATTTAAAGTCCATTAGAGATGATTAGCTTTGCTCTCCACATTCTTAGTATGCGGTTTTTGCATACATTAAAAAATCCATTTGTGAAATACCCTGCTAATCCGTCACTCCAAGGCAGATGTGATATAATAAGAATAAAAAAAGAAACACTAGGAAATCTGAAGAAAATATTGTTTCGACTGTAGATTTGGGTAATGCCACATGCTTACTCTGACTGACAGGAGTTTATAATCCTCTCTTACTCATTTCTGTCTTTTCCTGTGGGAGAAATGCTGCTCTGTTAGCTCCTCAGAATCGGTTTCCTTGTTAGTTTTCAACCTTTGAAGCGTGTGGCTTACATTTATTTAGGCTAAATCTTTTATTTCTCCCTAACAAGATATCAGCAGTTACTCTGAGAAGCTCTGCTGATGGTTTAACAAACAAATCTGAGGACTGTAAAGGCTTCATGCTACTGTTGTCAAGGATACAGGAAATGTTAGTTACGGTCTTGAGGCGTTTTGAACGGCTTCTTTTAAAGCAGTTTCTGCCTCAAATCTGTGAGGCTGATTATCCTGTGAGCCTGGATAGTGTTGTTCCAGCTGACTAGCCAAGTGTCTTTCCTTGAGTGCTGCTTTGTATTCAGCCCCTGGAGAATGCCGGCTCAGCCTAAACGTGGAATTAACCATGACATATTCAAATTCTGCCATCTTAAATGTTGGCCTATAGGCAAAAGCTCAAAAAAATGTCTTTCTTTATCTTTCTGAAAGCTGCTGCAGTAAGACTGTTTTAATGTTTGGGACTGTTTTCTGCTGTTTTCCTTGGGCTTAAAAAGGGGATTAATTTATTTAAATCCACTAACACAATTCCCCTTGTGGGAGGAGATAGCTTTGGGGCTGAAACAAGGCTGGGTAAACGAGGAGAATCACTCAACTTCAAAGTGCATTTCCACCTTTGACCTGCTGGGGGCACTGTTGCCTCACAGGTCTTACAGCATCTCCTGTGAACCAAATTAAAAAAGCATAGAATTCCTCTCACTTTGTATTGAGGCCTTTAATTTTCTTAGGTGTTTTCTGATGAATGTTTCCTGACAGCATCTTAGTTTTTCTTTACTCTAAGGAGTTGTTTTTTGTGTGGAATTTTAAGACACTGTTGTGACTGGGAAGTAAATTAGCTTTAAAATGAACACAATTCAGCAGAAAGTGTCTAATTTTTACTACCTAAAGAAATAAACTACAGGGAAAGCTGCAAATTGAGGAAAGTAGGGGATTATGATGAAGAAAGACATGCAAATAAAAAAAATAAAACTGGGAGTAAGTAATGAATGCAAAGAGGATAAAGGTGACAAAATTAGCAGTAAGGAATGAAGCCAGTAGCACTCTATGTTGTTGATTTTTCTGGAACCCGAGTGGAGATTGGGGCTCTCCCCTTCTAACAAGCCTTTTATTTCATTAAAGCTGTCACAGAGGAGGGGGAGGATTGCCAGAGCGTCTCATATCTCTTTCTCTAAACAACATGTGACATGCAGAGCATCATGAGTAAAGTAGATTTGAGAAGACACACTTGAAATTAGGCAAGCTCTGGTTTTTAAAGACCCACTCCAATGAAAATTGTTACTTTTTTTAACATATGTGCCTTTTTTTTTGATGATTGATGATATATATATATACATATATATATAAAGAAAATGACGCTCCTAATTACATTTCTGAGTATTTCTTTATTCAAATCATTGTATTCAGAATCAGATTTAAAAAATGCTGTTTAAAAAATAACTTATTTGTGACAGAAAATATGCTGGGTGGGCTACAAGCTCCCTGTTCTGAGCTTCCAGCAACCGGGAGGTGAAAGGGAGCGAGGTTTCTCTGTACTAACGGCCCCGGCCACAACCCAGAGGTGAATTTCTAATGACCTCCTGTTGCTCTGCAGAAACTATGACAGGTTTTTTTGATAAAATAATAAAAGACCACTGGAAGTGCTTTTAAAATAGCTCATAAGATGATCGGAGTTGGTCTTTAAGTAGGTTTGGGTGTCTTTGCTGCAGGTTTGCAAGCATATAGACTAGAAACATACTATATGAAGGAAAATATGATAAATCACCCTTTCCGCTTCTTTATATATAAGTCACTGTAGCACCCACCCATGGGAAATGCTGTGTTTTTAAATTGAATTTATATTGAGCTCAGTTGAAATGTGTAAATGCATTGCAGAACCCCAAGCAAATGAGTTGTTTCTGGCGTTCCCTATAATGGTTTAAGAGCATGTTCACAGCGCACCCATAAAAATCAATGGAAATTGTTACATTTGGTGCAGATATGTCACATCACTTGTGGCGTAGTTTGCTCTCCTGTGGAGGGAAGAGCTGACGCAGAGAAATAGTGTGATTGATCTGCTGTCAGAGGGGGAGTTAAAGAGAAGATTTGATGCGAGCAGAGGATGGAAGGGAGAGGCAGAGGATGCAAGCGAAGGTGAGAGGAAGGACGAAGTCACAGGAAGATTTGAGATTGACAGTGAAACCATGACAGTGGGAAAGCGTTAAGAAGGAGTGAGACATTTTCTAAAAGTTTTTCACTGTTCCAACTGAAATAGTAATAATGGGATCTAGCTTTTACTTTTATTGCTTGTTAGACTACAGCTATGTTTTATTTTTACCAGCACATTCTAATGTCTTGATCTGTACTTTCTTTCTGTAGATGCTGCATTAACTACAGTAGAAAGCAGCTTGTCCTTTTTCTTATATTACATTTGTGCTCAACATTGAGGTTATAAAAGAAAGCAACACTTTAGAAACCTAGGTAAACTTTAAAGTTTGCTTTATTTGAAGTGTCTGCCTGTGGAGAATGCATGATATAAAATGTGAGCACAACTGGGGTTATGTTTTTATGCAATTGCTAAATACTAATCTGCTTATGAAATAACATGTTAAAAGTCCTATATCTTGATAATGTTACAGCTTTAAGAGTAAACTGTATCCATACATATGATAGTATATTACCTTTAGCACACTAAAGAACAAATTGTTTATGAAATTAGTTATTTTCGTAAGCTATTTTCCTACCTGTACGTAAGACACCTCGATCCCTGTGGCTCCACCTTTCACTCCTTGTGGGTGCCGCCCATTTCATGACATCATCTTAGACCCGGCCTCGGCAACGTATCTTGGTTTTGCCCACAAAAACAACTTCCAAACCTTTGCAAAGATGGATGTGCATAATGGGCATGTGAAATGAAAGCATTTTGCCAATCACTGCTAGCTTCAAGCAGAAAGTGTCAGCCTGGGGGCGGTGCTGCCAGTGCAGACTCTTCTTGGAAGGGGCTGTTCTCACTTGTCTATGTAACAATGTGAGGTCACATTCATTTTTTTGGATTTGGATGGGGTGACGCTCAGAGAGCAAGGTTTTAGATGAATTCTCAGAGTTGCGTGAATTGATAAAAATACATTTTTTTTGTTGTTTTTTTTTTATGAGGTATTAACAGTATAATACACTCAAAATCTAAAAAAAAAAAACCTGAGTCTAGGTCTCCCTGTGCTGGTCCCCAGCCCGGATGAAATACAGGAATGTGTTTGGAAAAACTCTCTCCCAAACCGGATGAGCAGATCAGTGAAAGCTGATTCTCTGTGGTGAAAAAGTATCAGTGCTTTACTATAATAACAAGAGTATACAGTAAAGAAAAGATGTCAAAGAAAACTTAAAAACAGTAGGACAGAAAAAAAACACGATTGGCAAATAAGTTTCTTTTATAAGTGTGTGGGGTCATGGTTTGCATGTGTTAATGGAGGAGCTTTGCAAAGTATGGGATATGCTTTATTTAAATAAAGTTTATGTGACTGAACAAAAGTAAGAAATTTATTCTTAAAAGCCATTCTTAAAAGGTATGTCTTAAGTTGTATTTAAAACTGATATTATGTGCAGCAAGGGATATTATTCCAAACTGGGGTTCGTCAACAGAAAATGCAGGGTCACCTCAGTGATTCATGGATTTTAAAACTCTATAACAGCTGCAAAAAGTTGGAGGAAGACCATTGAGAGGTTTAAAAACTAACAATCAAACTCCTAAAATTACATTTTTCCCGGAAAGTGGGCTCTTATGGTAACAGTTGTCCTTGTTCTCCTGTGGTTACAAAACTTTTTCGAACCTGCATCGGATGGACAGCAGAGCAGTGGAGCAGCAGGTCTAAGCTGAAATATGGATGATATTTACTCATAAACTGAACAGTGACTGATGGCTCATCTGCAGTGCCAGTCGTTCCATTCAAAGTATTCGGCCATGGAATCATTAGCTAAGCATTAATAATGCAGTTGCAGCATTGCACTTGAATTTATTGCAGTCAGAAAATGCTTCAGTGAGGCTGGAATGACTGGTACCATGTCTTTTTTTATGCAATAATAGGAAGACGTCTCATCAGTTAGTTTTTAATTTAACTTTTTACAAACTGGAAATGCACAAACAAATATTTACCACAGAGATCCACATATCAAAAATATATTATTATATGTCTTGGATACTTTAAATTAATCTGAAGAGTGTCAAACTTAGACTAAGTGATGAATAAGTAATAATTGTATATTATATAAGATCTAAAAAGCTTTTTTGATTCATTTAAGATTGAAAATCTATTAAACATTAGACCTACAACACATATCTTGTTTTTGCTTTAATAAAATAAAAAAAGCGAATTAAAAATGATTTTAGCAATAAAATGTTCTTTATACACATACACTGTGTATATGTAGTTTAGCCTGTCAGTCTGTTGCATCAGAAAGTTAAATAACTCACTCATTTTTTACTTTAAAAGGAGCATCTGCTCCACTGCTCAAAGGTACAATGACATTTATAAACCTGCCCATGTACCGGAAACGCTGCCACTGGAGGTTTTAATATTCACCGAGCCAGGCTGCAGGGGCAAGCTGAGAAGAACTGCGCTAATACAGCAGCTGCTTCTTTTGGCTTTTCCTTACTCTCCACTCGGACTTCAAAGAATATCTGTGGTTGCCAGGCTTGATGATAGTTGATAACCTACAACTTTTCCAGGCTTCAAGACTCGGAGGAAAGTGAATGTACAAAATATTGCCTTTAGTAAAACCTTGCATTTTCTTTTCCTCACCCTACAGTTCCTTTCATCAAGATTTATAGGTAAGAACAGCTTTTTAACAGATCAGTGATCTCCATTATAGCCAATTCTGCTCCTCGTTGTAGAAAAAACGAAACTGTCAAATTATATATATATATATATATATATATATATACTGGTTTTACAAATCTTACTCTGCCTTGAGGGGCTTTACCGTCTACAGCATTTAATACACTTTTTTTCCTTAAACCCTTTGCGCTGATAGAACTGAACTTTTTCGTTAAAAAAACACTAAACAGAAAAGAAGACGGAGAGGGCAGAAAAAAGCAGCTGAAGAAGAACCCCTGTAGGGGGACATTGAAAGCAACGGATGTCAGTGAAGAGAAGCACAATAAACACTGGGGAAATAGGATCTTGAAATAAGTTTTAAATCTTCCAGGTGTTTGAGATAAAGGGCTTTTCTCTCACTCCATGAATGAGTACCCAAAACACACAAACTGAAAGACCAATACTACATGAAGCAGAAAAAAACATCCACAGTGTTCTGAAAGGCTCATTTAATTGGAAAAGTGATTCGTGGTTTAAAGACCCATTACAATGAAAATTGTGTTTTTTGTGTTTTTAACATTTTCTTATGGTACAGTGAGGCAAACAAGTATTTAGCCAGCCACCAATTGTGTACGTTCTCCCACTTAAAAATATACGAAGGGACTGCAATTTTCTTCATAGGTATACCTCAACTATGAGAGACAAAATTAGAAAAAACAATCAAGAAAATCACATAGTGTGATTTTTAAAGAATTTATTTGTAAAGTATGGTGGTCTTTAATTTCTGTCTCTCACAGACCTGTAGCTTCTTCTGTAAGGGGATCCTCTGTCCTCCACTCGTTACCTGTATTAATGGCACCTGTTTGAACTCGTTATCTAAATGAAAGACACCTGTCCACAACCTCAGTCACGCTCCAAGCTTCACTATGGTCAAGTCCAAAGAGCTGTCTAAGGACACTGGAAACAAAATTGCTGACCTGACTGAATCTGCAGTAGGTAAGCAGCTTGGTGTGAAGAAATCAACTGTGGGAGCAATTATTAGGAAATGGAAGGCATACAAGACCACAGATAATCTCTCTATCTGGGGCTCCTCACAAGATCTCACCCCACAGGGTCTAAATGATCACAAGAGTGATGAGCAAAAATCCCAGAACCACACGAGGGGACCTAATGAATAAGCTGCAGAGAGCTGGGAAAAAAGTAACAAAAGCTACCATCAGTAGCAGACTATGCCTCCAGGGACACTGCTCTAGAGGAGATCTGCATGGAGGGATAGGCCAAAATAGCAGCAACAGTTTGTGAAAACCTTGTGACGACTTACAGAAAATGTTTGACTGCTGTCATTTCCAAAAAAGGGGAATATAATAAAGTATTGAGATGAACTTTTGTTATTGACCAAATACTTATATTCCACTATAATTTACCAATAAATTCTTTAAAAATCAGACAATATTTTTGTTTTAAAAAGAGTGTATTTGTGACGTAGAAAATACATTGGGCGGGCCATAAACTCCCTACTTTGAGCTTATAGTATCGGTGAGGGGAAGGGGGGATGGAGTTGCTCAGAGCTAACGGTCCTGTTCACAATTCAGAGGTAAATTTCTAATGAACTACTGGTGCTTTGCATAACTATTTATAAGAAAAGGACAGTTTTTAAAAAAAAAATTTATTTTCGCTAAAAACCAAATAATTATAATTACCACTGGAAATGATTTTAAAATTGCTCCAAAGATGGTCTGAGTGGGTCTTTAAGTAAGATATTTAGATATACTTTTAATTTTCTCCCTTTTCTACTCCATATTCTCAGTATTTTTGGGGATCAAAACGTTACTGAAAAACTTTTCAATCACACTTTCTATCGGATTTTCATACAAACTCATTAAAGTCTGAAAAGTACAAATTGTTTTTCCTCCAGGTCATCTTTGTCTTTTAATGTTATAACAGAACAGCCTCTCGTTAAAGTCTGTTTTGTGTTTTTTCCTGGGCAGCCTGCTCTTTCATATTAAATTCAAATGCATTATTTCCTACAGCTTCGAACGCCTCCTTTCTTTTCTTAAAGGTCACACATTTCAATCAAACCATCAGACTGCTACACAAACTATATTTTTGACTCAAACAATTTTCCTGCAGCTTCTGAATAAAAAAGATGAGACATTTTGTTGTTCTGGATAGAGATAATGTCTTAACATCAACTTTTAGTAAGTTGTGACTTCAAGAAAAGCTCCAGCTGCACTTGTTTTAAATTTCTCATCTGTTGAGAGTCTGTAAGCGACTTTGCAGCCCCGCTGTTAATTGTACTCATTCACACACACATGTCTCTGAATTGTCAAGGGGATGACATTTCTGTCAGATCAGAGAGTTGCAGCATCTTTGACTTGCATTACGCTGCTGTTCAAGTTTCTCTTTTACGACTCCCAAGACAAAAGTCACCGTGCAGTGTTCCTTCCTTTCTTTTATTTAAACCTTATTCATAAGTTAAGATCTGGCTTGTTTTTCTTTTCTTCAGGAGAAATTTTGTGTCAAGTCGTCCCCAGCTATCTACATATACTCTGACAAAACTCCTGTTTGTGGAAACCTGCCTGTTTGGTTATCAAAGCTTCAGACATGAAAGGCTTTTTCTTCCTGTGATTCTAATTTACTCTCTGTTATGGCTTACAGCACTGGTGCTGTAATCAGAGAAACGGAAGGTCTTTGTTCCAAAGAACATAGATTGCCCTCGACATACATTTCAAGCCCTCCAAGTTGAAGGGTGCACCTTTATTTGTAAATGCAGTTAGCGGAAGAATACCGTCAACAATCCCTTTTTGACGTTTTGCAAGCAGCTTGTGTGGATAAAAGCCCCCCTCCCTGAACATCCCATGATGTTCCTGTCAAACCTGCATCATGAGCAGCAGGCCGAACTTAAAAGTCAACTCGGTGCTTTCATGATGAGTTACATAAATCCTGCTTCTTTCCTCCCACATGCTGTTGTCATGTAGACTCGGCAAACAACACATCCAGCGTATATCCAACCTTTTTATTTATCGTTTCAGGGATTACATGACCCAATCAATATATTGGAGGGCTCAGATCTAAATAGTACCATGGTCAAATCCTTCACTCCATGCCACCCACCAGCCACAAAGCACAAAAGCAGCTTTGTCTCAGTCTCTACTTGCCTTGCTCTACATGTCCCAAGATGCTTTGTTGCTTTGTGTGCACATCTTTTTAAGAGTCCCCCTTTTCTCTCTCCATCTCTCTCTGTCTTTTTCTCCATCCCTCCCTTGCCCTTTCACTTTCCCAATGGTGATTTGTTTTTTTCTCTGGTGGGATTTGGGATCCCATTCATTGGGAGCACATTGTTCGGCTCTTATCCACTGCGGCGCATGGGCCCCGAGAGGCAGAATGGGTGACTGTGGGTGCTTTCGTCTCTTCCTCCCTCTCTCTTTCTGCCCTCATCTCTCTCCAGCTCACTCCCTGCTTCTTGCCATGCGATGATGTCATGGCTTTTATTTGCTGTGGGGTACCCATTGATTCTCTCTCCTTATTACCCACTCCTCATACTTCCTACTTCTATCCTGCTTTCCTCCAATCCCCAATCCTATACCTTTATTTTCCTCTTCCCCAGATTCTTTTACTTCTCAAAAGGCGCTGGGGGGATTTGGAGATGCTTGGATGTTGTTTTGCACACCCACGGAACATGTTTGACACCCAGATAGGAATGGCATCAGCATCTCAAATCCTACTGCAATTCCTATTTACATATTATTGGTTTAATGTCTCCCTTTATTCCTATATCACCCATTCCTGTGATTACTTTTTATCCCTCACCAGTTTTTTTTTCCCAGCCTGCTCAGTTCAACACACAGCTTCTGCACTAATCATTAATCCGTTGATAGCATGGTGCCATTCTGCCAGGGCTTATGATGACAGTGGTAAAGGAAATCATTTCAGTTTTTTGTTGTCGTTTATTTTGGAGAGGCTGCTCTGCCTCTTGGCTGAACTGTGGATGAGAAATCTATTTCAGTTTAAACAAGATGCACTGATTGCAGAAGCACACAGCCAAATCATATTCATTCATCCCAGAGAAAATTGTTTGATGGCTACAAAGAGCTGAAAAAGACATGTTTTTCTGTTCGGCTATCCATTTAAATGCCAGATATTAGTTATAATCTAGACCTAATAGAGTACAGTGAACAGGTTGTATTCTCTGGGTTTTTGCTTTCCTTTTTCGAGTCTGGGAAGTATTTTGTATGCTTACATGGCAGTAGATCTAAAACAAATCAAAGGATATGAGCGTCAGCCCTCTTCTGTGCTTTGAAAATCTGAATATAATGAGTGGGTTGCAGCTCAGCACAGTTGTCATTCAGTATACAATGATAGAGCACAGAGTGCTTCCTCTTACTGTATGAACAAATTGTCAGTGTCTCACTGAAAGGCCACTGTCTTTGAAGCTCCACTGGCATTTGAATGTTATGATAAAAAGTAGCTTCAGGATGACGCGTGTTTATCTCCAGGATGGGTGAAACACTATACCGGTATATAATAAAGACTTGCTGTGTGTGTTAGCCTGAAAACACCAGACATTATCACTGCCCGCAGACTGCTGGATTGATTACATACATACAAAGTTAACACAAAAAGTAAGGAAATGTGTGTTTGGTCGACCATTTCTTGTTATGACAAGGCTTCTTGGCAGTAAATCCTGCACTGTTGGAAAAGAGCAAGTAAACCAACTTTGTTACTATTGAAAAAGCCTCCTGGAAAAGAAGTGAAGCTTCTTCAATAATAAAAATAAACCAAGTACAGTTCAGTCATTTTTTACCTTCTACTTCTGTTTTCAACAGTAAAAATGTTATAGCCAAGAGGCCTTGGACATTTATATGCCATTTCTTTACTGCACAAGTGAAACTGAAAACCTTCAAACTGGTAAAGCATGGAGAAGACCTCATAAGTCATTAAAGACACACTCTAAAGAGAATGGTATTTTGGAGGATTTGTGACGTTTCTCATGATAGAATACAAATGTAAAGAAAATTAAGCTTAAAATTGGATTTTAGAATAAAAATATAAATTGTGGTAAATCAGGAGCAGACAGAAAAATCCTGTATAAAAAAATTGTAGATGCTACAATTGTTGAGCCACTAGCTCCCCACTCTGCTCCATTCCGGCACTTGTAGACGACTAGATCCATGTATGTCCTAGTTTTCCTTAGTATTCCTTTTTGTTGCACCAGTGATGTTAAGCTTCGTTTCCACTAAGCGGTATGATACGGTCCGGTCTTGTATTTTGAGTCAGTATTAAAAGTATTAAAAGCCAGGTTGGTTTTTAAAGGGGCATTATATCAACACAAACTACCCAGTAATGTTGCAAATGCAGTAATAATAAAATATTTAGATTTTGGTGTGTGCTGTTGGTTAGAAATAAATCTGTCTTGATTTGACGGACACCACTATGGTTGCAAGTTACTGTAAATTCTTTTCCCATCTCCTGCTCCCACACAAATTTCAGTTCCCTCCACCCTTCCCCCTCCTGATGTATGAGAGCGACAGTGTCTGCATACCACGGGGGCACAGGGTGGCTGCCTTGGCAATCGCCTAACTGTCGCACAGAGGGGGAAACAGCCCTTACAGTTGTAGAGTAGCCTTTACTCCTCTTCTGTGGGCTCTCTCTTTCTTACAAAACCATCCATCTATATAGATGCAACTCAGCTGCCAATGCCCTCCCCCCACTCCAACCTTGTGCCCGCCTAATACATTAAAATAGCTACTGTTTCAAAACGGGGACCTTGGCTGCAGGGGTTGAGTGGCTTTTATCTGAAGACTTGGCACAGTCATTGTTAGTTAAAACTTGCACTTTAGGATGTTGGCTTGCTGATTTCTTCTTCTTTTTTAAGTTAAGCCGTCCCACTCGCTTTTAGGAGATTAAAGTTTGCGACTACTTTTTCAAATGCTGACTTAGTGCCATGTTGTTTTTCTCAACAGACACCAAGCATTACGTTTGAAGGGGAAACCTGACTTGTAAAACTTGGATTTGTTTAATACATCCAAATATATGGTTGTCATTTTTGAAAAAGCCAGAACCTCAAGCAGGATTCTCTAGTATTAGTTCATATTATGCATTCAGAACCCAGCCAGTGCAGCTTTCTTGTGGTGGCTGAACTTCATTATCCAGCCCTGTTGGAAAGGAAACAGAGAGTATATGTTTGGCAGCAGAAGCTGGTACATGACAAGGCAACCTCCCTCTTTCTCCATATCAGACAGTGGTTACTTGCTGCCACCAACATAATCGTCTTGTTATGGCTTACAAACGGCTCGTGTTCCTTGGCTTGTTTACCTTGGCTCTTGAGCTGATCATGTCTCCATTTTCTCTGCCTTCCAGTGTGGAGCTTCCTGATTTACATGCTCTTAAAAATGAGTGGTTTCAGCTTAAAATAAAAAAAGACTGAGATATATTTTGGGAACTGTTGATATTAGGTGTTTGGGTGGTTAAAAATATTTGACTTTTATTGCCACTTTGGTTTATATGAAGCATGAAGCAGTTATCGATCGGTCTTTTGTAGTAATAATCACTTCAGAATTTCAAAGTAATAGAAATAGTCTTGCATTAGAAAATCCATAAAACCTATTGGGTTTTCACATTTTCAGAGCTAATCAGTGTAAAATATGATCAGCTTTATGGTATTTAGCATTTCAAAGATTTCATGATCTTGTGATCACACCACTGCCCACAAGTTAAACAAATTCCCACACTTTTTTCTCAGAGCAGGACCCTCTTGAAGATTCCAGCACCGAAATTTCAGAAAAATACTTTTATGAACACACATATGAACAATAACAAATAAAGGTTGCTAGATTTAATACAGAACTTCCCATCAAACCCTCTGACTAATCTTATGCTTCTTGGCTTCTCATGGCATTCTGGGTAGTGTAGTCATAGGATAAGTTGCACAAACACACTTATCTGTCTAAACATTTATATGTGCCCCTATATTGTAATTTTAACCTGCAATGTGACAGTTGACTAAGTCAACTCATAGAAGACCCAATGATCTGTTGATAAAGATATGTTAGCAAAAAACACAAAATGTGCATATTTTTCAACTAAAATGTCAAAAAAGTTATTTTAAACGATAAACTTTAAATTTAACTTGAGTTAGCCATTCTGTGTAAATTCCATTAGGCATGCTGCTACTATGTAATTTTATTTTATTTTATTTATTTATTTTATTTATTTATCTATTTACACACATAAAAAGAACATAGTAATGCAAGCAAAATATAAATACAGAAAAGTAAAATCATGTGATGGTGTGTTACAGAAACCCATCTGGGTTTATTCATGATGGTAACATACCTTTGTAGGAAAATAAAATAAAATTCAGTAAGTAAGAAAATTGTGAACTAGACTGAAGAATCTAAAACAAAAAAAGCAAACAAACACTTCTAACACAACAGTTCCAAATCCAATTGATTTTATGATAATTAAGTTGTTAAACATATCTTGAAAAAAAAAATCAAACCCCCTTTTTATACTTTGAGATCAAAATCCATTTAAAATTATTTTTCTTGAATCTTGCTATCAAGAACTTGAACTCCTTTAATAATTTGTTTCCACAGTAACACAAAGAAAACTAAGACTGTGACTTATGGATAGGAGGAAGGTGGAATGTGTGCCCTTGTCTGGTGCCATATAAGTGAAGTTGATTTTATTTTTTATTTTTTATGAAATAGTATTGAGATAGAATTTGTTCAAGGTTCACAGTTGCTCCTGAACAAACATGCAATACAAATTTGCTTTATTTTAAAATAAATGCGCTTCTTGTGGGGTTACATAAAATAACATTGAAGGAAAAAAAACAACTTTAAAATTTAAATGTCTTCCTACAGCCTTTAGTTAAATGTCTTCCTACAGCCTTTAGTTAAACAACATTATTGAAAAAAATGTACTTTTTTTTTAAAAACTGTTGCAACTTCCATTTTTTTGTGCTGCAACAATCATAAAAATGCCCACAAGTTCCTGGAGGGAGTTAGTATCTAAATACTTACTGGACAAAACTTCTAGGTCCATTTACATTGTTTTTCATTACATTTAGTCCTTATTTTGTAGACACTACCAATGTCGTTTTATGTAATTATGAGCCAGTGTGTGGATATTATTCATTAGTCTACATTATGACTCTAAAGTGGTGCAGCAGCTAAACAAATAATTATAACCTTTCAGAAAAGAGGTACTTGACTTTATGTAGTCTGTCACATGAAATTTTTTTATGTAGTCGGTAATTAGTTACCAGAAGCTGCAAGCACGCCACCTTAGATCCACTTTGTTGTTTAGAAACAGAAATTAAGCCTGTTCTAAACAAAAGATATATTAATTAAACTGCAATTTGTTTTTTTGCTATTTATTTTTGATAAATTATAATGGTTAGAGATATGAACCCCTGGCTGGAGGGTTTCTGGTTGAAGCCCCAGTACTAACAGCCTTTGAGTAATACAGTTAAACCTGGGACAGATGCCTGCTAGCATTTACTCTGCCCTCTTTACACCACCAGGTGCCCTTGAGCAATACAAAATTGCTTCAGTGATGTTGCTTAGTTGATCTGTGGTTGTGCTGGGCATTTCCCAACTATGAATATCAAAATGTTGAGTCTCAACAGGGAAGAACTCCAAAAGAGAAGATTAAAAAAACATGAAAATAACATTTTACTGACTAGAAAGAGCCTTTTTTGATTCAGCAGTAAAAATTCTATTAGTATAGAGACATGTTTTTCTCTAAAACACGTTTTTTATTAAATAAGTACACATTGAAAGCTGCTATTTGTTGTAAAAAAATAATTCATCTTAAGTATTCATTATCAGTACCTTAAAAACTGTTTTTTTTAAATCTAAAGTTATTTTGGGTAGTTTAAAATGTAACATAAAATTAAGAAAATCAAAGCAAGTGATGCATGAATGATGCAAATATTGCAGTTATTTTTACATTGTTGCATTCAAGTATTTAAACACACAGTTCCAAACGTATAAACTTAGTTAATGGTGTTCCTCCACTCGGACTGTAGGTATAAGACATAAGACGGAAAATTGAAATGATTTAAATGAACTAATGAATTCTATTTTTTGCTTAACATTTAATCTTAAGCATCATCCAAAGTATTCCAAAATGCATAAAAAAAACTGTAGGTATTTGGATAAGTAGTCCACAGAGGAACTGTTTCCTGTGCCTACAGATAAGCTGTCAGCACTCATTTCAGTTCAAGGTTAAACAGCTGGTAGGTGTCTAAGGTGATTTGTTTCTTTTCACCGTTTTCACTATCCATGTAGGCAGTGTGGGAGGTGTAAACAGCATGAAAGCATAGAGGTCTTTCAGGAAAAACCTGGCTTAGTTTCATTTTGACCACAAGAAGATTTTTGTCAGTCCTTTGGCCCTTTGTGGAGCTTTCTGCATGGCTGTCTTTATTTCCACAACAGGAAGCAAAGCCTATAAAGTCTGATTATGGAGGTGGAACTTTTGACATAACCCAGGACCTCCTGGGTTTAATTGTAGTTTGTGAATGGTCGAGTATTTCCAGCTTTTCTGTTAAAGTCGTCCCTGTCTTGATTGCCACAATCACTTAAGATCTTTAAAATGTGTCATAAATAGAAGTTTAACTCTTTGTAAACACAGCATTCAAATTCGGTAATTTATGCCAACTCTAATCAGATGAGCAGACACAGGCGCATTGAGCCTCGGTGGTCTGGTGAGCCTCAGAATTGAGGCAGAATTTTGAGAAAGAAACGAATACGGCCAATTTAAAGAAATGGAATCTGGGCAAAACAACGTTGATGATTTGTTTATCTAAAGCAGATATTCACAAGTCAAACACACTCATGCCACTGAAGTGTAGAAACTTTGTAAGCTTAGTTAAAGAAAGTGCATTTTCTTGTTTGGCGTGTTTGGTTTGTAGGTTGCTGTTTGACCACTGTGGTAGTCTCGACACTTCTTACGGGAGTTTCGAGGTGGAGTACCTGTCTTCACTACTTAATCTGTTTAATCCACCCAGATTCTTGGAAATGAGGAGGATTAAAACAAATTTCTGGGAATTTTTGGTCAAAAAGTGCTCTTTTAAAGCTGGTCTCATATAATCAATTGGTCAATATGGTGAATTGCTAAAGTTTCCACGAGGTAAATATTTAAATTAACAAAAATAAAATGATGTTTTTCTTTGTTATTTTCTTCAGAGCATTTTTGTTTCAGTTTCAGCATTTTTTGGCTGATCCACATGATAAAGGTTAGCTTACAAATAAACGTAAAAACCAACTTTAAAGCTTTTTTGTTCATATTTGCTTCTGCCATTCCCACATTCCCACAATTATTCATGTGTTTTGCTAACTTTGCCAGCTCTGCCGTCACTCATGCATCTGTTTTCAGTCTTTGACTCACCTCTCCTCTGCGCATTTTCTGCTCAGCTTTCATTTGCATCAAAGGATGCATTCAAACCAAACAGTTGTCACGACTCTTTGAGGGTTAACTGCAGATTCTACTAAAGACTTTGTGAAAAGCCAAAAAAAAAATCCCACTTCATTTTTTAATCTAAAAGGCTCAGATAGGAATGTTAAAACCCATGCGGTAATCTTTGCTCTATATTTTCTTTTCGAAAGCCAACCTTTCTAACTCTTGTTTGAAAGGCTGACATTTTAGAAATGCTCCTTTTTTCTGGGATGGAAAAGGGTGTTCTACTGCGATGATAAAGAACATGTTTTCAAAAAGCCAAAACAGGTGTTGTTATAGTTGTCCTCTGCCATAGGTCGTCTATGGCAGGCCTTTAAAGTAAGAATACTCCTTTTGTAGACGTATGACCTGTTAAGAAACATAAAAAAGATGCTGCACTGCTACAGCACCTCTAATGAACAAACATGTATTGTCTCCCAGAAGAGCTTTGCTTATTTGTCCACATAATAATTGCAAAAGCCCATTAGAGCGTTCTTATTTAATATCAGCTACTATCAACATTATGCAACATTTTAATTACATGCATCTCTCTTTATTAGGAGTTGTTGCATGATAGACTCACAGGAAGAGGCATCAGGTAGCCCTATTATTTTTGACATTATACCATGATGCCATTATTGAAAAAGGTTGAACTGTTATTGTTTCACTAAAACGATTGTAATTGTAACCGACAACTTGAGATGTGTTAATGGGTTCAAGTACAGATTAGTGATTAATTAGAAGTTTATAGGCTGGAGGCGGCTCCTGTTTATAGTGCTTCCTAAAATAGTTCATACCCCACAGGTATGATTAATCTTGAGGAGCACAGTCTTTCTTCTTATAGCATAAAAACACTCCTTCTTTCAAATCAATACTCATATGAGCACATCTTTGGATAAAGGGGTATAACAGGACTGAGTTGTCTTTTTCTCTTTTTTTAGCAATTTTTTGTCAGTGTTTGTGTCAAATGAAATACATAGAGGTCAGAGCCAGAGATATGTAATATTAAACACATATTTTCAGTGACACCTCTGCAAGCCTAAAATATTAAACAGTGGGGAAATCATCGATGCAAGCTGGAAATCCTAACATTTTCATTTTTTTTTAAATGAATTGTCAAGACTTTTTTTTGTGTCCATCACTTCACAATCCCTTTTGAAAGGGAACAAACATCCACGCTACTTTTTCAGCAGATTGAGCAATGAATCCATCTTTTGCCCATGTAGCAGAAAAACAGCCTCAACATGCAACATGTATAAATCTTTAATTATTTTCTTTCTGGGAGTGATTGGAGTTTCTAGAGTTTTTTTTAAATATTGCATACAGACTGTCTTGTCTGAGGATGGCCTGATTAGAGGTTTCTATCTCAGCGAAAGAAATATGGGACAGTTTGAAAGAACCTTTGTTTCAGTACAGACAGTGCAGTGAATCATATTCAAAGCTGTTTACACGGCTGTCTGTTTTATGATAATGTGGGTCAGAGAAAATCTATCAAGATGTTGAGAGAAGAGACGGTAAAGTATCCCTTATTTCTCACTCTGGTTTGTCAGTTTTTGCTGTTTTCTCGCCACCTCAGTCTTTATATCCTTCATTATACCCATATGTTAGCCATTCAGATACATTATGTTTGCAGCTTTATAACCTTTGCCAGCTTGTCTTATTGGTTCCAAACCAATCATTTAGATTCTGAGCAATGAATCAAAAAAAAAAAGAAAGATCCTCCAAAAACTCATTTTCTTCAGCTATACATTTAAGATTGATAGACGCAGTGCAGACACTTATATAGACAACATACATTTATATGTAAATGTGTAAACACTGATTCATATTTCTGATTATGGAAGAACATAAAAGTTGTATTCAATAGCATCTTTAAATTCCTTTTCTGTTATTTTTTATGCTAAGATAGTCCTGCAATAACTTCAAAATGTATATAATACAATTTAAAGATGGATCAGCTGTACTGTCTGAGGTTTTTTATCTGTAACTTTACAATACATTTAAAAGAAAATGATAATTTTTTATGAGACTTAGGTTCCTTTTTTTATTATTATTTTTGTTTAAAACTTTAAATCCAGCCATTCAATTGGGATTGTAAACAGACTTTTGTGCAATTATTAATATTAAGTCTGGCTAATTATGCCCCACTAACCAGGTCCAAGTTTTCACAGAAATGTGTTAGAACTTTTTCCATTAAGAATTCCATTTTAATTAAACTGCACTAAACTTAAATACACCAAATGCCCTTTAAAGTCCTCCTAATCAAACAGTTAAATAATCAGCCTTATTTATATACCACTTTTCATGTAAACGTTTGTCACACACAGTGCTTTGCCCCAAGTACGATAAGATTCAACACACTAACAATTCACCATAAAACGCACACACAAATAAACAGAAAACATAAAAAAAGGAAATATAATAGAAAAAAGATAGGAAAGATAGGAATTTAATTGCAACACTACCATCTGCCTTTTATTGAAATCGCCGCAAAGTAAGAAAATGTTTCGGATGATGAATAAAAAAGCATACAAAAATTTAAAAACTGTAGAAAAAGTAAAGATACAAGTAAAAAAGAATTAACTAAATATTTTTAAAAAGGATTTTTTAAATATATTTTTATAATCAAAGTTGTAGTATATGGTGTGAGTTAGAGTTTTTTTTAGAAAAATGTTATCAAATAAATGAACAAATATATTTTTTATTTTAGAAAAACCACATCAAGGCTTAAAAATAATTAGTAAAGTAGAAAAATATATAACATAGCATATACAAATATGAACACACATGCTTCCACATGCTTTTACTGAATCTAAATCTTTTACTGAGTTATCTGATTGTTCATATTATACCTCAAATAACTTGCGTTAAAGAAAAAAATTATTTATCAAGAACATGTTAAAAAGAGGAACCAGCGCAAGAATTGTTATTCTGACAAATATAGTGACTGAGTAATCGCTGTTTATTTCTCAATAGAAGTCTGTGGAATTTTGGCTTTCTGGGACCAGTGGGTACTTCGTATTTGGAATGATGTCCCCAGTTCTAATAGACAATCAATGCATGCTGCATTTAAATCAGTGTTAAAAAGGTAGATTTCAACCTGCATTTGAAAGTCTCTTCTGAAGCAGAAGCTCTCAGGAGGCGATTCTAGGCGTGGACCACAGCAGTGAAAGCAGCCTCACAGTGAGCTTTGGTTCTTACAGTGGGAATTTTTAGCAAACCTGCACCTGAGGTCCTAAAGAGTTCTAAGGAAATGTAGGATACAAAAAAGATCTGAAAGATAGAGACCATTAAGATATTCATAAAAGAATCTTAAAATTGATCTTGAAGCCCACAAGCAGCCAGTACAAAGACCTGAAAACCGAGGTAATGTGAGCTCTCCTTCTGTTAAGAGGCGAGCGGCTGAGGTCTGTTGAGCCCTATTGAACTTTGTTTATCGACTCCTTAGGAAGACTAGAGAATAGACCATTACAGAAATCAAGCCAACGTATAATGAATACTTGAAGGAAGATCTCTGCACTGGCCTTGGAGAAATAATCTGACTGACCATTTTTCGTCTTTCAAAGATGATAAAAATAACATTCTAGTTGTTCAATGAGTTGTAGTAGGAAACCACTATCAGCATCTGAATATACTCGCAGCCAAGATTGTATTACTAGATGATCATGTTTATTTTTGACTCTCTCAGCCTCATGTAGCAATTACTCACTTGGTTTAGCTGCAATAAGTTCATGGTCATCCATATTTTAAGACACAGCGAATCAGGGATTCTGTGAATTCTGTCGTGAGTATCCTCAGCATAGTTGTGGAAATTCAGGCATTGTATTCTGATTACATTCCCCAATCACAGAATGTACAAGTTAAAAAAGTGTAAGACCTATAATATTAGCTTGTGGTACACCGCATGTCAGGCTGTGCCTTTTGAAAGAGTAGTTATCTGCATAATATTGGTAAGACAAGATTTTAACCAGCTACAAATGGTTCCAGTAAGACCCACAATGTAATGTAGTTGGGTTAATGAATGAGTGTCTTTAGGCTCACTGCTGAGCCTAAAGTCATTCACAACCTTCACCAGGGTCAGTCTCTATACTTAAAACTTGAATGGAACCCTGCAAAATATGGCTGTCTTAAAATATAATCATTCACTGTTTAAAAACAAGTTTCTCTAAAACTGCACAAACATTACAAGTTGGTTAACTGTTCTATATGTCCCTATTTCCTGAGATATTTAAACAGATCTGGTACAGAGGCTGTTTCTTTGGTTTAAACGATACTGGTGACAGAGCTTAAACTAGGGAGGTTGTAGTTCATTAGGATTCATTTAAATTACATTTAAAGTTAGCAGCTAAAGTCTGCTTTCCAGAGTTGTTAAGATGCAACCCATCATGGATAGTGGTGCCAGAACAGGATTTTATTCTTGTGGACCGAAGTTGTTCTCAGAATTCAAATCACACATCTTGCTTGCAGATTGAAGCCAGGTATGAAGAGCAAGAATAGTAGATGAGGACGGTTTTCCACTGTTGCAGAAACTGTCACACTGAGATAGCAGCATGTGGTGGCATTTGCAAAAGAGATTTTCTGGATAATAGAATTTTTCGAATGATCAAAGTTGCGTGTGGGAAAGGAGGAGGTGGAGACGATTGATCTGGTAACTCATTGCTTTCTGTGGGTGATTGGGGATTGTGGGGACAGAGGATTGTCAAGAGAAATCCATTTAAGAATGTGAAGGAGCACCGCAATGCTGTCATCTGTGCATCAAGACGAATACTTGGCATAAGCTACAAATATTACAATCCTTATGTCAAGCCACTCCTAAAACACAAATGTCAGAAGCATCTAACCTAGGTTTCAGGAAAAAAAAAAACTAATTGTGCTGTTGCTTAGTGATCCAAATCCCTCTTTGAAAATGAAAGTTAGTGTTTTGTATAAAGTTGTTTCAATCAGTGCAATGTTACTGTACTTGACAGGACCGCAACATTTCCTGACCTAAAACCCAACACAAAGTGTATGGACTGTTAGGAGAAAAGAGACACAAGACCAACCGATGCAGATGACATAAAATAAACTTGGGTTTTCTTTACATTTACACAATCTCACAGGTTGTTGCCTTCACACCACAGTGCAATGATTCAGAAAATCATGCTAAATGAGGTACAACCAAGTATTGTTTTTTAGAAAAATTAACAGTTTTCAAAATCCTGACAGTTGGGCTGAAAATGCAATTTTTTGATTGGCCTGAAACACGATCAAACATGATAATTTTCTCATCATTGTGATAATATCTGCTTACAATCAGAGTTGGGCAGCGAATACTCTACAAATCCTACAATGCACTGCCAGCATGTTTGCACTAAAAGCTCCAAAAGGCCTGTGGGCGAAAGTCCTTGCCGCCCTAATGAAGATAAACAAGTCATCACACAGGAGTCGTTTTACTCATGAAACTCCTTTATTCTTGAAGATTTCTTCAGCTGAAAGCCTGGCGCCTCACACTGATGAACTTGTATCCAAGAGACATTTCAGAAAAGTGAGGATCCATCAGAGCAGTGAACTGAGATTTAATTCTTTGCAGCTCTAAAACATTTTTATTTTTCACACAAGAAATTAGATTTTGTCTGTTCTTGGCCTTCAGTAAAATGTTGTAAGTTAATAAATAATCTAGAAAAGCTACAAAGCTTTAGGAAATAAATGTAATTGATTTTGTTTCTTTTTTAAACTTCCTAATGATCACAAATCTTACATCACAAAGAATAAAACAGATCTTTAATGTAGAATTCATTGTTGCCCTTTTTTTCTTGGTGCCTCAGAAACATTGTATCTTTTAAGTGTTATTCTTTTATGCTTTTTATTGGCCAGTGGGGATTTTTTTCATTGAAAATTACAATTAAAATCTCTGGATAAAAAGTAATAACCTCTTTTTTAAGTAAAATTTTGTGAATAACGTTATTAAATGTCTTGCAGGCTATTTCTCTTTTAAATAATATATTTTTGCCTGTTGTTGGCCATCTAGGAATAATTTTCATTGGAAATTACAATAAAAAGCTCAAAATAAAAAGTAAAAAATCTTGTTTTTAGCATTCATTTTGTGAACATTGCTGAAAATATTTTGCAGGCTCAGTTCATTTTAGGTTGAATTCATGCTACAAGGTCATTTGTAATTTGTCATTAAACACTGAAGTAGTCCAGCCTTTGACTTGGACAATTTTTCTTAGTATTAGCCCACTGCGTATTTGAGTTTTATAAACTGAATTTTTTTTTCATGTATTTGTATAAAGTAAAAAAAAGGCATATGATGTGCTAGTGACCTGAAAGTCATTGAATTCCTAATTTACATTCACACTGCCACTTATCTGAAATGTGTTTTGTAAGTTAATGACTTATTTCTCTTAGTCCTCCTCTCAGCTGCTACTACTACTACAAACAAGGTAGCTGAGAGTTCCAAAAAGAAAAAGTCTCAAAGCAATTCCTTATTTTAAAATCCCCTGTCTCTTCCTTCCACTTTTGATTCTAGCATATGCTTGTGCATGGTTTTAAGATGATGATTTAGATGCTATACAGAGGACGATTTCTACTTAACTGGTTTTCTTTTTAAAGTCTGTGTAGACTGATTAATGATAAGTGCTTCTTACATCAGCCGTAATTGTATTCTGAGGCAATTAGCAGTCCACAATGTGCTGTTTCACTATGACTGTTTTCTAAATGATACAGGAGGGGAGCAAAAAGTAGGAGCACTTTAGTTATCATATCCTATCAGATCCTTACAACCACGGTCCTTTATCATAAAACTCGCAGTAGAGGCAAGCCCGATCACTTTGATAACATATGAAGTGGAAAAATAGAAACAAGGCTGTTGGTTTTTGTTAAGGGATCTTTCTGTTTGTTTTGTTTTTGCCAGGATTTATTTTAGGTAAAAATTAAAACTGACTCGCAGCCAAACAATAATGATGTTTCTTGCATTGCATATTGCATAAGCAATTTGGTTGCTTAGTGTACAATGGTTATGTTTTTGGACTGTCAGAAGAGTCTTCAGAATCTGTTTTGATGCATGCATTTGATGCAGGAATCTCTCAAACACAGCAGAGTTGATGCATAATCAGTTCATCTCGTCTATAATGCATATCCAAAATGCCCATCTTGATTTTCATCTTCCTCACCGAACGCCTCCACTCAAACTAACTCAGACAGTCTCCTTGGTCGTGTCTTCTCCTTGCATCGGAGGGGTGTGCAGACATGTCTGGACTCCTTTCTGGATGTTTGAAAGTATGTTTCAAAAAGTTTCTCGTCAGCTATAAATATTAGAGTGAGCTGAATCTGAAAGTAAAAGCAGTCAAACTGACAGTCTTGCCTTTGATGGTTTGGTCTTTCAAACAGAGGGAACCAAAAGGTGGGTCAGGGAGCTGGGGAGCATGGCAGTGTTGAACTGAGTGCTGTGCTTCTGTCATCTGCAACTTAAGTCAACATCATGGAAAAGCAGAGTTCTCTTATTTCTCTGACACGAAGACAAAAATGGCACATGTTGAGGAGCTACAGAAGCACTCAGCACTAGGTTTCTGGGTGGCCTGGAACCTTCATTATTCAAATTTTCAAGTGAGTGTGAATTTAAAAAAAACCTTTTGAAACAATGCAAAACTTTGGATAAAAATGTGCATTATTTTAGCTGATATCTCGAATGGAAAGAAAAAATACAGAGAAAAGGATGATAACGTACCTTTTTTACCCGTTACTTAAGTTCAACAAATTTTATTGTCTGTTACCTAAATTAGTAAACACACAGATTTGACCAATTTGTTATTTTTAAAACTATATGCTGCAAAACTTGAAATGATTAAATTTTAAAACTAGTTATTTAGCAATAAATTTGAAAGTAAAATTAGAAACAAATCAATTAGTGGTGTTTGTTTTTCATTTTTGCATCTTATATAATTGACTAACAAAAGTAATTGAAGCTGAATATGTGTTAAAATCCATTCATCTTTGTTTCTTCACGTGTCATTAGCCCTGCTATTTTAAAATCACACAACAAACATTAGTTGATCAATTTTAAAATCGTTCCCAGTTGTTTTTTTTTTTTTTTATTTGATTATGCCGTTCTTAACCAGAAGTAAAAAACTTGACATTTTTCAGTACATAGTTTCTGGAGAGCGGTAGTAGTTCATTAGAAATTAGCCTTTTTTTGTTCGGGTAATGATTAGCTTAAACCTTTAGGTTTCATTTTATACCATATAATTTGATATCTTTCTTGGAAGAATTGTGTGCAAAGAAAGCAGTAATTGGAGGTGAACACATTCTGCATTTGTATGTAGCCATGGAGGCCATTTTTCTCATCAGGATATTTAATTTTCCACCCTCTCCCCCCAAAAAAAAGCCGATCAGAGACATCAGTATAAAGAAAAACGCCACTAAATTATAGGGCAGATGTTTAGGGAGGATTTTTCTATGTAAATTATTAGACATTTGAATTTCCTTGGAGTCTTTTGTGTAAAAGTGTTATACAAGTTTTCACAGCTGCTTGCTGGGTACTGCCCTGCAGTTCTTTTCAAAAATCCATTGTTCATACTCTTTAGTTGAAGTAGATTGGTCTTTTCTACCTTCAGCATTGCTCAAGATAACTGCTGTTTCCTTTTTTTCTGCTTCTTTCATTTTTCTGGAATTATTACCCAAGTTTAGGTAACCTCAATCATACTGGTTGACTGGGTTGTAGCTGAAATGTGTCTTCCAGAAGAATCCCGTCTAACAGCTGAGCTGCTGAGATAGCTGCAATCCTTTCTTTGAGCTGTGTCAGTTTGACCTCTCAACCAGCCTCGTGCTGCAACCCCATCAAGGTGTTCAGCTTTGGCCTTTTCAATAATTCATCCACCAAATTTGCGGGGACGAGTCTGATGTTAGTCTAACAGTTTGCTATTAAAGTTGGTCCATGCTCTAATTGGAGTGACATGTGATCCCCATCGGTCTGCGCTTATTGTCAGGAGAATAAAGTCCAAATACCAAGAGCTGTCACAGTTCCAACAGCTAGATTGAAAGTGGCAGAGTAAACTGTGGCTGACCTGTCAGGGATTCCTGTGATTAGTGCGACACACTGACACATTCACTGCCTGATGCACTTTATCAACACCAGCCGTTCACTCAGGCTCATTCTTTCTTATAGAATAAATCAGTTAGCATGCATATTTAAACTGCTCTCCACTTCTACTTTTACAAATCTTTTCCACCAGTTCAAATATCTCTTGTTTGTTTGTGAGCTATGTGCTGCTTCACCTTCTGCCTCACTGTTGTTCTCTTGGAGCTAGGAAGACATTTTGCAGCTATTTAAACAAATACACAAACTTTTATTTGCTTTACCTTGCAAACCCGTGTCATGGAGAGGCATAATTACAAAGTCTAAAATCTGTGTTGTTTTACATTCAGCTGACACTGACCTTTCATGCAAACACAAGTCCAGGAGTGGTCATTTAGAATAATTGCTTTTCAGACTTAACTCAGTCTTAAATTGCTTTATTTTAACCATTTACTCTACGGGTTACAACCTTTTCCCACCAGCAATAGAATCTACATGTAACATATAACTGCAAAAAACAAAGCTTTGCTCCCATGTGACCACTAAGGCAAATGCACCGAAACACAGAAGCAGCTAAAATCCTTAATTACCACTCGTGATCTGAGTATATCCCCAGATTTTAAAGCACATTTTAAATGCTTCCAAATGGCTTCCAGCTGTGAATTGGTGGTGGTTCAAACCCTTGGAGGTTGCATCGCTTTTTAAATAAAACGGCAGTATTAAGGGAAGCACATGTATAGATTTCTGGGGGGTGGAGGGAATTTTCCTGGTACTTGTATGAATTTTTCTTTACTAATGTATATTTTTCATTGCCAATATTAAAGATATCAGCTCTATGCTTTGCACATTGTTACTACTATCATAGCTATTTTAGAGATTCCCAATGGTTGTAATGATCTGCTGCATTATGAGGTTTTCCTCAACTCTCTGCTCTTCTCTTGCACATTTGTCACTGTGCTTTTTGCACAGAGAACAATGCAGAACCTTGACAGCCTGTCAGATGGGCCAGAACATTCCAGTATGGTGGGTGTAGAGGAATAATCCTCATTGTTTTAAGACTAGTACAAGTGTCAGAACCCACTTGTTTATGTAGGCGTCTTTTGTTTTTATGTCTCGGAGGCTTTCGCCCAACCATACGTTTGCTTGTGTGTGCATGCAACGGAATAAAAAAAGATTAAATATTGCAGACATGCATGATATTTATGCTCTCCGCACACTTCCAAACATTGCCACAAACCCACTTTAAGTAAATTCTTTTGTATATTCCCTTGTTTTGTTTGTATTAAAAGAAAATTACTCTATCTAATGTGGTGTTGTAATACTCAAAAGTTGAAATAGGTACAACTCTTTATAAAACTCTAACATTTTACAGATGTCACATGAATAAACTGTGTTTCAATAAAATGGACCATATGAAAAGTTTGGGGCTATTTCTGTTATAAAAGAGTGTAGTGCTGGTGGTAATAACAGAGAAGATTATGTTTTGCTTATTTAATTTGTTTTAGGGGAACCTGAAAGCATTTAAACTAAGTTATAGTGGGTTTTGCTTTTGGGTTACAGAACATTTTGGAATTACAACGTGCAGACAATGGCCAAAGGTGTTGGGAGAAGAGTTTTGACACCAGGCCTGTTCTGTAATGTTATCTCACCTTTTTCAGAAAGTGCCTTAAAGCTTTTGCTAAACGTTCAGCTTCTTAATTCCCATTGAATAATGTTGTGTAGCCCCTGGTAGATGCTATTAATTTTATTCAGTCGCAGTGGTTGTCGGGCTGAAATGAAATGTGTAAACTGGTTTTACAGGACTGCATGTGTCAACCTGAAAATGACCCAAGAATCTGGGAGTGAGCAGGCAGGTCATGAACTGCTTCTCAACAGTTTCTGTCGAGACCTGATAATGGCTGTTTATAATAATGCTTAGACGGCATAATTGATCCAGATAGACCCCCCTATGAATCATGGAAAGAGCTTCTAAATAGAAAAAAAGGTATCGGATGTTGAATGATTAACAGATAAATGTGTGGCCTTCATTTCTACTGGAGGGGCTTTTAGTAAGCTCCAATTATCGTGTCTAGAATGTTGCCAAATTAGAAATTGAAGTGTTATTAGTCAAATATGATGATTGAATAAGTGGATTTAATTTCTGAGCGTTTGTGCAAAATTTGTATGAAAGAAGAATGGAATGCATTTTAAGATGAGAGTCTAAGGCAGAATTAAATGGCTCTTGAAATGTTCTGTGATGATGACAAAGACAGAGGAAGAAAATGTTACATAAAAGTGCAGGTTTCATGTCCTTCCTGCAATTTTAATGGGAATTTAATATTACTTCCATGCTAAAAGGTGCCGAACTGCTTGCACTTGTGCTGCTGCCCTTGACCTAGGAGTTGGATCTTGCGACCGGGTGCTTCACTTTTGAGTGCTCAGTTTTAATTAATATGGCAGGGAGAGGTCAGATGAAGATCCGGAACCTCTACACAGAAAAGTGTAGCATGGCTAAAAGAAAAGATTGAGACTTGTGCGGTTGATTTAATACCCTAATAGTCATTTTACGCTATAATTTATACTAATGTATCAATAAACTCGATGATAATTGAAAGCAGTTCTAGTGTGAAACCTCTGCTGTTAGCAAGAGGCTAAATCAAACAGAATTTTGTATTATATCCAATCATTGCATGTGCTTTTTGATAAGGAAACATCCATTAATGATTATTTTATTGAGCATAAAAGATGGAAAAAAAACACAATTCTTCCTGGATGCATACTCAGTGCATGATGCAAGATGTTTTCATAAAGTCATTCCAGTGTGTTTATGTGCTTTCATTCCATCCCCATGTCAACCATTAAAGTCAACAGGTGTGGTCTACATTGCTGGTCTAATTCTCAGCACCTGCAGAGACTGAGGGAACAATGAACAATGAACAAAACTGTCTGCATGTCTCGTCATGCTGCCTAAAATGGTTTAGCGCTGTCTGTTTTGACATCTCTTTCAAATCTGTGCTGTGGGGAATGTTTTCTTTTTTACTGCAGTTACATGACTCATCACACCTCAATCTTTACTTGTGCTACAATATACATAGATTTGACAAGAAGTTGTACTTGACAACAGTAGTTAGCTAGTTGACGTATACTTCTGAAACTGTTCTTTTAGTGATGCTTTGTTAAAGAACAGATGGTGTTTTGTCTTCCGGTAAATAATGGATCATAAAATCCTGAACTTTTCAAGTTGTTACAATTTAAATTTCAATGTATAATTGTTTTTGTTAAGGTGTAGTTTATTCTTTGCCGCTTTTAGCAAGTTTTTAATTAATCTTTACTGACAATGGAAAAGAATTCTTCTGTGGTTTTTTCATTGCAATTAAAAAAAAACCTAGGATATTCATTGTGAAACCCTAATCAAAATAGCTTAAAAATACCACTTTATATCAGAATTGTTTTTTTTTTTTTTCAAGCAATCAGAACAATAAAATACTAAAGAAGGCAACATAAATAAATATATTTCTATATTTCTATACATAGATCAAACTATGTAATTGCTTTGAAAGGAGTGGGATATGATATTGTGTTTAACTGTTTTATTTTATTTTTTTTATATTTCAGATCAATGAAAACAAATAAATTAAACAATTATTTAGGGTTGAGGAATGTCTGCCTGAATGGTAAATGTAGTTGTTTGGGTTAGCTTGTCAGCGTCACTAGGATTGCCACAAGGCAGATAGTTGAGACTGAGGTTAGTGACGGTTGCTTCTGCTCATCCTAGCCTGCAGACCTGCAAAACCTTGATAAGACATTTGGATTTTAAAGACTTAAAAAAACACTGGTGTGAGGAGCAGGATGAAGTGATTGTCAGGAGGAGGAGGCAGAGGTAGACGAGAAGGAGAGGAAGGAGGAGGAGGAGGAGGAACTGCAAGCAAACAAAATCACATTGGAAGTTGATCCAATGAAGGCAGTTTTCTCTTTCTGTTACCATCCATGTTGAAAAAAATCCCCTCAATCCTTTTAGTTACAGTAGAGATGGGAGAAACCCTCACCGAGAGACGCACATTTAAAAAAAAAAAAATCTGCCTATTTAAAAGTTCATCTCGTTTTGCTGGTGGGCTGGATTTCTGTTAATTCTATCTAAAGGCATATTTTAGCTTTGCTGGCATTTTTTTCTCTCATGCTGTTCAAAAGTGACAAACTCAACTTCTAAATCAGGTGTCCAAAAAATCGGGGTGACACTTTACCTCATATCTCTGCAATGGAAAAAAAGATTGCTATTAAAGCAGGCAGTATAATCATGTGGATAGCTTGTTGCTCCCCTCCTGCAAATGGGGGTTTCAAATGGAAATTGCATCTTTAGTACGGTACTTAAAAGAGAGAAAAGTCATCCATCTTTGAAAAATACGACACATATACCGGAAATTCTTTTACAGAGCCTCTGCAAAATGTTCCTGATGAGCTTCCTGCACAGGAAATCACCTTTTTACCTGAAAAAGCAAGAGCTCATTTTCCGAGGCTCTGCAGAGGACGTACAGCAGCAAACTCTTACGTGTTTAAAGCCCTGACAATTTGCTTAAGGAGATGGGAAGAGCAGGTGGTGATGTTGGTTATGGATGTGTCCTGTCTGTGTACAAGCTTGTTCGACTGTGCTGACATGCAGAGAGAATAATTTAGGTGGTGGAAACGCATTTATATGTCTGTGTGAGCCATAGTGTTGTGTCAAGTTAAAATAACACGAATTGATGGATAGTGGAAGGATTGGGTGGCAAAGGAAAGCTGGTAAAAGCGTTGACATTGAGGATGGTAGTCACCGGGTTTGTTTTGATTTGCTCGTGAAAAACGTTGAGATAAAGGTGGAATGCAAAAAGCCTCCTTCTGTTCCGGCTTCCTTTACACCTTTTCACCCGGAATTGCAGTCAGAGCAGTGAATTGTGATTGGGAAAAATAACCCTAGCCTGCCAAATGGAAAAAACATGTATTGCGGTACTATTTAAAAGCAAAAAAAAAAAAAAAAAGGCTTTAGCCAAAACAAAATGTTTTATCTGATCAACTACAGTGGTCTCTCATTTGTCCTGTGAGTTATATTCTAAAAAAAACGTGTGAAATAAATCTTAGCAGTAGTCACTTTTCATTTTTACAATAATCAGATGTTTTAGGCTGTAAAAGCCCTCACTATATACTTTATACACTTTTCTCAGACAGACATCAGCGTTTTCACTCTTTTCTCTCGTGTTTTAAACTCTCAAAGTGCACACGTTCATAGAAAAATAACTTATATAGATTATATGGATTATAGAATGAAAACAAAGATCTGAAGATTTATGTAGATTTGTCAAACTGAATGTATTCTGGACAGGAGAGACGGCATGGAGGAGATTGATTTACAAAAGTCTACAGCCATCAGAATACAAAACACAATGGACTGTTAAAAAAAAAAAAGACTGCAAAATAAAAATAAAATTTGCAAAACAGCGACACCACCAAAGGTAAACTGCAAAATTGCGAGAAACCTATTTTTTAATTGCTTAAATCTGAGCATGCAAAAAAATAAATTAATGCAATTTTTTTTTAAATTAAAGCGAATACTAATTCTTGAAGGTATGCTAATCCAAAATGATTTTTTCTGGCTCAAATAAACCGGTTTGGTTGGATAAATTAAATTATGCTTATTTCTTGAATGAATCAAATACATATAATTTCTTACATTTTAAAGACCCACTCCCATGAAAATGGTCTTTTTTGTGTTTTTAACATGTTCTTGTAGCAGTGTTTTGATAATAGAGGACCTATGCAGAATAATTTATGATTAAATCTGCATTTCTGACTATTTCTTAATTCAAATTGCATTGGACCAGAAAACCAGATGCTAGAAAAGGGTTTCTTGTTAAAAGCTTGTGATTTTACAAAAGATCAAAACCATGGTTTGAGTGGGACTTTAAGCACTGATTTGCTTTTTTGCAAAGTTAAAAACAATCAAAGTAAACCAACACAACATCTCACTTGCCATTACTTTTACCAATACTTTAATACTCAGTCATTATCATATCTTAGAACAAACTAGCAAAAATTGCATATATTTTGGGTGGTTTAAGCAAGTAATGAGTTTTATTTTACACCTTGTTGTTATTGTTTGCTTTGCAAAGAAAACACAGAGATGCTTTTGGTTGCTCGGCAACCACCGTATGGTCAGGAAAGGCCTCTTAAGCAATACTTTATCCTGAAGCACTAACATCCATTTACTCCATGTCCCAAAATGCTTCTCTGTTCCTTTAATGTTGCAAAGCCAAGGTTATAATTCAGTGTGATTTCTTGCACTCACCTCAGCCACCAGTGTGCTACTGGCTGAGACACCTGAGACATACCACAAGAGGTGATTGTTTCACTTGTGAATGAATCTCACTGCACAGACTGAGCTCATTATGCAGCGATTTAGTCCTCCTGCTGCCAGCAGCCTCTATTTTGTATGCTTCATATATTATTCAATTCTAGTTTTACATAAGTAGAGCATCCAGGTGGCTTAGGGCAAAGTCCCATACCATAGAAAAGCTATGCTAAGTTATTTATTTATAAGACTTTAAACAATCAATGTTATTTGTGTAGGAAATTACTACAGTCTTCCTGCAAGTTGTAGTTGATATATCAGCCACAGTAAAGCAAACTTGTCAATATTTCTAGTTCATTCCTTATTCATTTATTTAGTTAAACCTCAAGAAATATTTTGGGTCGTAGGAAAAATGTGAAATTTCGTGGGAAGTATTAGAAGAATGTAAAGAAGATTATAATTCACATAATTCAACCAATTGTTCAAAGTTTTGTATGTGAAAATGTTCCTAATAAACTGGATCCAAGTCACAGTTGTATTATTAATGAAATGCCTCAGGGATGATCAACAGCAGAATTTGGAGAAGTCAAAATTAGTACGTGTTTTTTTTCCAAATGTTATTTTAAATTTAAACTAAAATCACATGTTTGCATAGCGAGGAACAGTATTGCAAAATACAAAACTATTGACGTTAATGATACACAAAAAAAAAAAAAAAAAATCATGTACCATTTATTGGAGTAATTTGATGTTTTGTTTTATTTGCAAAACATTTTTTAAAAAATTGTTGTAATATAACATTTTATGAAGCCTCTTGTTTTTGAAAATCTAACTTTCAAAGTGTTTATGTTATCGCTTTAAGTTTTAAATTTTCAAGTCTTAAACTTTCTGTTTTGAGTCTTTAACGTAAAGCGTCTGGGAGGGACAAACAACATTTATGCCAATTTTATCATTTATTTATTTTTTACAATGTTGCATTTTTTAAATAATTATGTTTACACTGGGCTGCACGGTGGCGCAGTGGTTAGCGCTCTTGCCTCACAGCGAGAAGGCCCCGGTTCAAATCCCGGCTGGGACCTTTCTGTGTGGAGTTTGCATGTTCTCCCCGTGCATGTGTGGGTTTTCACCGGGGACTCCGGCTTCCTCCCACCGTCCAAAAACATGCTTCATAGGTTAATTGGTGACTCTAAATTGTCCCTAGGTGTGAATGTGAGAGTGAATGGGTGTGTGATTGAGGCCCTGAGACAGACTGGCGACCTGTCCAGGGTGTACCCCGCCTTCGCCCATCAGTAGCCGGGTTAGGCTCCGGCGCCCCCGCGACCCCGAAAGGGACAAAGCGGTCAAGAAAATGGATGGATGGATGTTTACACTGGTCTGACCATGTAGACTTGTTTTTCAGTTTGGTTTGGTCAAACCTGTGAAGCGAGTCCTTTCCCAATAACTGTTCAAGTAAGGGTCAAAAACTAGCATTAAACATAGTATTTGAACTATAAGTGAAACATTATATGTAGGGTGTTGGGGCATTCTGATACATGCCATATGTCCTTGCTTTGGAGACTAACGTTTGACCTTTTAGATAGGGTTGAAACAAAACACAAATCCACGTCTTACATGAACTTTTACTACAAGAGGTTTTTACTTGTAACACCCAAGATTTATATGACTTTAGTGAGTCTCAGTTCTTGAAGGGTTTTGACACATATTCTTCTCAGTGTAGACTAAAGCGCAGCTCATTAGCCTAAAGCACATTGTTCACTCTGAGTGATTCCTGGCCAAAGCCAGCTCACAGTGTGGAGGTGATGATAGCTGTGCCAACCTTTAGATAATCGGCTTTTCCCCAAGAGTCCATTAAAAAGAAAGAGCAGGTGCCTGTAGCATAGTGACACAGAGGCTCAAAAAAAGTTTGCTAAATGGATTTTCCATTTATTTTACTTTTTTTATCCTAATGGTGAAACAAAGCAAATCTTTTAAAGGATTTGTGTTGCTTCACTTTTATTTATTGTCCCTAATCAACCATTTAAACATATCATACTACAAAGCTGTGTGAGGATCAATACTCTTGGACAAGCAGAGAGTAAAGTAAAGGTTGAGAAAACTATGTTCATTTATTAAATAAATCTCAAATAGTTTTATTATAGATTATTTCTGGTTTGGTTAACTTTGATTTAATACAAAGATTATTCCTTACCTCGGGTGTTTTCTTGACATAATTTTCTCATTATGTTTCCAAAAGCATCTGCTGGTGTTGCTTTGATTTATATTGTGTGTTTTTGTATTCGTTTATATAATTGTTGTGGTGTTTTGGGGAAAGTTGGTTATTGCTGTGCTTCGTGCTTCATTAGACTGCAGAAAGAGCTATAGATTAAAGATGTTTTGTTTTTTTTTTAGAATGTGCATGCTGCATATATGTTGGATTAAATTATTTGGGGATTTTTTACTGATCTTCAAGACAGATCTGCATTTTTTGCCACTGGTGGATTTCCTAATGAGTAATGTAATAGGAATTATCATACATTAAACTGAGAACATGACCCAGATTTATTATTTTTACTTTTAATATTAACCTTTATTTAATCACATAATAAAACCTTTGAGATCATGATCTCTTCTTCAAGGGCAATCTGGCCAAAAGGTCTATAGCACACATCATAAAACAAAATGGTTACAGACAGTAAAAAAGACAATAAAAATAAAATTATAGAAAAAAATAATATAATAAAATAGGCTTTTAACAGTAGAAAAGAGGCAGACAAGAGACAAATTAGTGATATATAAGCACTGTTTGAAGGACATTTTTCTTAAAGATAATACAAAACAGTGTTAAGAAGAATACAATTAGACAGCTTCATCTTGGTTTGTTTCAGGCAGAAGATGCAGCTGAACTAAAAGCTTGTTTCCCAATTTTAGTCCACGCACATCGGTAGCAAGCAAATGATAGAAGTCACTTGAACAAAGAGCATAATGCCTGACTTTGAACACCTTGCATACATGATGAAGACCACATAGCTCTGGCATACAGTTCAGTGACGAATGAGTGGACAAAAGCCTGTTACAAACCTTAGAGTACAATGACATTCAGGGTTTTGAGACTTAAGGTATCTTGCAAAACATCACCATAGTCCAAAGAAGAATTTTTAAAAAGTTGCAGACACCTGGAGTTTATGCTCTCTGAGGAAAAAGCTGGATTTATTTCTGTAATAGAATCCAAGTTCACTCTCAGCTTACAGATCAAATTTGCAATATGTTCCTGAAAAAATAGGCCTGATCAGACAAAAATCCAAGGTATAAAAAGGGATTAAAACTGTTTCTCTGGATATACTTTGGACAGTTTGTACCAGTATGTATGTGAAAATACAATGACTTCAATTTCCTTATTGAATGTTAATTTCGGGGAGTGCAATCAGATTGAACAAAGAGATGGCTGCCTGTAGTAAATAATCATATCATTGACAAACAACTGATACACGACTTTGAAAAAACTTAACACATAAATAATTAACATAAATAAAATGAAAAAAGGTGGGACCTAAAATTGAGTCTTGAGGTACTCCTTTAGATTCCTGAAGAAAAAAAGAGCTGGACAACTCTGTGTTCTGTGAAGGCACTTACATACCGGCTGCGTCGACTCGCGTTTAATATTATTATATATTAAGTCTATGGTTTAAGCGGCCACTTTCAATGAAAAGTCTATGCAAGCGCACGCAGGCCAGAATTTCAGGCTTTTGTATCTGGAATGTACATTTTAACGTCACATTGCAGGCTCTACGTACAAATCGGCCGTTCATTGATTGTGCACTGAAAGTTCAACCTGGTTGAACATTTTCCCGCTGAATCGTGGCAACACAGCACTGTGACCAATCTGAGACTTAGATTTTAAAGAGACATGAGTGTCACCTGCTTCAAAGCACGGAAGTACAAACCGTTGTGAATGTGATCACGAAGGAGACATTAATATTGGGCTCAGTTGGATTAATATGACACCAAGACGGATATTTATAGGAATGTAGCTGTAAAAACAAAAGATACTGAAAAGCATTTTGAGTTACAGAAATTAAGTTTTGGAAAAAATGGACTAGTCTGCCACATCTTCATTTCACTCCGATTTTGTGGTGTCGACACAATTGAGTCCTTTGTATCCTGAAAACTTTTATTTCCATTAAAAGACTTGGCATCCTTTTGTTCCTAAGACACTGCCCTGTCGTTATTTGTAAAGATGTCCAACTTCATATTGAAATCTGATCTATCTAATGTGTTTCTTTAAAGTGGTCCTTTAATTTTTGTGAGCAGTGTATATATAGCATGCATTTAAGAATACATACAACATCCAGTAATTGTTGAGTTTGGTTTTGTAAGATAACATTTAAAAATCTTCATTTACATACAACTTTGGATTCCTGCCTTTCAGCTTGACCTGCCCTGTCAGCTGCTTGACCGTTTCAGACGCTCGTTCACCTGGATGCCGTGCCAGGTCTCCTCTCCCTAAAGTGTCAGGCTAATTAGGAGACCATTCTGGTTGTGTTGAGGCAGCCAGTAAAGAAATTAGATCTTTAGAAAAGGCCGGCATTATTCCAAGGTGCAAGAGGTGATGGAACAACATAGAAAGAAATTTTGAAACAATGAAAAAAATCAAAAGCAGTTATGGGCATTCAGGGTAACTTAATACGAAATTTACCGCACAAAGATTTTTTTTCTTCTCCAAATTGAGTCCATCTTTTCCTCACCACTTATCTTTTACTTTGGTCTTTGCCTGCTTTTTAGACTGTGAAATGGAGAGTGGTAATTTCCCCCGTTTCTCTCTGTATGTTAATGAAGCGCTAATCTGTTCCTGAGCGAGAGCCTTAATGAGGGCGACGTGCTCCTTATTCTGCAGGCTAGCTCCTATTAAGCTACCATTATGGAAATAGCTCTGTACTACGTGCCGTCCTGGGACTGGACTCAAATGTATGCCTTATTTCCACTTTTGAAGCTTTCTTCTCGTTCCTTAACAAGGTTGGGTGTTCTCAGAGGGAGCACGCTGCAGATAAACAAACACAGTAATGACGAGCAGAGGGAGAGGCTTCACACACTTTGAGGTCTGGCCTTTTTCAGATGCTGAATACTAGCAGAGCAAAATAGGCCACTGAGGAGAAATTTTTGGAGATGGAGTACAGGATATGATCCAAGTATCTTACCTCTCCATTTAAATATATGCAAAAGTTATCATTATTTAACATTATACTGATTTGTAGAGCTTTTATAATTGCACTGGCACCTAATTCATCTTGTAATCTCCTGCTATTTTAAAAAGTACATTAAGAAACTGAATTAACAGGGATTACTTACATTATTTTCCACTGAATTAGCGCATTCCGTTCATTGCGTCTCATCCCCCCACCGTTAACGCCTGCTGCTGATGATAATTCTTGGCTTTATTTAAAGAAACGCCCAAACCAGATTAAAAGTAAGAACAGATGCTGCTTGAAGCTGAACATGTTTCAAAGCTCAAATCAAAGGATATTTTCTCTTTATTCGTTTTGCATGTATCTAGGCCAGCCCAGCCCCTGACACTCCCACAGACCACATATGAGAGGTGCTGGGGTGGCTGACTGGAAAATAGATTCAGGTTTTTACTGGTTTTAATCAAAAGTTCATTTTTACTTCCAGCTTTTACTCTTTGTCTTCCTCTCCTTGACTACACTTGCATATCTTTTGAGTAATATTTGTGTTCAATTACAGGAACGGGGCACTAACCAACCTTCTCAGCATTCTAATTTTCACTTTTGTTTGTGGATCACACGCCTGTCAGGTCACCTTTGATCACTGTCGAACAGAGAAAGGGATGCCACAGTAAAAACATCATAAATTCTTAATATGTTACAAAAACAGATGCTCTAAAGGGTCCTAAAACAGATCTGACCAACTTTTTAATAGTTTATCTTTTGTCCTTTTTTCAAAAATCTACTAGTTTTATTTACCTAACTTTAGCAAAGATTACATGAGGTTTGCCAATACTTCCTTTAAATTCAAATTAGGCACAATAAAGCTGACTTTTATCCTTTGTTTTATGCTTCTTGGCACCGTTTTTCCTCAGAAAACATACTAGTTTGCATACATGATTACAAAATGAAAAAGAATTTACTGAACTGTACCACTTTTTTTTTAAATCATGGGCATTGGCCAGTTTTTCTTTTACATTTTTCTTCTGAGTTTTTAGTCTTTGTAGATTTTTTTTTTATTCAGACAGATATGTATGCATTGTCAAATAAATCCAAGGCTAAATCAGAATTTTACCCCTACCCCTATATTTAGCCCTCCAAACGGAGAATTATGGAAAAATAGGATCTTCGAATTCTGATGTTATGCCAACATTATCAACAGTCAGTGGTCAGCTACGTTGGCAAAGAGTTGCTAGCGCTCAGAAATACATAAAAACATTGTTTTTTTTTCAACTTTAAAAAGGTCATGTTAAAACAAAAAGTCATTACTTGCCTTTAAAAGTAAACTTCTGTGCATCAAAGCTCACCCATGTTAAGAAAAGCACTTCTTCTCCACAGCGCATTGCAGAACACCTTCACGGCTGAGGGCTCAGGATCCCTCTGCCGCGAGGGTTAGCCCTTAAAAAAACTAATTCGGACACCCCTACCCCACCAAATGCTCCTACTTTTGGAAGGATGGGGAGAAGCCGTAGGGGTAAGGGAAGAATGTGGATTCAGCCCACGTGTTAGACTGAAATTGAAAAAAATAATTTCTTCAATTTTTGAAGCACTTTAAATTGTGCAATGGTAAACGTGTTGCATATTTACAATTAATCAGTAAAACATAGTGTCTGTAGTGCTATTAGAAGTTGATGAACTTGAAAATACTTTACCTATTTTATTTTGTTTAAACACTTTTGTCATGTCATAGTAAAGAGGTATTTTTTAAATTTACCCCTTGATACCTGAATTTATTTCCTGCTATGAAAAATGGTCATTTTGGAACCCAGGTGCATTTTGCATCAATTGGTGTCATGGGGTTAAAATGCATCAAACCACTTGAGTCATCTCAAAAAAGTAGCCTGGATTTTCTCACAAAAGCTTTGTAATTCATTTTTTTCTATAACATGATATTCTGCATGTCCACTTCTTTTGCTGCCGTCCCTTGATTGGAGCTCAGCTTAAACAAACTCTGCAAGCTATAAAATCTGGTTAATGCATTACAAAGACATATTGGAAATGATATTGGTACTAAAAAACACACAATATTCTAAGCCCACTGTAGGTTCTAAATTAGGAATTAACATAAAAGCTTGCAATATCGATTTGTCATAATTTTTAGCTAATATAAATCCACATTTGGATGAGACAGTGAAACTGTGTCTAATCAATATAGCTGGGTTTTCTCCCTGATATATTAGTTTAGACTTAAAGACCGTTATGCCGCAGGCGAGCCAACAGCCGCAGAATATGGAAGATGACTCTGTGCCGACGTAGCAAGAAGGCTGATCAAAGAAAAGCTCTGTTTCTACTCTGCAATGACCACAGTATTGAGAAAGTAGAATAGTGGATGAGGATCCGTCCTATTTCCCCAGAGAAGGGAGTTAAAGAATCTTCTGTGGTTGAATAATTATCGGGCTGTACTGTATCCTCCCCATGGGGTGCATAGAGGGAGCAGGGAAACTGGAACGTTTGTCTCTCAGCTTTACAAGAATCCCTATCAGCGCTGAAAGAACTTTATTGTCTTTAACCCCATAAAGATGTTTTTAATTAAAGTTGTGGCTTCTGAGCGGCTCTCCTGAAGGATGTGGTGAGGATGTTACTCTCAGTCATTCTCATTTGGCTCACAAACAGCACAGAGGAGCCCAAATATCCTCATGGGTCCTCTAAAGCTCTGCCACTGCAAAATGTGAGTTTGAGAAGCACAAACAAATATTTGAGCCTTCTTGAACAATTGTTTGTTTAGTAATATTGGTACATGATGAACATAGAAACTTGAAGCTCTCCACCTTAATCTGCTTCTGCCTGGGTGTCAAATCCAAGTTACACCTTTGTGCTAAGGTGCTAGCTTGTGTAAAGAATTGAGAAATATTTCTCTCAGGTGAAATTTCTTAAATATAAAAACCCAGTTTTGGTATTTGACTTTCTTTCTAAAGCCTGAAAACAACTTCAGTTTGGGGTACAACCCTCTATTTCACCTGAATAAGATTTTTTTAGAAGTGTCTTAATACTTTAACAATTTTGACATTTTTAAAGCTGGTCTTCAAAAAGAATGTGTCTAGTATTGTTGTATTGTTATTCACATTGTGGGTCCCAGAATAACAGAGCTTTTTAGCTTTTTGCCTAACAGAAACACAACTCTATATGCTATGTGTGTATTCGTGTGACATGCCTGCAGTGACTGAGTGAGTTTCTGTCATTGGGCTTCATTGAGAGACCCACTGGAAGCACACAATCGCAGCTTTGTGTGCGTGTCCTGCTGCTATTCTCTGTACTGTACTGAAAGCGCTCTTGGGAGTCAGGCGTGTGAAAATCCCTCCCTTTGCCCACCTAGAGACTTTGAGCAATGTCTCTCTGTATTCATGCTAGACAGAGGGAGTAGCAGTGTGAAAAATCATAGTGATGTGTATGTGTTGGTGTGTGTTTTCCCATGTGTGTAGGTTGGGATGTGGTGGGTGAAACGGAAAATTGGACAACAAACAGTCACTGTCTGTGCAGGACATCATAGAGAGATCCCGTATTCATCTTTTAATTTATTAACTGTGGAACATAATGACCTGGCAAATGGTCCTTTTTATAGTTTTCTCAAAATTTTCCGGTCTTTATGACTTTGATCTGCAGCCGTGCTCCAAGCTTTTTCAACACATAAAGCTCTTTTGCTGATTCTCATGGTACAGTTTGACGTCAAAGTTAGAAATTTGCACTATGTTTACCTTTAAAGAAAGTAAGTTTTTAGACAGAAAAACTTTTATTGTTTTTTCTAGTTAGAGAATCTATATTGATTTAACATCACTGTTCCATTAACATTTTACAATTCTCAATTATTTTTACCACCATGTTCAGAATTCCATACTTTTTCACAGTTTTTTAGATTACAAATAGATTCATCAAGTACAGTTTGGCTCTTTGACATGAAGGAATGCAATATGCAACATTAAAAATGTACACATTCATAAAAATGTTTCTACTGCTCATTTGATTACAAAAAAGAACATTAGCAGGCTTTACAGCTTGTTTTAATAATGAGCTACTTGATTGTTTACTTTTATAACATGGTTTAATCACTTAAAGCAAACAACTTAAAAAATAAACACAAGCACAAGAAAACAGAGAAGATATTCAGCAAGTCCAAAATAGTCTTGATAGTCATCAATCCAACATTAAGCAAACCGTTTTTTCTAAATTATTTGGCTATGACATGTGAAGCAATTCCGTCCATCTATCTGTCCGTCCATCCATCCATCCATCCATATATCCATCCTTTTTCAGAACCTGCTAAATCCTTTTTAGGGACACAGGGTTGCTGGAGCCTATCTCAGCCGCTTTTTGGCAAATGGGGGTTAGACCCTGGACAGGTGGCCAGTCTATTTCAGGGTCACACAATCACTTTCACACCCAAGGACAATTTAGAATGATTATTTTATCCATTATTGTAAATCTTCCAATAGTAGCCCTGACTTTTCATGCAATCATTTTCCTGTAAACACCCGAATTTTTCGTCTTTGCTCGGTAATCCATGCTCAAACCACTTCTTCTTATCCACAATCTTCTTATCTACAATTATCTTTTCAGTGTCTTCCATATGCTTGCGGCATCTTCGAATATGTTTAGGATACACCCCAAATGTTGTGCAGATTCCTCACCAGAATGTTCTTTGTCATATGCCACCGCATGAAATTTAAACACTAATAGAATGAGCATTTCTTGACTATAACTGCACTGACATCACAACTCAAATACCACAAATACCTGGAATCTGCACATGTTGGGGAATCTTAAAGGAGCCCGGCCGTTATTAGAGACTGCCGTCCAAAGTAACGACCCCCTTTAGACCCGGCGTTTATTGGAGACCAATCACAATTGGAAGATAAACGCTTAACATATTTTTGGACAGTGGAGGGAAGCCAAAAAATATCAATCCATGCATGGGGAGAACAAGCAAATTCCAAACAGAAAGTACACAGCTGGAATTTTGTCCAAGATCTTCTCAATATAAGGCAGAAGGACTAACCACTACGTCAGCTTGCTACAAAAAGGAAGTCATTTTTTAAAAGTATGTTTTCACTATAACATTTTGTAACTTCCAAAGGCCTAAACTTAAGTCGACTGGAGATAAATCTTAAATTCATGAGGTTCCAATTGGCCAACTTTGGAAAGACCGTCTCCCAGCCTTATATGCTCTACAATAACATTGCTCTATTTTAATAAACTCTTTTACCAGATGTAAAGGTTTGTGTACAAAAAGCTAAAATTAGTTACTTAAACAAAGGAAGACAAAAAAAAGCCCCATTGAGTTAAGGTATCTGGCATTAACATCCCAGTGTCTTCCTGTTTCTTTTCTTGTCTATGGGATTCCTATTTGAATGGATCCAACACAAAGAGCCTGTCATCATAAACAAGCAGCTCATGTCCATACTGTTTTGCCACATTGCATGGGAAGAGTCCAGAGGAGGATGTGGGAACTGTAAGGTCGGATGGAAGCCCAGTCACGTCTCATTGTGCCCTACCACAACACAGGATGGGGTGGATTCCAGTTTGGATGGACGGCGCACGAACACAAGCAAATAACGATTAAACACATGCACTTGCGCGGAACAGACAGGACATAGGTGACCTCATCCACGTGAAGCAAAACCACAGGCAAACTATCCAGCATCCAATTCAGTCCACCACGAAGGAGGTTATTTGTTTAGCCACAGGCGCTGCCTCCTGCTGCTGGTGGTAAATGTCAAGCTTCATCATTACTGAATTAGAATTTAGTGTACAATTTGGCCCTGTAGGGCGTCTCAGTGTCGTTCAGCTAAGTTGTGTTTAGCTTTGGTCTTTAAGTTTTAAATTTGCTACTCTTTTATTGTCCGTGTTTTTTATTGCATCCACTTAGCACTGTAGGTAGTGTCTTGTTTTCTGTTTCTTTTCAAGGATCACATATTGGAGAGGTTCATTCAATCCCTCTCTTCGCTTCCCCTGTACGTTCTTCCATCTGTCTGCCTCTTCGGTTTTTTGGTATTTGTTTGTGTTTGTGGCCTTGTCTCCCTGAGCATGTAGACATGTGCCCTGTTCTCCCTCTAATTGGTTCTCTGTATTCATGAGGGGATGCGGAGAAAGACAGCGAGGCTGCAGCCAAAGCTGACTCTTAATAAATGTCAGTCCACAGCTGTGCTATGGACCGACGGCTCACTGATGGGCTGCTTATTATAAAGAGGCAGTTAATGCAAGAGGAGACAGCAGCTGAGGCGAAGTTTCACAGATAAAGAAGAGGAATGCATCTCGGAAGGGAGGGGGAGGAAGATGGGGGACAACTACTCCTGCAGGAAAACCTCACCTCGTGTCGTTGTGGCTTGAGGGTAACGATTGTGAAAGTGCGTCTGACCGGAGGGAGGTCACACAAGCAGGAATGGACCTTTTGTTCATCCCAGCAAGCTTGCGATTTTCGCGTATTTATTTTTCTGTCCTGTGCTATAGAATGAATACTTGTTTGTAGCCATTCAGCAGGGTTTGTGCAGCTCTTTGTTTGTGTCTGCAGGGGGATTGTTAGGTATGTGTACATGTCTGGTGCATTTCCACATATTCATCCTGTCAGACTCCGAGTGACTCCTCTCCTCCCAGCACCTGTCTTCTCACACAAGTCCCAGGATTGTTCGTTATCCCCCCCCACTACTTTGTTTTTGATTGTTTTTAAAGTTCTAACAGACAAAACTTTTGTCTTAGTAGTTCTTTCTATCTGGTTTATTCTAAATAAAAACTTTGATAAGAATATTTTAGAGGAATGAATAAATGGGAACTTTTTACTTTCAGTAGTAGTTTGATTTGTTTTAGTGTATCCTTAACCTTTTAACACCAGAGCTCTTTGATTTACTGTAACTTTTCAACCGTGAACACGATAATTCCAGCAGATTCTGAAGGAGAAAAGCGTCACTGGCAACACCTCAGGTTTTAAAGGGTTAGCAGACTTGCATCTGGGAAATTGTTTATTTTCTTAATTCTTAGATACGTTTGGACGCGCCTTTGTTTGCGTGCATTTAGAAGCTTGTTCTCATTTATGCTCTAAGTATCGGCGTTGACTGACAGTTTGTTGTGTTTGGCTTTGGCAGCCTTTATTTGTTGCAGTCAGCAGGCCTTTTTTTCTTCTCTGAATAGCAGACGTTTTTGAGTTCGCTGTCTGTCATTCTGCAGGGGCTGCAGGGCAGTTTTGTGGACAGTCACTCATGCCCGAACCCCTCCCTTCAGCCTCCATGTTTACTGCATACAGGCCTTCTTCAAGCTGAATGGTTTGGATCCTAAAGGGTCATGGGAAGACTAAACAGGAATTCTTACGTTTTTTTTTTTTTAATAGCTGAGATCTGAAACATGAGAAAAAGCCAACTCTGCTTTTTCGATGTGCTGTTTTTCTTTTTTTGTTTGTTTGTTTTTTGATAAAAAGACAAAAATTCTGTGATGATTGCTTAACCCAAAAGCACCACTACCAAGAATTCCTAATAAAGTTCTAGGTCGAATTTATTGTTCATATAAAAGAATAAGTCCTTCTACACTTTCACCAATGGGGCAAGGTTATTATGCGGTTTAGCTAAGTAACATTCTACTTTTAAATTTTGGTAAAGTTTCCAAGGTTTCAGAAATGTATTATAGTTATTTTTTAAGCACGTGGGTGTGAAGTGGGGTTGTTATATTTTTTAGTTCGACTTTAGGAACATAACAACCATCAAACAGTAGTATTTTGTTTTCTACTTTAGCAGAAGTACCTTTTTTATTACAAAAATAAAACTCAAATAGACCTCTTGGATTGCAGTGGCAAAAAAATGAATTATTTGCAAAACTATAAATATAAAAGAAATGTTTAATGAAAACCTTACCATTTATTAAGAGTATTGATGTTTATCACTTGTTAGACTTATTAGTTTCTTTGATGGTAATTTGCAGGTATTTTATAATCTAGTACAGATAAATGCAAATACTTTTGCTGTTTGCTGCGTACAAGTGTTGTTTATATGCTAAGTGAATTACATAATGGAAGACTGCAGCATGGCTGTATCCGATAAATTCAGATTTTAATACATCCTGACATTTTCAAAATGTTAGGGGTCAGAAATGAGAGCCCAGTTGTGTACGATGGCAGCCACTGCTTGTTTACAACGTGTAGTAAGATTACATATTTGATTAACAATATATTCAATTTGGTTTGCTCGCCATAATTAATAGGAAGCTGTTATTCAACAGAGGAAAAAGCTTCAGGCTGAAAGACCCCTGTCTCATCTGGTTCATTGCTTACTTCCCGTAATGCTTACTAACTTCATCTCACTTTTTTCTCTGCTACTCAACCTCCAACAACGAAGCTATAAGGTATTTCATAGACTTTAGATTCAAGATATCACACAAAATTCCATAAGTTTTTGTCTTAAAGTACCATTCCATATATGGTACTTTAATGTATACTAATGGATTATTAGACTCAAGTGATTTCTAGTTCTAACCTAATAATTATGAACTTAAGTATTTAATGCATTTTCATTACATTTGCATTACATTTTCTGTAGAAGACTGCAACTTGAAGCGGAAAGATGTGAAAGTATAAAACAATGGTTTTCAAATATTGTTGAATTATCGTTGACTCTATCTAATAGTGTGTCATATTGTTTTTCATTGAACTGTAGGGTGTATTCAGACCGCCCAATTTGTTCTGGATTGAGTCCCGAACCTTGCATTTGGTCTCTATTCAGACTGCTGTCAAGCAGACTGTAGTTTTCCTGACCAAAGCTTGTAAATCAGTCATGGGCCAGCAGTTACTGGGGCAGGTCAAAACAAAAAAAGAAATATCGAGATGCTGGATTTTGTAAATATTTGTCAAGAGAGTTCACTTATTCAAACTTTTTATTTCACTGATTAATTTTGAATGTCTGTATGAAGGTCAGGTTCAACGCTTTTTACTGCTACTTTTGTATGGCAGAAGCATGCTGCAAGGTGGTGCTGTGGACGCCACGGCTATGAAGTATGCTGCTAATAAGTGTTTGTGACATATATAGATTGTTGGGAAAACATTGTGGGAAGCAATGTGTATCACCTTAAAAGTTGTTTTTATGAGTCTGCATTCTTCCGACCACATTTTAATGAGCTGCTGTTCCATCGCTGCTCAACGTTTGTCCACCGATGACCAGCTCTGTGGCCATTTTGGTTCAGTTGTTCCTGGCCCAGCACGAATTGTATTCAGAATGAGGAATGTCAGAGCGAACCAAAGTTCAGTCCGATTGGAAACAAACCGAGACCACTTCAAAAGATGGGTCAGAGAGCGGTTCCTGGTCCCAAACCAGGGCCCGCTTGCATGCTTTCAGACTGAAACTTTTTCCAGATTATCTGTGAAAACGAACTCTGGTTCAGTTTAAGCAAACCAAATGTGTCCAGTCTGAACCTTCTACTAAAAAAGAGAGTTGTCTATCATGCGTTGCAAACAGACCAGCATGTCTGAGATTTGATTAATTTAAAAAAATGACACTCATCACTGAACTGTCTTTAAAGTCCCATTCCAATAATGTTTGTTATCTATTTTAAAAGTGTTCCAAGTGGTCTTTTAATTATGATTATATTGTTGGAGTTATCCAGCCGTACAGTGTTGAGCCTGATGGTAGCTCAGACGAGGAAGATAAAGACTTTATTACATTTATTTGTGAATGCATCAGAATGGAGCACAGCAGGGAACTTATGGCCGGCTGATTGTAGTTTATACATAACAACTACAAGCATTTTCAAACAGCACATTTTCTTGGTTCACCAAAATTTGAACGCCAAAAACACACATTTCATTGGAGTGGGTCTTTAAACTTCACACTATTTTTCCATATCTGCAAAAATGTAAATTTCACTCAACAATGTTTGACTGCAGACTGTTAGTGGAGTCTGCTTTAAGCTATCTGAATGAATTCAACGGTTTATTCGTTCCCTTGACCGCCGCTTTGCTCTCATGAATTTCATCTGCTACTGTCGCTCCAGAGTTTCAAGCAGCTTCAGTCCATGTTGCTTTCATTTGTCTCTGCACTCTGTTGGAATGAGCAATCAGATGCTATCAGAGCAGGCCTGTGTCTCTGCACCTTCAAGACGCTCTGGAAGACTCTTTCCACAGGGAAAACCTCCTCCTGTGATGTATTCAGCACACTAATATAATCAACCAGCACTTACCTTCAACTTCCATGCATGCTTTGCCTATTGATTTAGTGAATAATGTGAAGATCACAATTCCCAAAGCTTGAATGTTGTTTCTCACTGATAACATAATTTGGATAAATGTCTGCTAAAAGAAAAATATATCAATATCAGTCTGGATTTCTTCCTACCCACCTGAGATGCCCAAAGACTCCAGAAAATTGTGTTTTTGGTGTGGTTAACATGTTCTTGTAGTATTTTTCTTATACTGGAGGACATATATAAAATCATTTAAGATTAAAACTGCATTTCTGAGTATTCTTTTATTCAGATTGCATTGGATCAGCAGCAGATGAAAACCTGTATTTTGAAAAAGCTCGGGTTTGTGATTCTATGAGTGGGACAAAATATTCTCGATGCATCCTCTTGCAAACAAATAGATCCATTAACATCTTCATTTTCCCCTCGTCTGAGCTGACATCTAGCTCAAAACTGGATAGATCTGATACTTCTTATCATTTTTTTGCTACGCTAATGTTAGCTTGAGTTTGTGAGGTACAATTAAGATAGCTGGGAAGCGTGTAAACAAAAGGATGCTGGGAAATTAGCAGAGCTAGTTTCCACACCAACAATCACAACTGAGATGTGAATTTCTGATGAATTCCTGCAGAAAATATGTCTTAAAAAATGACTCAGGCTTTTTGATTTTGGTTAAAAACTGCCACTGGGAACGATTTTACAATAGAAAAATATAGAACTAGAGTGAAACTTTAATGTGGGCAAACTATGACAGGGTGTATTTGACGCATGAACAGACGTACTGCTGAGTGATACGACACTTTTTATACTAAAGAAAACAACTGAGGTCTTTGCTTAGACAAAAACAATTTCCTAAGTCCGGCTGACTGTCAGTTTGAGTGACTGTAAACCATGTGGCTGCAGAAATATTGACATGGACATCAGTAACATTCCCGCAGGAGGGGATTTTTTTAAGAAAACGTAAAACCAAAGATTGAATTAAAAGCATACTTATTTTTATTATTTTATTACAAAATGAAGAACATCATTAAGTGTTCAATTTACCTCAGCTTTGGGGGGAAAAAACAAAACAACTACCCAGTAGCATCCACGCATGCAAAACCAAGCTCAAGCATATCCCTCTGAGTGACTTCTGGTGATCATCCATCATCCAGATGACAGAATGCAGCTCCGTCAGTGTGAGTTTGTGAACGTTGGGCTTGCACCGACAGAAAGGTGACAGACAAGCTGAGAACGAATTGCAAACTGTAAGTTATTTGACAGAAACGACTGCACAAAGAATTCGTTTTACGTTGACCGACAATGGAGAGTTCGAAAAGTAGCCAAGCATGCAGACAAGCTGTTATCACTCATCGCATTTTTTTCTCTCTTTTTTTTTTTTACGTTTGTACCCATAGAAACATTGAATTTACAAACAAACGTTGTGGTGGTTTGATTGATGACTGTCTGGCTGTCTGATGAAGCAAAGGAAAACCAAACAAGTTTGTATTTGTGTAAAAAAATTACAGTTATGGCAACCAAAAAATGGGTGTATTTGTTTAGTGTATGTCTGTGTTTGTGTGTCTATATGTTCAGATTTAGCGAACTCAGACAGCCTCATTCTCCTGTGATTTCTATCCTTCAGTCTGTCTATTTATCAGACGTTGTCAAGATTTCTCTGTCAGGCAGAGGTTGACGACCGAGCAACGAGTCCAGTTGGACAAACTGTCAGGAATGTCAAAGTTGCAGAGGAATCGTAATGCTTTTAGGTCACAGAAGACATGCTTTTCTGTAAAATAATCAGCTGGTAAAAGTACAGTGTCTTTTTATTTTTATACTGATTCAAGGCTGTTATTTTTGCAAGCTGGAAATACACTTTTATGTATATTTTTAACGCTAAAATAAAATGTTGAAGATGGCTCACTCTCACTCAGATTATAATAACTCAAAATCTTTTAATTATTTTTTTTTATTCTTATGTACATTTATTCATTGTCATACACATATGGCACATTTTCTACCTCATTTTACATGATTGTTTTATGGTATCATCCTTGACAGTTATCACTATTAAAAAAAAACAAAAAATGTACAAACCTTTTTGTTCTTAAATCTCCACTGTAAAACAGAAGGAGGAATGAAACCTGTTTTTACAGCTTCTAGTTACCAGAAAGAGCGGGAACATTTTTGCCTTGTAGATTTGCTGCACTACATCAATCATCCAGACGGATCTTTTTCTTATCTGAGAAAATCAGAAATGACTAAGAAACAAAATGGAGAAGCCATCATTTTACCCTCTCCCAATCCTCCAACCTCTTTTTCCTAATTTAACACAAACCAGGAAGTTGATACTCAGCTGTTAATGAGAAATTACTGTCAGTTTTGAGGTCAAATATTAAATCAATTTTAAAAAGTAAACAATCTTTATGCCCTTTTCATTATTTTTTTTTTCTTTTCATTTTTTCGAAAAAATGTTTTTTTAGCAGCCTGGAAGTATGTTTATTTCTGTACTTAGGTTGATCATTTTACATTGGTGTGAATGGCAACTGACTGACTTTTTCTTTTTGGGTTCTTCCTCAATCCAAATTCCAGTTTTAGAAAAAATATGAAACAAATGAATAACTGATTGAATTTTTCTGGTTACAGAAAGTAGTCAGCATTATAATGCTGGGCAATAACTGTTGCCATGCATTATTTTTAAAAATTCTAAGCACTTTAAAACTATCTTTAAGCTACTTGGTTCTAGTGATCCTCAGTCAGTTTTAATTTACAAGATTAAAATGTCAAATTTAGGGTTAAAGACCCACTTCAATAAAAATCATATCTTGAGCCATGATGAAGGACATACAGTATATAAAAAATGTATAAAAAAACTGCATCTCTGAGTATTTCTGTATTCAAATCGGGAAAAAACAAAAGCAGATAAAGTGCTTTCAAAACTTCTCTCTTTTGTGACACAGCATTAGAAATGGACAGGCCAAAGTCTCCTTCCTCCACTGCATTCTGATATATCCTCTTGCAGACAAATAGATCCATGTACGTCTTTGTTTTCCTCGTCTGAGCTGACTCAAAACTGTACGTCTGGATAACTCTGATTTTGCTCACCAGTTTTATTGCTATTTACTCCTTAACTCCTGCCGCGCTGCATAAACTTTGTCCTAGAAAATTACACACGTTTTTAGATTTTGCCCAAAAATGACATACTGGTAATCATAGTTAAAAAATCCCTGGGAAGGCTTTTGCAAAAGATCAAAATATGATTGGATTCAAGTACATCAACCTTATCATATAATGAGCTTAACAGTAATTTTTCTCTGTTTTTTTAGGATTTAAAATGATTTGTTTGTGTTTTCTATTGGAATATTATGAAGATGTCATCATTTGACGAGAGTTTGCACCATATATACTCAAAAACTAAAAGGGTCTGTATTTTTTACTTTTTCGGTTTTTGTAGCCATGACCTGGTGTGAACATGACATATGTCTAGATAAACTGACAAGCTCTGGGTTAAAGGTGCTCCTCGTGGGCCCCATCCAGCCCCGCGGAAACAGCCGTAACAGCCACCGCAGGGACCTGGTTTTCTTCCCTACCTTTAATGTTTTTGACACGACTGGGTCTTGGCAATTTCAGCGGGTCTGACAGTATCAGCAGGATAAGGATTTCACGTAGGTAAACATGTGGAAGCTGCAGAAATATGACTCTTCCTCCTGCCCGAGGGTTTGGATGACTAAAGACTGAAGCTTCAGCATTAAGCAGGGCTGCCTTTTTAGTCAGACGACAGTGCTATTTGCAGGAATACTAATTATGACAAAGTTCTAATTTCTCCTAATTAATTGCAACATGTTCCAGAGATGTGAATGCAGAGACGCTCACAGACAGAAGATGGTACAAAAAAACAAACTGAATTAGTTAGAACTCATCCACTAAGATGAAATGAAGAGCAACATCAATAATGGCCTTTAAAAACCAATAGAAAACTATAGTATGAGAAACACAGTCCTGCTTCTCAAGGTTTTTTGCAGCTAAAATGAACTTGAAGTTAGTCATAAGATATTTAATCAATACAAGAGTTCTAGTTCTTTACTCACAATTGTTTATTTATACACATCTACAATGCAATTCAATATTTTGCTTTCTTCCAAACACATTGATTGGCACTTCGCATCGACACTTGGGCCTTATTTGTTTTATTTTGCAGCTGCGTGGTTATCGACTCCTACCATTCATGTTCTCAAATGCTGCACCAATGCAAATGGGTGACATTCAGCTTTCCTGATATTCAACAAAAACCTTTGAAATAACACAAAATAGATAAGAAAATAGCCTTTGTCTCTGAATCAGGTTTGTTATGAGATGCAGTCACTGAACGTCTTTAATGTGTCCCGTTTCCTCATGCCATTCATTTCTTCCCCAACACTTTATCCGTCTTTTTTATGCCCCCTCTCAGCTCTGCCTTCCCATGTTCCTCTGAATCCGAAGAATTTCAGTTTCTTAGAAGCTCTTATGAAACAAAATTAAATAAATAAAGAAAACCTGGCTTTGACAAGTGCATCAGATGTGGGCTATACTTTATTTCACTCCAGTAAATAATTGAAGGGGGAGCTCCATTTTGCTCCAACTCAAACCCATTCACAAAGTGTCCTTGTGGTATTTCACTTCCAAATGCTGCACTGCATTAAAAGCGGATGTAGCTGACACTTCCAAGCATCTGATAAAATAAGGGGAGTTTTTTTCCTTCTTTTGTTTACTTCTGGTGAGACTAAAATAGACCTCTTTTGGTTGAGTTCTTGTTGTTCTATCACTGCAAATGCTGCTTTCGTGTGGTCTGAGATTGCCTATTGTCACTTAAAAAACCAGTGAACAGTTGGATTTAAAGGTAAATGTTTACTGTATAACAATAGGGGAGACAACAGGGAAGTCTAAATCCAGGCCTCGAGGGCTGGCCTCCTGCTTGTTTTCTGTATCTGCTGCTGATTACCTGGATCAGGTGTGTTTAGCCAATAAGAAGCTTCAGTGGTTGGTTGGTTGGGAAACATGTGGAACACGAGCCCTCGAGGCCTGGATTTAGAGACTGGTGCTTCATGACAACCCATTAGATCAATGGTCCTCAATCCCTGGGCCATGGACCGGTACCAGTCTATGGAACAGTTGGTACAATATACATTTAATTTTTTTTATTTTTTTTTTATAATCTGATTCCAAAACCATCTCAGTGGCCTTGTGGTAAAGTGTCCGCCCTTTCTATTTTGGCAAAAGGGTCGTATTTGTTGAAACTCTTCAATTTTCAGCAAAAGATGAATTTCAAATTACTTTTTTTTTTTTGTTAACTTTGCTTGCTTGGGGATTTCAAATTAACAATTGGTGCAGCCACTTTAAAAAATAGTGGATGGATTTTAGACACTATACCGAATGAGTCGGATATAGTGGGGAGAATCCAGTAGTTTTCCAAAATAAAACTAAATTTAGAATCAGACTACAAAAAGAAACTGAATTAATATTTGTCATGTTTTTTCCTAGTACCAGTACTGTGGGGACCACCAGCATAGAGCTTGATGTTATTATAACTGCTGGTGATAATAGAGTTTCATTACTTGCAAACCTTATGTTTATTTGTTGTCAAAAGTCATTGTATAAGTATCTTGTATTCTTGCTGCACAGTAGTTTTTCTTGGCGATAAAGAGGCGTTTATGAGTGTGCATATATATATGTGTGTGCATGATGGCAGTCTGGATGATGCATCCTATCCCCATTAGTGTTAGCCTAGATCTGTCAGAGCTTTGTTGGGTTACTGCCTAGGAAAATCTCAACCCTCAGGAAGAATGTGATGGGCCAAACAAACACGCAGAAGAACAAACGCGCCCACATCCTCCAGATTTCTCTGGATCTCACAAGCTGCACTTTCCTGATAATCTTTCCCATCTAACAGTCACACTTACCCCTATACATGTCCACACTTTGATTCGTATGTGTAACGTTTTGTGGGTTTTGCTTTTTCTGTTGCTCGGTTTTGACTGACACATGTCGAAAACATCAGTGTAACTTCTGAGACTTAGCTGATGCTTCTAGATTCCAGTCTTCTTGTTGCTTTTTTACTGTACCCTTAGTGCTGCACAGGTTATTAACCAATATAAATCATCAATCCTCACTGCTTTCCTCGTAATACTGTTTATCACTGTGGAGATCAATAAAAGAAGTGTGATATGAGCTGAGATAAGTGCTGCTGGTAATGCAAGCCATTCCTCATTCACATAATTTAATCACATCATTTTTCCATCAAAACAAACTAGTTTTCAGAACTCTCCTGTCTTATGTATTTTCTTTTGGGCTTGCTTTGATCTGCGTCTTTATGGCATCCCACCTCGCTCAGCTACAGCACATTAACACGACGTTTTATTTTCTTTTGGGGGCTGGCTGTTGCCGCGGTTTGTAAGTAAACACAAAGCTGTCCTACATTTTCCCTTATCGGTGGAGCTGCTGTGCTTTGACAAGAGCTTTGTGCTCGCTTTTAACATCTCTTCTAATTAATTTATCTCTCATTAATGTGCTGTGACACATAGCCTTCCTCTATCAAACCAACCAGTCAGTCTGTTAACTCACAAGCCCCGAAGCTCCTTTTAATCCCTCAGTGTCAGACCTGGGAGGAGAACTTTAGATGAGTCTGCAGTCAGTCGCTTCTCTTGCTGTTTTTACATCTCTGAGCATATATTCTTTTCTCTTTTTGTTTTTCTTTATCTGTCTTTTCACACTTTTCACAAAAATGGGGAAAATACAATAAGAATATCAGAAGTCATTGTTGCAGTAAAGCTGTAAAACCTGCTCATGTTGATGGACTATTTGCCTCTGATTGGAGGGATGATTACCAGAGCGATGGCTGCTCCTTTAAAAGCCAAAAGAAAGGATAAGCACATAATAAAAATGAATTGCTTTATTGTAAACTCTGGAGTGAGACAGCTGCAACAAAATGGAAAAAAAAATGCTTTTAACTTGGAATTCTTTGGCTAAAAACCTCTGCTGCTCTTGCCTCATCAGTAATTAAGGGATCTCATTGTTTTCCTCACAAGAGCCGTCTATTGTCAGGCTTTGAGCTCTCCGTTTCATAGCCTTATTTGAGACAGCATTGTCAGCTCATTACACTGATTTCCAGTGGACTGTTTTTAAGCCTCAATAAAATAGCTTCAAGAAATAACTGCATACTAGCAGAAGTTTCCAAACTTTTAAAGATTTTTTAAAAACCTTTTCATAATTTATTTAGTTATTTCTGTTCTCTAGTCTCAGTTGAAACTCTTCAGGGTCATTGATTTTTGTATATTTTGTGAATATAGTATGTATCTTTACTTGGCACGTCTCATTTAGATAAGTTTATATTAAAAAATCAAGATGGAAATAAAAATGGTAGTTTTATAGCGTTAATATTCTGTGAAAACAAATAAATGTATTTTTTTCTTATGAAAAACAATACAATTAAGATAAAATTTACTGAAAGTAAAATTAGATTGAAAGTGGATATAATTATTTATCAACTGTTTAATTACACACGCCAATGAAATTAGTGTTTTGGGTGTTTTTAACATGTTTTTGTAGCATGTTTCTCAATACGGAGGACACATTTAAATAACCAACTTATTTTCTGAGTATTTATTCATTCAAATCGTGATGGATCAGGAGCAGATGAAAACCCACGGTTTGAAAAAGCTCAGCTTTGTGATGCAAAGTTTCCCTTCTCTTCACTAATTCCAAACCATCCACCTGCATAAAAATAGATCCATTAACATCTTCATTTTCCTCATCTGAGCTGCCATCTTGCTCTAAACCAGGGGTGCCAAACATATGGCCCGCGGGCCGCATCCAACCCACCAGATGGTTTAAACCGGCCC
>NC_050520.1:8230636-8274799 GCF_002922805.2 Oryzias melastigma
TGACAAGTTATGATTATGGAAAGAAATGACCGCAATGCACAAGTCCGCCAGTAGGGGAAGCAAAGGAAAAGAAATTCCGGCATAACAAGAGATCAAGAAATAAACATCATTTCTTTGCAAGGTCGTGCCACATTTGGGTAAGCTGCAGTTAGGCTCCTTACTAGCATCAGTTGTGTAATAATAAAAGCTCTAGTAATAATAAGTGATTAGGCTACTAGGTTGTTTGAGGGATTTTTTCCAACTGAGAAAAAAACAGAATAAAGGTACAAATAACAAGTTGTCCTAGGTTATTTTAATATTACGTTCCTCGTCCAGCTCACTTGAAATCAAGCAGGTTGATTGTGGCCCCTGAGCCAAAATGAGTTCAACACCCCTGCTCTAAACTATACAGCTTCATAGCTCCAACGTTGCAAACTGTTATTTTGCTATACTAACATTAGCTTAGGGTTGTTAGGGGTTGTAAGCTAACTGGGATTTTAATATAGCCTTACTTCTGCGCCAACAGCCCCGCCTACAACCCTGAAGCAAATTTCTAATGAGCTCCTGCTGCTCTGTAGAAAAAAAATTACAATTTTCTAATTTTGGCTAAAAACAGTATAATCATATTAAAAGATCACTGGAAAGGCTTTTACAACAGAAAAAAATATATACTTGTAGTGGGACTTTAACAGTTTGAAATTATAAAGTTAGAAAATCCATAAGCTCTGATTTTTCTTGTTATTAACTTGTGTAAAAAACTGATGCAAGTAGAAAACAATTGTGACGGACGAATGGAGCTTTAATGTTTTTGTGGTCAAATTTGGAAGTTGTTCCCTCCAGGCGAAAGAGGAGAGGAACCATCTGGCTTTTTGTCATCACTCTGGTTTTGGGGGAAACATATGCTGTAATTTGGAAATCTTTTAAGAAAAATAGCTTGATCATTGCGAAAACAATGCCAAACCACATTCTTGACATACTTGAACAGCATCATCCCATCTGTAGAGGAGTGCGGCGGTTCAAGTGGCAACAGCATCACCTGTCATCCTCTGAATATATTAGTGACACAAATGAGGCGTTGCACTTTTAAGTTGCTGTGCTCTCAATGTGAAAAACTGGGAAAATATCTCACTTTAATGTCAGATTTTGATTTTAGAATATCAAACCTGTCTTAAAAACTTGTATGCTGCTTTTTTTCTATTTGTTTGTGCAGGAAACAAATAGAAAAGATAAGATTCATAACACAAAACAAGCTTTAGCTACTTTCTTTAGTCTGTCTTCAATATATATTACTGCTAATTTCAATATTTTTTATTTATTTATATATTTTCAAAAGCAGCTGAAGATTTCTGAGAAAAGGGGGCGTCAAATGAAGTACAAAAAAAAACATGGAAGTAAAGCAGAGCGGAGAAGAAACGGGGGCTTGCTTTCCACAAGTTGCTGCACAGTGACGTTTGCTTCAGTTTATTTTTAAGCACTCTGATGGATAAGACTTGGGGATGGTACATGCTGTTCGGAGCACAGTAATAATTAATGAAGGATTTTATGAAAAAGCACAAGAAGCCAACTCAGCAAGTTTCAGTTATGACCCTTTTGCTGGAGCTCTTATCTGTATCTTTTAATCTGCTCTGTTGTTGTCATACACCTGCATCCTAGTTTTGTTTAGTTTTTTTATTTAATCTTTCTCTTTGTTTCTTTTTGTCTTTGTGTTAACAGGCTCAGGAGAATGTCTTTGTTGAGTTTAACCACGAGGAGCTGCTTGAGTTCTACAACAAGGTCTGTTTTTGTCTTGTATGTTAGCTTATATTTTGACATATTTATATCTCCACTTGTATGCTCCATGCTTATTTATTTTTCATATCTTTCTGAATCTCCCATCCCCTCTAAATGATTCTCAAAAATGTTCTCCTTTTTGTTTTCTTTCAGCTTGAAATAGTGCAAGGACAGTTGGATTCCCTAACTTGATGCCTGGTACTTTATGTGCAGCCGCACTCAGACAAACACAGTTATTAGCGCGACGCTGGCTGCTCTGTCAGTTGTTAAAAGTTGAGCAAATCCTGTTTTGTCTTTGATTTATTGAGAGGTTTATCAAACACAACAGAGGGAGTTGTTTCAGAGTTGTTTGCAGCTTCCCTTTGTATCAGTATGAATTACCCTTAAACAAGCTTCTTTGTGGCATTTTTAATAACCTATGTATTACTTCCAATAACAAAATGTGCTAATATCTAATAATGACCAATGCATGTAACTTGATACAGAACAAAACAGTTATGTAACTGGGGCTGCATCGCTATTAAATTTTTCAGTGATAATGAAACCCGTTCAGGCTGTTGTTGTTTAGTTAAGCCTCATTATTTCTAATTAGAACCAACCTGGACCTGGTGCTTCAGCAGATGGGAGTTCTGGGATGCTCAGCGGATCTTCTTGTGTGTTTGTGTGCTGATGGACTCACACTGTATCCTTGTTTGTGGTTCTATCCACGAACAAGGACATATTGACATCAGCAGTGTTGGTAAAGAGGAAGAAGGTGAATCTCTGTGTATCTGCCAGCTGACATATTGTCATAAACACACGCCGGATCATCATTCAGTAAAGGGATTATTAGCTTGAATGTAGGAAATGAAAGAAAAGATTATTTTGGAGTCAGATACTTTCAAGGATCTTAGATTAGAAGTTTTTTTTCAGCCCATTGCTTAATTTGTGACTAAATTAAGCTTACAATTTCATTTGTGAGTATTTCTTTATTCAAATCGTGAATCAAAAGCAAATTATAAAATCAGTTGGTAGACTAAAATCTACCCACTCCACTCCATTCTGATCCATCCACTTGCAGAAAAATACGTTTTTGTTTTCCTCGTCTGAGTTGGCGTCTGGATCAAAACTATACAACTGAATAGCCCCAATATTCCTTGATGTTTTTGTTGCATCTGTAATGTTAAATTGGGGGTGTGAGGGGCTGTAAGCGAGTGGGAGAGATTGCAAATGGAAAGCTCTCAGCAATAGTGGTAAATTTCTAATCATCTTAACGAAAAGACCAATTTTAACACTTTAAAAATATATTGAAATATTATTAAAGTGTTTTTTAAGCAAAAAATAATGAAGAGACTTGTCTATCAGAATGAAAAAAAACATGCGTTTAAATTTAAAATCTGATGAGTCAGTTAAGTAAATGATTCACCAGGATGAGGGTAGATGGTGCAGCTGCTAACTCACTCTATAACTGTCCCACTTTTTTTCCCACTGGCTCCTTTCCTTTAAATGTTTTTCCATCTGTAATGGCTTTAACAGTTTACCCCATTTAGCCTGAAAAGTCATCAGGTCACTCTGAAAAAAGTCACATTTCCAAAGCCGCTCTGTCTGACCTCTAGCTGTTAGACACTCTTCCACTTCATTCTTTTGTTCTAGTTTTTCCCCAACAATGATGGATATTAGTTGATAAAGTAAATAATATTTAGTTAGCATAATGTATTTGATATAATTCCATTAAATCAAGTTATCTGCAGCTTTCTTAAAAAACTTTTTCAATGTTAAGTTTAAAAAAAAAGTTGAAACTCTTTTAATCTTGTCATAAACTTCATCTTGCTCCACTTTAATTAATAACCAAATTATTATGTCGTAGATGTCCTTATATAGACTGCCATTTTTTTGTTGCATTTTTTCCTCATTTTTTTGCCACCATGTGAGACCGCCTGCAGCCAGAGGGAGCACCTTGTTCCACAGCATGTGAACAGATGGCAGGGCCAGGCAGAGATTGCTCCCTTAAAAAAAAGCTCACAGAAAAAGAATCTCACACGTCAACACTCACACTGAGACCCAGCAGCACCGAGCAGACACAGTCCCAACACGAGCGTCACGTCTGGTGAGCTCTGTCCCCGCATGTCACCTGTCTAAGCTGTTGGGTTTGTGCTATGAAACAGGCCTGTTTTTGTTTGGACTCAACACAAAGGCTGGTGATTGTGTAGCAGTTTGTTGGGGTGTTGGTTTTGGTTCTGTACTACATGTGTAGTGGGCTTACCTTAATGTTTGGCTGCGAGCGACAAAGCTGGACTACACATACCAGACACCAGGTATTGATTTTTGACAAATCAAGTTCAATACACAAAATATATTAATCTTTATGTACTGTCAACTTGTTTTTTGCTACAGTGTAGGATAAGTAAAATATGTCATTTATCTCTACATTTGAAATATCACCAATATCTAATTTGACCCTATTTTGTTGCTACCTTTTTCAAAATGAAAGCCTTTATTCCTCTGGCTTTGGGGCATGGTGACTTTTGGATTGTGCTGGGCTTGTCTTTGGAGGATTTTGTTTTTTTTTGTTTGTTTTTTTTAAACAGAGCGCTACTGTTTCTAAGGGAAAAAAAAAGAACTTTACATGTGCTTGAATGTACAAAGGAAGTCCCTTATGTTTTAGTCACAACTGCTCTTGTGGGTGGATGTGGGCAAAAAAGAGCAAAGAGCAAGCCCGTACGGGCGACACAGGTGGCCCACACAGAAAAATAAGATTATAAACCACTTAGTGAGCCCGTAGAGCCAAAATGTTTATGTATGCCGCAACCGACGGGTCATAGCGAACACCTAAATAACACGTAAGGGGAGGTAAGTCGCATGTCATACAGATGTGTTTAATCCCCCTCGAGCTCTGCAATCTGCACAGGGAGCCAATTAGTGGTGTTTTAGAGATAGGTGCATGCTCTTTGTGGGCAGTCTGACCGTTAGAAATGAGGAAATTGGACAATCAGAGTGTAGTTTGTGTTCATTCTACTAGAGTTTGATAGACCCTTTGGAATCCCCTGTTCATGTGTGTGTAGGATTTGCCCATGTTCAGTAAGGAGCCAGTACTGGCACCTTACTAATGTGGCCTAAGAGCACCGTAGGACACCGCCACCCATACATCATAAGTGTCCTCACAAATACCTAACGATACACTTACCACACACACGACAATGGTACACTCCATTTTTATGACCTCCTTTAGCCTCTGAAGACCTGGTGTTCACATGCGTGGACATCACATTTTGGGTTATTTTACCATAGCTGTTAATTCTTTGGCTACATGTGTAGAGAGTTAACTCAAATAATAGCTCAGGTCTTAAGAGGTTAACTTGGCCGCACGAGCCTCAAGGGAACTACAAAAAACACCTATGCACCCCCTAAGATATAGCCTCTCCTATTTACGACCCTTCAAGAACCTACAGCACCCATGTAGGTAAACCCCCATACAGGCCTACGTGATTAAGACTCAAGATTAGTAAAATTAATACATTATTTTCTACAATAGTTGTAGAAATGCTACTAATTATCTAAATATTTAAATACATACGTATCAATAAGCTGTGCTTGTGCTTTTGAACACAGTTAAGTGCATCTTAACTTCGGACAGCAGATGACCACACGAGTATCTTGAAAAAGAACAACCGTGTGATGAGCAACAATCCTTACAGCGGCCGAGGAAGCTGAAATCACCTAATGTCGTGACCCAACCGCGGAGTCACATTAAAGCCATGCAGTGTCAAGATCAATCTGGTTTTTCCTGCTGCCCTCTCCTATGTGCTTAGTAAAATATTTAGCACATCCTCACTCACAGATGATGGAGCAACAACACTGGAAAATCTGACCCACTTTTCAATGTGGCTATGATCAACTACCACGGTTTAAGTCTGTTTTCATTTAGATCTTTGCTTCCAGGTCACATACAGTTCAACCCACACAAAACATCAAACATGCATTTAAATTACAGTCTGTCAATTAATCTATATACACATGAGTTTCAGGTAAATGTCAATGTGTAAGGAGGACATGAACAAAACTGCCTGATCCCTTGATCCAACTCGCAGAGGAGCTAAATCTGTCCTTTTGCATATTAATACTTGAAAAAAGGTATTTTTTTTAAATGCTAAAAATAAAAAATAACCAAATCTAGTTACCTACTATGGAGTAGTCCACTTAGTATTTTTATCTTAAATGATACCTTTCATTTTAATAATTAAATCATGTTACACTGATTAAAGGAAAAATCTCTAATATGGGAGAAATAATTTGTTTTTCTGAGGTAGACCATTCAGATACTTTCAATTAAACTAAAAAAAAGAGCTTTCATCTTGTAAAATTGATGCCATAAACTCACCAACCAAACAGATCTTTAGTTCTTTTAAAAGCCTTCCTGGTTTGCATAAAACTAATCCAGGGAAATAGTTTGAGATCTGAGAACAAACATTAAAGATTTCCACTTTTTAAAAAAGTTTTTAAAGTTGTTTTATTAGAACTCAATTAAATTGATGTTTCTAAAAGTGCATTTTCTGAGGCGTGTGGAGGTAAGGAGCAGAAAAATAAAAACAACTTCATAAGCTGAACTGTAACATATTGTGTCCTGAGGGTATAATAGATTGGAAGCATTTTCAGACACTGTACACCACTTTACTGCTGATAAGTGAGTTTAGCAGCAAATGACATGTCACTATTTTTCTCCCTAAAACACATCAGAGGTTGTAAGTGCTTTTTTATAAATGTCCCCATTGCTTTTGTTAATCTCTGAGGCATGAAGCTAACAGCCTTCTGTGTTGTAGAACAGATAAAGGGCTTTTTGAAAGGACAATTTTAGGTTTTAGAATTAAACTGAGATTTACTTTATTTTATTGATAGAATGTGCTGAACCAATGAAAAATGGATTCTGCTTTGATTGAAAACTTATGAACCAAGGTTGTATTCAGACATTTGGTTACTTGTCACCAAATTGGCAAGTAAAAAGTGTTGTACCTGACCTTGATGCAGATATTAAAATTGGTCAGCTAAATGTAGTCTGAATAAGTGAACTATCCCGACAAGGATTGCTTCATATCGACCTTGTAATTCCAGGCCAATGTCTAAAGAGATCTTTATCCACGTGGTTTTGTTTTCAAGCTTTAGTTTGAAACAGAAATCTCTAGTAGATGGTCCTAACCAACAGGCTTTTCCAGTCTGAATCCACCCGTCAAGAGATTGTTTTGCTCCTTCCTGACATAATAATGTAGATTTTCTTAATGATGGTTTGCAAACAGAATAAAACAGGATCTTTGTTGTGCAACATTTATTGTATTTTTAGTTTCTCTCATTTTTTTTAAATTTCACTCAATTCCATTCCTGTTTTCCACTATTTATCCATTTTTTCAATACCGTGGTTCTCATATGTGGATTAAATTACCTGAGGATCTGAGCGTTAAGAGATTTTTAAATGAAAATGACAGACTTATCTTTTTAACTTAGCATTTACATAACTAATTTAATTAACTTTTCTGTTAGGATTTTATGGATTTTCATGGTTTATCATTTGTAGATTTTTAATTTTTCAAGGTTTTAGTCTATACAGTTCCTTTTCAAACCATTATCTAGTGTTTTTTATTCCGTTTATTATTACTCTTTTGATTAATGTTATTTTTAGCCTATGATATTTTATGACCTTTTATTGTTTTAACCTACAACATGTTTATATATGTATTTTATGTCTTGGATTCTCCTATGTTGTTGAAAGGTGCTCTACAAATGAAGTGATTGATTCTTCACTTTCCCTTAATTTGGCTGGATATCTGTCTTATGACCATAATACATAATACAAATCATTTTGTATTAAAGAAATACACATTTTTCTTGTTCTGGCTTTTGCTGTGAGAGAAAAATAAAAAGTAATGAAGGTAAATCCAATCTTATAACAAAATATCAGCACTGATGGATTTTTTAAAATTATTATTACCCCAGTTTTGATTAAATTAGCCATCATAAAAATAAAGAAACACTTTTTTTGCTCATAGATATGTTTAACTTCCTTGAGGTAAAATTGAAAACAAGTTATTTCATTTGTAACTAATTAGAGTAATTCAACTTTTCAACTTAACATCTTCAAATGTGCAGAAAAGGGAAGATGTGATATTAGCCGATTTTGTTAAGAAGCATTAATAATTTTGTTTAGCAGAAACTATGTGAACCAGTACAGGAAAATCTAAAATGCTAACAAAACTATGAACTTTTATTTAAAGGGCATTAATTTAATCCTTGTATCACCTTACCTTTTTAAAGCGTTTGTGAATGATTTTTGTTTTGCAACTGTGTGACAAATAGTTTATTTAACACACACACAGGCCATTATATACTACCATTAAGATTTAATCCTGTTATTGATGTTGTAGTCTTGTTATTACAAAGATACCCATTGAGAAACCTTTTTAAAAGTCGCCTAATTCCATTAATTAAATTACTTGTTAATGCTTCCATTAAAGCAATATTGTCTTCATTAAAACACTAATACAGCTTCCTGATGAACAAATCTAATAGAATATCCAAGCAGGTTCTGCTCTCTTAGATATCACCCACCAGAAACCAACTGATGTTACATTTCTGACTAAAAGAGATAACTTTAAATAAAAAAAATTGTGATATTACTTGCACAAAACATCTTTTTTTGTCTGTACTAATCACAACCTGAACCACATCATATATTTATTGTTTGCTTTCTTCAGAAATTACTTTTCTACTCTGAATTCTAACAGGTTACTCCGTATAAAAGCAAATGTTTCCTTTCTTTAAAATGTATTCTTTCTGTTCTTATACCACTCTCTCGATTATTAATTACCCTTTTGGATTTTGCATGACTGTTGGTCAGGAAAAAAAAGATCTCTTTGCCTCCTGTTTATACACAGTTTGTTGAATTCCAATTTTTATTAAATGAACCTTTTTACCTTGTAGTGGTGCTTCTCACGTTTTTAAACATCTCTTTAGGAAAGTCATCTACTCCCCCAGATTTGGGCTGACCCAGCAGCACAGGTGTGGACTCCAGTCACATGACTTGGACTCGAGTCATGAATTTGAAGACTTTAGACTTGAGTTGGACTTCAACAGCAGTAACTCATGATTTGACTTGGACTTTAACAACAATCTGTGAATACTATTACTGTGTTGTTGAAAAGGATTTGTGACTGGTTAGGCCTTGACTTGAGACTCGACTTGGATACCCTTGCTTTTTACTCAGGACTTGAGGACAAAGACTTGAGACTTACTTGTGACTCACAAAACAATGACTTGGTCCCACCTCTACCCAGCAATCCTCAGTTCTTGCATTTTGGCAGAATTAGTTACATTCAAAAACTATAAATCACAGCTTCTAAATCCATGTTTTTCTTGCTCCTGTTACATGTGGTAGAATATATTGTACTGAGCAGTTTGTTTTTTCAAACACATGAACAAATAGCTTCAGTATGCTAACATTCTGATGCTTTATTAGCTTCAGTTCTCCCATCATTCGGCTTTATTTCTTTGCCAGCCGTCCTCTAGCTCAGGTTCTCTGATTTGCTTCCCGCCTCACAGGGTGCTGTTTCCCTCATTCATGATAGTGAAATGAAAATGAACTGGATGATTGAGGCTGGAAGCTGGATTGAGATCTGTCACAGTTGGCAGTGAGCTACCTTCATTTCCCTGCCAAAGCTGCGCTTATGTCTTGTGGGTACGTCAGCGCTGGCAGCTGCAGATCAGAAACTTCTCAATGGTTTCCATAAACTCAATGGGTTTCTGTGCATCAAGATTTCAGAAAGTAGTCAGTGGAGACAACATTCATTTGATCTGTGTAATTTAAAAACTTTGATGAAACTGTTGTTTTTAAAGGAAAAAATGTCCTAATTACTTAGTTCAAAAATAAGTTACATCCATGTCTTGGTTGCTATGGTAACGACGCAAACAGAACTTTATTAATGATCAATTATTAAATTAATTTGACAACTGGATTAGAAATAATTCAACATTGGAAGTTACTTTACATGTTTTATTAACGTTTGTTTTTGATATCCATACACTTACAAGAACTAGATTTAAAAAAAATAAGTATTTTATTTACCGAACTATTATAGAACATATACTAATTATAAAACTGAGCTTCTCTTTTTGGTTTTACTTTCCGCTTCATCTCATTTTCTGTCTGTACTTTTGACATGCTAAGAGAACTTTCAGGAAACGTGTAACCAGAAGCTATGACACGGCAGAGCCTCTCCACTCTTTTGTGTAGGGCAGGGTCCATGTGATGTGACCAGAACTGCAACCTATAAATTATAAAGTGCAGATTTTTTCTTCCAGGGACAATGTATTTTTAACCTGAAACCCAGAAGAGGGAGAGCAGGGTAGAATATTGAAGGGACTGTGGGAAAATGAGGAATCTGCAGCCACGTCAGTTGTGCTCCGCTTACACGTCATCATGTAGCATTAAGCTTAATATGAACGTGAAACCAAGCACCATCTGAATGTTCATTTCATTATATAATACGACAGAACAGAATTTGGCTGCAATGGTTTAAAACTTTGCTGCATCTGTTTTACGACCAGGCCAAACAAAAAGTGAACTGAAGTGATGCTGACGTGACTTTCTGCTCAGGTACCAAAGCAAGTGCTGCTTTATTCATGAGTCCACCTTCCTCCTTGTGGAAAGCAGATGAAGCCGGATCTCTTTTAATGCAAGTTCCTGTCCTCCTCTCGACCCTTCCTACTTTATCAAAGTCTGAACTCCTCCTTGCTACGACCAGGACGTCTTCCTCAGACTCTCCTTCTCTTCTGCTTTCATGCTCTGCCTTGCTGGCTGCACAGTTGGCAAGACAAATAGCCGCTCATTCAGCTCGGGCCTCTTTGGACTACTGGCCTTGGTGGCAACTCTGGGCACCCGGCCCATTCTGGCTGGGTGGAGTCTGGTTCCCATTATGGAGCCAATCAGAACCTGTCGGGCCTTACTCATGGTGCACATCGTTTGCTCCCCCCAACATTACTTGAGTGAGTCATCTTTTCATCTTGCTGCCAGCCACAACGCTTAGCCAGATGGGCAGATTTTCCAATAAACAAGTTGCTGTTTTGATCTTGCGCACGAGTTTATAAAAGTCAACCTTGGCGCATGCAAAAAGCACCTGGTCCAAAATAAGGGAAGTTTGCTGCTGATGCTTCACTGGACATGTTTACTTTCCACCGCTTTGATGTATCATTTAGCATTTACTGTTTGATCAAGTTAGCTCCACACTGGGAGTCTGAATAAATCTGAAAGTAAAACCTTCATACAACAACCCACCAGAAAGTCACATCATTTCAACAAAGTAGAAATTAGATTTTACAATTTTACCTTTTTTCTATTAGCATTTAATAGTTTGTTAGTTGTTGGGTCAATGAAGAACTGCATATTTAAAATAAATTTGCATTGCAAAAAAGAGGATTAACTTATATATACAGGGATCATCTAATAACATGTGCACACATAACACATGACAGGAACCTGCATGAATACTTGAACAGGAAGCTGCAATCGGAGGATGCAAACAAATGCACAAACATGCACACTGGAAAATGTGTTTACTCTTTGGTTTTGCATTTTTAATATTTCTAACTATTTTGTATTCACACATTGACTTACTGCTTAATACTGAATTAGAGACATTTCTTGAGACTTGCCAATGATTTAAAAATAATTATAATTTAATAATATGTCTGAAAAACTTCCATAGCAATGTGTTGGGAATTATTAGACTTTAAGTGTTGTTTAATAGCAGACTTGCAGTTGAAATTTTGTCAGTTTTGTTGTTTTAGTAAAGTTTTTTCTAATACTTCTACATTTTAGTTCCTAAACATTTTTAGGAGGTTAAATTTACCTCAGAAACTGTTGGAAGGTTTATTTCTTCCTTTAACTTTTGATGTAGCTGGAACTGTTGTAGCTTCCATCCTTCCTTTTGTTCATTTTTGGTGTTGGTTTAATGTCAAGTAATTCTTTTATTCCATTCTATCTAGATTTATATGTATAATTGGATTAGGGGTGTGAACAGAAGAAAAAAAAACGTTTTGATATACATGTTTATGTCGTTGCTCAGTTCTTGAGAGACAACAAGACAAAAGGACAAACAGAAGAAAACTAAACAAGTATTGTTTGCTTGGAAATGCTGCCTGGTGTCAAACAAAGATTTCAAAGCAGCAATGAGTTTAGTAAAAATATGTCTGAACCACAAGACACTTTGAACAATGAGTTGTTGTCAGATGAGAGAAGTTGGGCCGATATCATGTTATTCTAATGCTTTCAGAGTGAAATACATCCAGTAGAATGATCATATATTACCTTTGGCACACTAAAGAAAGATTTCTTTATGAAAGTTGTTTTTATAAGCTCATTTTCCTACTCAGAATTAAGATCCCTCAATCTCCTCCTTTCTCTACATTTAATGACAACAACAACCTAGAGCTCGCCTCGGCAGCTAGCCGTTAACGTCTTTGTAGATTGAATGCGAAAGGAACCACTTCTTCTTTGAGTCGATGCTCTTCTTGGAAGGGGCTGTTCTCCCACGTTTATGTGCATGAAGGTGGGGCCAAGTGATTCTCTGGGATTGGGAGGGGCTGGTGCTCAGAGAACAAGTTTTTAGAGGAATGCTCATAGATGCGTGAATGGAGTAAAATACTGCTTTGGGGGTGTTTTTGACCAATTACAAGCTCAGAAAACTTGATTTTGCAGGATAAGCCACTACATCAAAAATTGACAGAAAATGGCCATTATTGTGTTTTAATTAAGATGGTCTTTAACCCTTTTGATATCCTAGACATTAAAAGTGGGGTAATCTGAACACTGATTTTTTTTTTTTCAAGGATTTATTTTTATCTTTACTGGTGTCCAGATACAAAATCTTGTCCACCATTAGCTGCGTTTCCATTACACTTTTGCGCAAAACTTTTTCGAAATTTCTAGAATTTCGATAAAACAATGTTTCGAAAAAACAGCGTTTCCATTAAATCATGATTATGCGGAAAAACTCGAAGTAATTCCCGCGATAAGTCATTAAAAAAACATGACGACGGATATAAACACTATTTTCATGTGCAGTAGATTCATTCACATTTCTGCCACGGAGCTAGCTCTCATCCTTCCCATTCAGAGAAGACGTCTACGTCTGATCCGAGCCTTGGAGCGGCAGGCTCCTTAAACGTGGGAGCGACGTAGAGTCAAACAGTTTTGGGGAATCGTGGTTGAAGAATTCACCGAAGAGCCGTGGATTCAGCATTTTCGCATGACACGCTCAACTTTTGATGAGCTGTGCGGTGCCCAAGGCAGCCAGTTGCTGTGAAAAAGCGCATTTGACCAGCTTTTCCTGCTTCCTGTCCGAAACGCCATATCCGGTTAATGGTCACGTGACTCGTTTGTTTCGAAAAAAGTGTTTCCATTACAGTTTTTCGAAAAACTACTGTTTCGATACGGCCCAAATACCACCTCCTCTAAGCGCAAAAACTTTATTTCGAAAAAGGCGAGTTTTTTCGAAATTGTGGTGTTTCCATTAGGATAATTTAATATCGAAATTCCGTTTTTCGAAATTTCAGAGTTAATGGAAACACGACTATAGTCATGGGAGAGCTTACATGTCAATATGAAGATGGGGTCATCTGGACCCTATAAGAGAGCACGAGGGTTAAACATTTTGATTAAATCCACACACAAAAATATCCCAACATCAGTTTTTACGACATATAGATAGTATCAATTATAATCCGTTGGGTGATTTGCTAAGTATTTGCTCACAACAATGTTAGCTGTAAGATTCAAAAATACCGACATGAGTGTTAAAACACACCTCATTTACTTACTGTCTCACATTTGACTCACTTTTTTAGTGTGGTGAATTCTTTCAATACAGTCATTTAAAAAAACTAACAACAGATGAGTTATTCTCACAATAAAATTTTCAAAGTTAGCAACAACATTTTTCCCACCAAAAGTGGGATGTCATGGAAGCGGCCATTTTGAAATGAGCGGGAGAAGCCCTTCTACCATCACTAGTGGAATGGAAGGCCACTACAAAGTAGAGGACATGGACCAAGTTATATGCAATGGAGTTTCATAGAATTTTTGGATCTTGCTAATGAGATAAGGGTCTCAGAAATATAAATATGATACAAACCGTTATGTATGAGTTAAAGAATGAATATAAGAAAAGAAAAGTTCATTCTGATTGTAAAACTTGAAAAAATGTTCTGCTTTATAAGATCTGAGCTGAGAGTGGACATTAGCTAACAGGAGCAATATTTCTTTGTAAAGGTCAGCTGATGGTAATTTGAATATTTCCAGGGAATTCTCACATCTTTATCTTGCACCGCACATCACCGCCTCCTTTCTGTGGATGTTTGCTCTCTTCTGACTCGACACAAAGAGCTCGGGTTTTGAGCTGCGGTGTCGGTTGAAGACATCTCCACAGTCGGCGGGCCCCACCAAGACATGACGGCACCGTCTCTCCTACAGTTTTCTGTGGCTCTCCTTCACTCTTCTTTTCTGTTTCACTTGTTTGCTTGTGTCCTCAGAAGCGCCTCCACGTCTGCTCTGTCAATGCGTGTGACATCACCTCTGTTGTTTGTTCTTCCTTGTCCATTCTTCATCCATTCCTTGGTTCTCTTGGTTCTCTTTGTTCTCGGGGTGTACGGATACAGTGACAGCTTCCTCCCCCTCCTTTGTTTACAACTCTGCAAAATCAGTTTTAATTAGTGTTTTGATGGGATTCTGAGCCTAATGACAGACAACAGCCGATGGCTGTCATTTCTGTTTAGGGTAAAATGAAGTTGCAGGGCAACAAGTGGTGGCAGTAACACAAAGTCATTGTTTTCCAGCTGCTTTGTTGCCATTTATTGATGGGTAATTTTTGCAGCAGTTACGTTGCTGTTTTCAGAGCACGGTAAAGTGAGGCACGTGTGCCGCTCTGCCCTGCCATGAAGTCTGCAAGGTGGTGTGTAGTGTTTGTCTGCAGCGGCGGCGTGCTACATAAACAGCTCCAACACAGATGGTGCAGCATTCCTTTGCTGGTGGCAAAATCACAGACATCGTCATCCCATCTCTCTCTGTTGTATTTGTCTGTCAGTGTCATTGTTTGTCTTTCTGTGGTGTTCTCATTGTCTGTTGTGTTGTTTCGCTGGTGTGACTGTTCCCTTCTCCTGCTGGATTGTTTGTCACCTGCACTGTAAGTCAGACAATTTAGAGAAAGTTTCTGTTTCTGTTGTTGGAGTTTTAGGTTTTGCTGAAATACACCAAGCATACACTTTAAGTTTGGTGTGGTGATATTTCAGACAAATATAATCTAGCTGCACTAATTAGATTGGCTCTTTCTATATCAATTAAATGAGTTAAGGTCTTATTCTTTTATTGGTTTTGTGTCACATGGGAGCACATTCTCGCATTTGTTTTTTCTTCTGGTTTGTGCTTTTGTTTGGTTCTCCTCATTCTGTATTCTTATTACCTTGATGCATTAGCATCATGTTCATGTTCCTGATCCGCCTTCAACACTTTTGTGAGCAGGTTTCTTTTGCACTGCCTCGTCACAACGGAAAGTCTTGATTCAAAATCCCAGCAGAGTTTTTTTTCCCCAGTGAAAATCATATTTTTTATAGTTTTAAAATGTTTAAATTGTTTATTAGAAGCAAACACAAAAAAGGCAATTGGAAAAATCTTGTAACAGTATAACACGACAAGCTACAAGTTCCCTGCTCCACTCCATTCTGATGCAGACGAATAGATGTCATCGGGAATCTCTTCATACCAGGAGCCAACAGGAACATCGCCACAATACCCACCCAGCCCAGGACGGCGATGGGATCCACTTCTCAGCTGTGAGGCCGCAATGTTAGACCCCAACCGCCCCCACAAAGGGCGATGACAACCCCAGACTGAACCAACAGCCCCTGGCACAAAGTATCCCCAACAGGAAACACTGGGGCATAAAACCTTCAAGGAAAGATGTTAAAATGTAATTCATAAAATGTATGTAAAAGCATAAACAAAAAATAACATTAAATACAGAAAAATATTATATAATAAAACTAATAAGTAATTCATAAATAGGCATTTATGATTATCTAAAAGATAATAATTTTCAGGTATGTTCCTTGAAACATGTCTGGTAGTTAGAACAGAAATTCCTTATGTTGCAGTGATGGAGTGAAGACCTCTTCAGATGGTTTCTGCTTTAGCTTAAAGAGTGTTATAAGATAAATAAGATAAAAAACAAAAGATCTCTTAAAAGTGAGAGAATAAGAAGTGCTTTACAGATCCAGTGGAGACAGGTCGTCTGCAGAAACAAGGAAGCTGTTTCTTCCCTTTACAGAAACTAGTTCTTTCAGATTTATCTGGAGTGTTAAGAGTGTTAAGAATAGCAGCATCAAGCAGTTTTCTTCTGTGTTCATTCCAATGTGGCACGTCTGTCCTTACATCCTCAGATTCTTTCAGAAGTCTATCCCTGAGGAACCAGGGATATATAGTCAAAACTTTAGAGTTTGGTCCTTTCCTGCTTTCCTGGGGTTCTCCGAAAGTTTTGAAGATGCACTTTTCCTCTTCAGGAGCTTGCTGGTTCCCCTTATGAAGTATCTTTGAGCTACAAAAGATTAAAACATTTATTCAGAAGCTTGTCCTTCATTGGGCAATACCTTCTTCTTCTGCATTGTCAATGATGAATGAACAGAGAGAGGCAGAATGACGGCGGGTTGATGGGATTTTAATTAGTCATTCAAAAGCATCCAATTGGTCATGTTTAAAAAACAAACAAACAAATAACTATCTGTCCCACTGTGAGGTTTATCCAAGAGGTTAGTTTCACTGAGCATAACACACATCTGAAGATTTCATCTGAAGCTCTGGAAGTCCATTTGTTCCCACTTAACTCTGCAGCCTCTCAGAGGGATTTCTGTGTGCACAGCCAAAGCGTATAAACTAAGCATCCTATTTATGAAGGATGTGCACTTCTCCCAGATCAAATCAGAGTCAAGTTTCAAGCGTTACCAACTCTCCTGATGCATGTTGTTGTATATTTCAAAGCATTTGTTTGTCTGGGATTAATTTTTTTTTTTAAAGCCAGTTTTCTGCAATAGTTGTTTATTAGTGTAATCTTTATCTCTCTGGGAGAAGCAAAGTATTTAGTTTGCAAAATTTTTAGCTATGAAATAAAACAATTTTTGCATTTTAAAGGCTTTTTATCCCAAATACAGACCATTTTTGAGCCAAGACAACTTAAAGTTTAAACATTTTCAAGAAATACAAAATATTCATTACATATTTTTTATATTTTTGCAGATGTCAAAGTTCAATAATTTGTAGTTTGACTCTCAAAAAAACAACAAAAATCTTCACTTTGTTCTAAAATGATGGAACTTTTTTCTTAAAATGTGGTTTAAAACGGTTTCATCCACTGCAGTGAGGTTTTATGCCAGGACATTAAAGTTAAAATTCCATCAGTTGTCAAACACCTGCGAGTAGGAAATGTGTTCTCCGTTTTTGACCCATCCCCTGAGGGAGCTGCAGTCCCAGCTGCGCTCAGGAACCATTTGGCGGACGTTTTAAAGCTGCAGCTGAAGGAGCCTTCAGTGTGATGATTGTTTCATAGCAGCGACAGGGAAAAGGTGACTCGTCAGTTCACTCAAACACAGGGAAGGGATCTTTGGAGCGGCTTCCATGCACACCAGCATCTATTTTGTACAAAGTGCTTGGCACATTAAACCGACTGTTGTTCCAAAAACGTCCTGATCTAAAGAGGGAGGGGGGTATTTGGCTCAAAAATGAATTCATTTTACATAATTTAGAGATGCAGCGTAAAAACAGAAACAAAAACTTTTCTCCTGACTGTTGCATAAAAAATTCAGATTATTTTTGTCAAATATATTCTGGAAACTGTTCTTTTTTTATTCACTGGAGCTTTAATGGAATCCAGGAATCCAGTGCTGCTGTTTTTAGTCTGTGACAGAGGAGTTTAGGTGTAGGTTGAAGTTAGAGGGGTGCAAAAAATTTGAGAGGAGGTGAAGGATGAAAAGCAGGAAAGTAGGACAGAGAGCTGGCTGACTGCTGCTGCTGCTGCCTCGACTGGTCTCATGTTGAAGCTGATGGCTTTTGAGCATGGCGTGCTACCAGCCAATTCAGTCCAAATTTCCTGGAGTTAGAGATGAGGAATTCAGCTCCCTGTCAAGCAATTGCTTCCATTTCAGCAGCTGCCAAGTCTAATTTAATGCTGTTACTGCAAATATTTCAATTAACTCTTCTGTTAAGGAAAAGGGAGAAGCCTGAGTTTACTTTTCTAAAGCATCTAAACCTTCAAATTGCTATAAGATGTTGTGTTCTCCAGATACAGACATCTGTTATTTTTTTTTACCAATTTAGCCAGCCCAGACAGAAAAAGATCAATCTGAACATGTTTGACCTTAAACTTAGTTCTATCCAAAGAAAAGCAAATATTACATTTATAAGCACTATTTCTACAAGAATAACAAAAAATGAAAGCTGTGGAAGTTTACAGTCTGTTTTAGTTGATTAAAATTATTTCAATTCAATTTTATTTATATAGCCCCATATCACAACACAGTTGTCTCATTGTGCTTCACACCAGTAATTATCCAAAAACATAAAATCGCTCGTAGAATATAAACAATAAACTGGGCATCCCCATACCCTCTGACCCTCCCTCTCAGAAAGGGAAAACTCCTAAGAAAACAGATTAAAGGGATCCTCTACCAGGATGCCCAGGTGATGTACCAGGACTGTTAAAGAAGAATTAGCTTATGGAACTCTACTACAACAAGTTTGAATAGTGTAGCAGATCACAAAGGAGCTGGGACAGCTGGGGGTGCTAGACGAGCCAGAGGTGAGGTCCACTGCCAAAAACAAGAGCACAGACAATCCTTCATCCAGATGGAACCAGGGGACAGGTGGAGGCGTGAAACGAGCCAGAGGTGAGGTCCACTGCCAAGGACAGGAGCACAGACAATCCACCTGGAATCTGGAAAAAGGGACAACACATGAATCACACTGCACCAAATAGAGGCATGGAACACTAAAGGAAAAAAAAATGATAAAGATTAGTAAAAATTTCTAATTAACAGTGAAAAACTCATTTTTATAATGTAGCAGGCAAAGTAAGAGGCAGGTTTTTGATGATATTCCTGCAATATTTTGATATTTAAGCACATCTATGCTTTTGTACTGTATAGTATGTTGTGCAATTCTGTCCCTTAACTCTCTTTACATCACTAACAGGAGAAGAACACGAGACTGAGGAGATTTTTGTAGATCAGAGCAAAGATGGAGGGTGAGATGAAGACGTTGGGGTTGGATTGGATAGATTTAGCTGGCATGTTCAGAGAAAACATAAGGAAATAAAGGTGAAAGGATGCTGAACTACCAGATAAATCTAATATATATATATATATATATATATATATATATATATATATATATATATATATATATATAGTTTCTATAAAGCCATGGTGCACCTTTGGCTACACAAGGAAATTAACACAATATTTCTTTAACCTCAGGCAGTCTCTTTTTAAAGTATAAAAATACAACTATGTTGATATGTTATGATGAACCTGATTAGGATGACGTTTCTTCTTAGAAGTGATTCATGCGATTGATGTTCTCCTCACTCAAAGAAAACAACACTCTCCTCTTCCACGCTTGTGTTTTTAACACAGACAGCCGAAGATTCCCCGTTTTTCATTTTTCTTGGCAGCTTTGTTGCTTTGTGCACATTTTTAAAAAAAGCATCAAACGTTTCTGTCAAAAACAGAAGAACTCGATCTCCTGCTTTCCTTCCCTTCCATCCCCTTCTCCTTGCAGAGCTGCAGCTTGATCACATGCAATGCTTGCGTGCACGAGGGCGAAAGCTTTCAGAGGTGATATTGAGTGGAGTGGCTCTACACACGTGGAGGTCACAGTAATATCATCTGGTGCCCTTTGATTTATGTATCAGCTCTGTTCCTTGTTGCTGTATTTGTACATCTGGAGTTAGAAACGTTGCATCAGATGAATCTTTTCCTATTTTAGTATTGCTTTATTTGTTCAAAGCAGGGAATAGCAGAAGCATGAAAATAGATGCTGCAAAGTAGATTTAATCTCTCATGTTTAGTTTGTTTTTAGCTTTAGATGAAGTCCCACTCCAACTATATTTTTTCTATCATAAAATCATTCCCAGTGATCTTTTAATTATGATTATTAAGTTTTTAGCCAAAATTAAAAAAAATCTGTTATTTTTTAAGACATTTTATGCACAGTAACTCATTAGAAATACAATGTCAGAACATTAGTCTGAGCATTTTCAAGCATCCAGTTTTCTGATCCAACATGATTTGAATTAAGAAATACTCATAATCACACAAACAAGAAGATGATTTTCATTGGAGTGGGTCTTTGAAGTATTTTAGATTTTAGCACAAAATCCTACATTTATGATCTCTGAACTTGGAGCTTAAACAAAAGAACTAATCCTAATATTTATTTTTTCTTCTATTATCTCTGAAGACGAGGAATACAAAGGGAAGATGTTTGCACACGTGTAGGTCGGTGCGTAGGCTTGTGATGAGTACGACTGAACCACTTACTATGTATGAGAACTGGACACAGGGAATTTTCCCCCATCCAAACAGGAAGTGCCTTCTGGTTCCAAGCATTGACTGTATAAGGAAACTGGACTGAGTGAGTCTGATGTTATCCGCTGGAAAGTAGTTAATTTCGCTCCATAAAAATTAAGCAAATTTCGTCACCATTTTACCATAGACCAATGCTGCCATTTGGAACCAGATGGTGATAGAAAGCAGTGATTGGTCCGAGTCAGATTTCTATGGTAACTACTGTTGCGAATCAGGAGTGAGCTTGTAAGAATCTAGATGGAATGACTGAGTAATAACTGTCTATTTCTCAAAAGAAGTTTATGAGATTTCGGCTTCTTGGAGCCAGCAGGTAATACCTGTTTGGAACGCGATGGAGGAGGAGTCGCTTGGTCCGGTTCTCTTATACAGTCAGTGGTTCTAAATGATCAGCTCCTCAAAGCTTAGACACGTGGTTTTCTGTGAATAAAGGTTTTTTTTCTTATTATTTATTAGTTTTATACATTTTTGTAGTTGCAATGTTTTGTGATTTATCGCTTCAAATTTCTTTTAAAAGGAAAAAGCTAATATTTTACTGTATATACCAGTATTTAAAAGCTGAATTGTAATATATTTGTTTTTTGTTTGTATTCTTCCCTCCTCCCTAGTCCTTGTCCTTTCCCTTCATCTGGCCCTCCAAAAGGAGAGTTCTAAAAAATTGTGTCTAACATTTCAGACGTCACCAATAATCGCCAGTCCACTAGCTTTAGTAAATATACATAACAACAGCAGTTTCATATCTTTAAAAAGGTCATGCTACAACAAAAAGTCATTACTTACATTTAAATGTAAACGTCTTTGGTTCAGAGAAGTGAAGAAAATCGCTTTTTAGCTTAGCCTCACTGGGAAGGATTTAAAAAATACATTTCCAGACACACTTACACTTAAACTCTCCCTTCAAATGGAGGGGAAGGGAGAAAGGAAGATTTTGGATTGAGCCTTAATCTTCATTTACTGCTATTAAAAAGATTTATGTTGATGTAACTTTTTATACCATAGGCATTAACAAAAATCTACTTTAAGTAAGTCATTTTCTATGGGTGACGTCACCCTCACTCACTCCAGTTCTCATATACAGACAATGGTCTGAACCAATCGCTCCCTCCTATGATTTGTTAAGACTGTAGATGTTTCTTTCAAGTAAGTATTATTAGAAAGCGGATTTTCTCCCAATGCACATGTTTGTGTTGTGACCCTCACCTGCCACTCTGACCGGCTTTTCTCCTGTTCTGTGACTACTTTGACTTGGATTCTGCTTCAAAACTCGATATTTTGACAAAGCAAGACAAAAGGAGCAGTTGATTTCTTAATCCACACACAAACCCACACAACACGGGCCTGTTCAGAGCACGCTGCCCCCATTGCATTATTACACAGCCGCTAATCCTGTTCTCCAAATCCCAGTACCTTGGATTCCACAGAGAAAATCCTATTTGTGCTGCACATTTCTCCATACAGGAATCCACTGTCCTCCAGACTGCATTTGTCTCTACTCCCAGTGTTTTCTGCCGTAAATCACCCTTTAAATCCCTGCACTCCGTGCATAATCACCAATGTCACAAGTTTATTATTGAACGCATTGTTTCCCTTAACATGTTACAGCAGACACAAAACACAGACAAATGGGACACTCGCCATCCGTCTCTGCTTCCTCCTCTGTTGTTTGGCTGTAACAAACTTGGTGGTTTATTTATTGCTCCTTTGTTTATTGATAGAGTTCACGTTAAGAATTCATGAGGGTGTAGTCTTTCCTGTAAAGACGTGTTTCAGCCGAAGACGGCTGTCAAAGGACCTCCTCTTTATACGTCAGTGTTTGGTATTTCCTCCACAACCCCAGACTGAAATATTCAATTGTCACTCTCTGCTTTGATAGCTTGTTAGAAGCTTTTTTTTTTCCCCTTCAGATATTATTGGTCATAAAGAAATAAACTACAATATTAATTGTTGATATTGAAGGATTTAAACCACATTAGGGGTTTATCTTTTTTTTTCTTTTCATGTATTTTGAGACTTTTTGCCTTGAGTTTTCTGTCTCAAGGCTTTGAGGTCTCCTTGCCCTTGAAGTTTTTTGTTTTTTTTTTCTCTAAAATTACAGTTTAATGAGCCTCCTTCCTTTCCGTTGTTGTAACTGACATCTCTCATGTTGGAGCCTCATTTTCTTGTAAATCAAACTGGTGGAATACTTCTTGAAGCTCTGCAGAAATTCTCCTTGACGTACAAATACATTTGCATTTTTCAGGTAGCAATATGAGGGTTAAATCTAAAATAAAGATGATTTTCCTTTCAAACTTATTTACAAACAAAATTAACTGTCAAAACTTTTTACAGTAATTCAATTTGTTTTGTTTTTTCTTTTATTTTCCTTTGGCATCAGTTGTATTTAGCTGTGTGTCAGCTAGGTTAAGTTGAGTATTGAGTGTTTCTGCGTGTAACTGATATGAGGTCTGTGGTTCCGGGCTTTCTGCTCAACTGAATATCTGTAAGTGCTTCGCTGGCATCATGGGATTTCTGGAAGGTTGCATGCTTAGTCGTTTGCCTCGACCATCTGCCTCTCAGTGCTCTCAGTGTGTCAGCGTGTAGCTGTTGAGGTATACATTCTGCATTCATGTGGAAGAACTGGTGGATAAAAGTGTTTGGTATGTGGTTTAAAGCATGAAATCCCCAAATGTACACTATCGTTATGTACAGTATCGCTTAGAAATGATTCTATTTTTTGGGGAAAAAAGCACTATATTTTTCAATTAACATACCGTTCTGGTAATCAGAAATACCCTATGCACATTGTTAATGTGTTAAATGATTTAAAATGACTATTCTAGCAGCAAATGTCTTGTTTTTGGTGCATTATAGGTGACTTGAGGCCCAATTCCAGCAACTATTACTGTACAATGTATGATTATAGAAGCTCTAAAACGGACCCTCCTTTGAGTAGGTTGAGAATCTGGAGCATCACATTTGTGAGGTCGATCCTTCAACGGTGTCCACTACTGTCTTTTAGAGAACAGCACAAACAGGCTCTAAGTGGAGTAGAAAGAGAAGTGGAAAGCCCTGCTCCACAACTGAGCAAGAAGATAAGTACAATAATTCATTAAATACTACACGCAAAACGCCAGTGTCAGCATTGAAGGTTAAAGGAAAACTTCAGTTTCTTGGTAATTCCTCTTTTTCTCAAGTTCATGGCAAGTTCTCTTTTAGAGGGTGTTTATTCCAGTGTTCCCCAACCTTTTTTTTTTGGCTGCAGACCAGACAACCCCTCAGGATTTCAGAATAAAAGATCTCCACTGCTTCACTGTTTATAGGTGTTGCTGATCTATCAGTCTTTTAGTTATTCACCAGAGTGACACAACTGTTACATTATTGGTATCGACAACAATTATGAAACATATTGAGATGTTTTGTAGAAAAAAAGGAATTATCTGTCAATCTTTAAATTTAGCTCTTGATTATTTTAAAATGTTTTTAAGTTTATGCACACTTGCCCGAAACATAATAAGGCCCAATCCAAATGATTCCCTTCTCCCTCCCCCGTCATTTAGCTCTACAAACGGAGGGTTATGAAAAATTAGTGTCTAATATTTCTGACGTTTCTTTCGTTCAATGACATCTTCAATAATCTCCGGTCCGCTAGCAATATAGCTGAGTTTCCAGCACTTGAATATACATAATGGCGGTTTTATAACTGTAAAAAAGTCACTCTACAATAAAAATTCATTACTTATATTTAAATGTAAATGTCTCTGGTTCAAAGAAAAGCACTTCTGATGCGGTATTTTATCAATTTTCTGATAACTCAAAATTTAGAACATCTTTTAATATTTAGTTCAACCATTTTCTGAGACAAATGTTTAACCCTTACATTTACTATATAACACAAAAACACTTTAAACACTTTTTTGGAGCAAATGAGCCAAAAACACATTCATAATATTTACAGGGGAGGCACCAAGATGGAATAAAACATAGAAAGTGAGTAAAAAAAGTCATTTTCTGTTTCTAAAAGCAAATTTTCCTGCCTGATGAACATTTAAAGCCATTTTTTAAATAAATCAAAAGGTAATTTAATCCTTTTAAATACAATTTCATATTTATATCCATATTGTGTAAACATATAGATGTAAATGAGGGATTTTTTTTAAATGTACATATTTCTCCTGAACGTGACAGGTCTTTGTCCTCCTCCATCTTCTGGTTTAGCGCCTGGAGGATCCTCAAATGGTCCTCAGGGAGCAGCTCAGCTCTCTGGGCTCTCAGCCTGTCTCCATCGTGCCCCAGTCTGCACTTGTTCAGTGATCCATGACACACTGAAGCGCCATCATTTATGATGCTCCCCATAGATTGAATGAAAAGGTGATAAAACTGTGGTTTTATGTCAGTTTGAAAATGAGCTCCATCTTTTTTTTTACTCTTGTAAACTAATAGAATGGGAGTGGGTGGTTACCTCAAACCCAGGAGTAATAGAAAATATGTAATGAAAAAATAAATCATTTTTAATTTTTTTCATCAAAAAAGTGGAGTGGGTTTGTAAAGTTTTAGCAGAAAAATATTTTTCATTTTAGTAAACCACTGTCATATCTCCAGTTTAAGTTAACATAATGTAACAAATCTATAATGGATACTCGGGAAAATTATGAATTTTGTGTTTGTTAAATTGAAACACAATGTTTTTCCTCTGCTGTAAATTATGCTGTCTGCATCGCTTATAAAAAAATGAAAACACTACAGCGGAAAGACAAAGTCTCAATAATGGGAGTAAATGAGTTTTCTGTCATGTATATCTACACCCAATATTTTGTGTTTGTGCCTCCTGTTTTCTGTCTCCAAAATCTGGGAAGACTCTTCACATGTGGAGAGGCATCCAGGTAAAGAGCGATAAAAGCCTTTGAGCAGAGAGCAAGCGCAGGTGTGTGTTTGCTTTGCTGTGTAAATTGCAAAGTGAGGGTTTTGTATGAGTTGGTGTTTGTGGGCAAGTGGAACATTTCATGGAGTTGCAGATAAATATAGAGGGAGGAGGACAAACGAAGGGAAAAGGGGGTGGTAGGGAAAGCATGTTGCTGCAGAGTGAGTGGTTTTTTGGAAGCGAACCGGTAACCTGCAGTGCTGTCAGCACATTAAATGGATGAGAGCCAGCGGGCATGTAAATGGACGGATGAGATGAAAAGCCTGGGATGAAGAGGTGAAACGTAGGGATGTAGAGGAGAAACCAAGCAGGAGACAGCCAAGAACTTCACAAGTTAGGAAGGATGAAGAGCAGAAGATGACCCCCGAGGAGCCCCCATCTCCCACATCAATTACAGAGGAAGTGTGAATCAGATGAAAAGAGGGGGAGGTGCTTCCATCTCACGGTACATTCATCAAACCACTTAGACACAAATACTCAAACAAATCCATGTTGTTATTTAAATATATGAGTCAGAAAAGCAGTTATTAGAGCCTTTAACCACAGGAAGAGAACAAGATTTAATGTTTTCAATAAATGAAACAGCATGAGGTCTTTTAAAAGGACAAAAATGACTTTTTAGATGTTTTCTTAAGTGCTTTTATGACCATTTCTTTTCAGCTTTGTTGCCATTTTCTGAAAAATACTGTCCAGTGATGGAGATGGAACCTTTCATGGACTTTGTAAGGGTGGCAAAAGACAGCGATTACAAATGAAAGGATCAAACATGATGAGCAATACAGGCTAGAGTCGCTACGCTAGCTTTTTGCAAAGTTGGACGCCATATTGGATAGGGTGAGATACCTGTTTACTTATGTGGAACAATTTTACACACAGATCTGGAAAAATAAGTAAATTCACAATTAAATTATTGCTGTCAGCTAATTAAGGATAATTCTAGAAAACATTTTAGGAAGATCTGAGTGAACTTACTCTCAATAGTGAACATTTGGGCTGATCTTGGTAGTTGATAATGGTAGTTTTAGACTTTATCCACGTTTTCTGGCAGGACCGCTAATCTTTGCTTGTCTTACCTTTTAACACTAGAACTCGAATGTTTATGTTCTCTGATTTACTGTAATTTTTTAATTTCTAACTTGATCAACGTCGTTCTAGTAGATTCTGAACAGAATCTACTAGAACGACGTTGATCGTGTTAACAATCAACGTCGGCCATATTTGATGGGTGTGGTGGATCTAGAATGAGCTCTGTTGTATCCACGAGGCCTTTTGTTTTTGTGTATTTTCCTGCTTTTACCTTTTGCTGATGAGCTGTCAGCAGCTCCTCCACCCTCACAGCTTCAACAGCGTGCTCTCTCTGTGGAGGTCGGCGCAAAATGTCAAGTGTGATGGATGCTCCACTTCACAGGATTTACAACCTTTGACCTCTCGTGTAAGAAGGTCAGGTCAGGATGAAATCCAAACGACATTAAAGACCCATCCAGAGCCGGGTCAACGCGTTCTCATTACAGAACAATTGGGTTTTTTTTTCCTTTTTGGTTCGATATCGTCGCAAAGATATTAGTACACAGATTTGGGCAATTCATCAGGTCTTCTCCTCTCATGAATAATAAGGAAGAATCAGATGGAGACCACCACGTCATTCATATTCATGTGGTGAGCCTGACATACTGGGGAAGTGGTCATTTGAATTTCAATAACGTGCCAGATATTCTGAATTGGAGAATTTTAGATGAAACAATTCCCTAAACCCTCAATAGATTGTCCATCCAGATCCTCCAAAGAAACACATTTCCAACCGTCCGTCCAGGGAAACCATCAATGACTTGTCACAAACACAGCCTGATCCTTCACCTCTTAACCGCCCACTCTGAAATCATTCACCAGCTTGGAGATGATTAGTTTGTGTGTGTGGCGTAAGGGAGGATGAGAGGAATCTGGCGTACAGTATGAATTTCCATCTGGAGTGACAGGAAATCAATGTGGAAGTGCAGCCGTTTGTGCTCCAAAACCTGAATGCATCTGAAACATAATTACCTCATAGATGACCTTAAGGGCTTTGGAGAGTCTGCACGTATGTGAACACGTGCACATGCAGCTCTACATATGGATGCAGCAGCTGGCATGAATGCTGCTCCCACAATCACAGCAAGACATTCATGCACAATTCTACTTTTTTTTTTTCTTTACATTACAATTCACTCGCACAAATGAAAAAATCTTCACAGATATTTAGCAGATATTCACCAGTTTCCATGTTAACTCCAAGAGTAATTTGTCTGGGTCATTGCTAGAAGGCTGAACTCAATACCCCCCACCTGAACTACCTGTTGTGAGGGCCTTCAACTCCAGGAACATTGTCCTACTTCTACTCCACCTGTCCTGGCACCTGCAGGGTTTTTTTTCTTTCTTTTTTGGGTAGTAGGCTACTGTAGTGGGTACTATCAAAATAAGCTCCTGGCAATGGACAGTTGGAAGAGTCAAGGACATCCTGGCCTCTCCGACGATATCTCACATGTTTGGGTGGGATGATGGAAAGTTTAGATTTTCAGGAAGATAAATTAAAGTCTATAGAGGTAATAGATTCATGATCTGGTTCTCAGGATGAAACTTTTTTTTTTTGTATGTTATTTGTCTCAACAATATGACTAAAAAAATGAGTTTGCCTATGTGTTTCTCACTTCATGCGACCTTTTCTAATTTCAGTTGACTTTTGTACATTAGCATTTATTTTATTTATTTATATTTTATGTGCGTTTGAAATAAAGAATTATTCAATCAAACTTTCTAAACTGCTTTCTAAGTAGCATAAAGGACATGATGAACTTTATAAAACCAATCTTGAAAAAGTGTTAAGTGCTGCTACAGTTTGAATTCAAACTCTAAGCTGTAATTTAAAACAGCATTCATGCAGCAAAACTTTGTTTATTAAATGTTCTATTCTGAGAAAAGCTCCTTCAAGAACAGACAAGACATTGGCTGAAGTAGTTTCAAATCATTCTTAATTTACTAAATGTATTTCACTTATTCAAAGTGTTGAACTTTATGGTATTTCATTTGTAGACTTTGCCTTAAACCTTTGCCAAAAAAATAATTAAAATAAAGGTGCTGTGTTGATGTAACTTTAGATGTAAACAATTGTTATGATTAGATGCAGTGGTCACTGTTTAAGAGCAGGTTTATGATGTCATCATAATGTCACATTTGGATCTTTGAGCCCTAAAATTAATTAAAAAGAGAATTTCAGGTCTAGAAAAGCATCAATTCTACCGCTTTTTTCTCTTTTTCCAACATAACCACTAACTACTGTCATTCAAACAATATAATACACATTTTTCTTTCTTTTTTGTAATGTATACACCCTTATATTGTTGTACTTGTGCCTAAACCAAATATCACTTCAGAGTCAACACATCCTGTAAGCAGCATTAGTGATTTGACTGTTGGCCACAGACCTACTTCTTCTGGTCAGATTATTATTCAAAGAATTTACCAACATGCCCACATTTGACCTGAACACACCCTGGTTTTATATGTATGTGGGAGCAGATTTCCTGGTGTTGTTAATATTGAAGGTAAATGTTGTTCAGTGGAATCAGGAGGAAAAAAAATAATTGTGCCAATTCTAGTGTTTGTAGTTCTGCAGCAATTGAATGTTAAATAACATTGTGGCTCCTAACTTCTGTTAAAGATCAATGATAATTTATGAGTTTGTTTTTATTACAAAACAAAACTGATCAGCCTAAGCACCAAAGAGAAAGAAAAAAAAATAGAATTTAAACCCTCTGTGAGAATTAAATTATGAGGTAAGTACAATTGTTTTGATTTTTGGTTCCAGTCCGTCTCTGATCACATTCTGATCGGTTTTCCCAGTAGTCTTATAATTATGATTATGCGGTTTTATGGTAAAATAAAAAAAGACTGTTGATTTACTAGGATGTATTTCTGAAATTTCCCTCTGGGTTGTGAGGACCGTTGGCACAGAAGTAACCCTCCACTGATATCCCGTTATCCCTTTGTTTACATTTTCTCCTGCTAACTTACAGCCCATCACAACCTCAAACTAACATTGTGGAACAAAAATGGGGATCAATATAGAAGCTACCCAGGAGTACAGTTTTGAGACAGATGCCAGCTTGGACAACGATTAGAAGACGTTAATGGATCTTAAATGTTTGACTGGTTTTCTAAGGTCAACAAAAACCTCTCCAGCCTGAAGCAGAACTTACCATTTTTGGCTGCTCACAGACAATTAAGAATATCCATGCAACAACGCAGCGACCATTGGAGCTGGGAATGACAGTGTCAAGAGACAGATACAACAAGAATGGAAACCCCCTGCTGCTCCTTCTTTCTGACGTTTTATTAAACAAATGGAAAAGCTCAGATACTCAAGAAACTGCTCATTAACCACCTTTCCAGATACCTGGGAGCCATTTCTTTCTCACCTGGAAGCGGTCAGATTTGAATGAGGTCAAAATAATTTGGAGGAGAGGAGAGAAGAAAAAAAACAAGCAAACCTCTTTACTGAGTTTATCCTGCTTATCTTTTGTATTTATTGTCTATTTTTCTTTGGAACTGGCACATCTGAACTTATGTTTCTTCGTGTTTTGCTTATAAATGAAAAATGCAAATAAAAATAATCAATAGCTAAGAACTGAGAGCTTTTTCAATCTTTTTAAATTCTGCTGCTGATTCATACCGATAAAAAAAAAAAAACTTAAAAAAGCTAGTTTTAATTTTAATTTCTTTATTTTTTTCCTCCATCGTGAGAAAAATGCAACAAAAACAAAATTTTCTTTGGAGTGGGTGTTTTATTTTTTTATTTTTTTAATCAAATCAAAAGCTTAAACTGTTTGGGATAAAACTAATTGGCCTTCTGTTTAAATAATTATTAGACAGGTCGCTCATCTCAGTTATAAAAGGTCAAATGCTTTCCCAAAATGTTTTAAGTTTCACATACATACATATATATATATGCACAGTTAAAAAAAAAAAAAAAAAGTAATTTCCCTGGAGAGAAAACTGATCCGTGCTGTCCACAGAGAGAAAGATCCAACCTGCAGCTGAGGCCCTGTAGATCACGGTGCACAGGAGCAGCAGGGGGCAGTCACTTGTGTGTGTTTGTGTTGGTGTGTGCGTTTGCACAGAGGTTCCAGATACTTGGCAGCTGTGCCCCACAGCTGAGCTGTGACTGACATGCTGGTGGCTGAACTGATGGGCAGGAATTGGAGGTTGGAAGCTCAGGGGGCAGTTGACCAGAAAGAGCGAGAAAAGAATAATCATGTTTGACACTGTGATGGTGAAGGTTAAAACGGTCAACAGAGGCTTGACATGCATCATTTTACTTTATAGTTTTGGTTAAGTTTTGTCTAAGTGTTAATGTTTACATCATAGGTGGCAAAAGGTGTAAAAAAAAAGGATTTTGTTCCTTTTAAATAAAATACAAAAAAGCTGATAAAGTTTTCAAGCAGCTGAATTAAAATAACACAGTCGGTTAATTATGTGTATATGAGTGTTACTGCCTGGCTCGTGCACACGTGTGTTTGCTAAGCCACACCCTAACAGACCAGATGGCTCCCCCCCATCTCCTCCTCACACGTTGTGATTATGGCTCCAGGTAATCCATGCAATTATTATCAGCGCAGAGTTTTGTGGTTTGACATAAATATAGATGCAGCGTCATTGCGCTGCACTGAGGAGCTGGTAACGTCAGCGTGAGCAGAGATAAAGGTGAAGCGGAGTGCATGACGAAACACGGCGCTGTGTTTATATTTAGAGCACACCTCATTACGCCTTTAAGTGGAGTACATGGGTTGCTGTCACAATGTAGGAGTTCACAGGAGTAAATAAAGTGAGAATTGTTTGAGAGTTCTGCAGTGTGTGCTCGCTCCTTTCAATTATCACAGTTTTAAAGCGGGAAACTCTCATATATTCAGTGTTTTATTGCAGCTCACGTGCAATTGAGTATTTTGATTTCTCAACAAACTAAGCTTTACGCAGTTTCCTGTGACCTATATTCATCAATAAAACAGCACATTTACCTAAAAAAGATTAGATCCTTTAGATCCTCATACAAGCGGCGGTTCTTCTGGTTCAGTCTGACTTCCCTCTTTGTGGAGGGAGGGATGATCTGGACTCGGGCAGCACCAATTAGCTCAGCTTTCCATACACAGCCTCAGCTGCAAAAGCTAAATTAATTGGACAGACATTACAACAAGAAATCAATTTGTTCAGACCGCAGGCATCCTCAGACAAGCACCTCCAGAGCTGCAGTGGGAGTTGGAGCTCTGATTGGTTTCAGTATCAGTGAATTTCACCAGAAGTTCTCTGATTCTCGGTAGGCAGCAAGTTTCCTGCACACTGGACCAAACCAGCAAAAAGTGTGTTTGTGAAATGTCTTTTTGAAGACACATTCAAAATAAAAAGAGATTTCTTTAAAATATTCATTAAAGACCCACTTTGATCTTATTTTGAGCTATTTTAAATGGTCTTTTAAATGTGATTATGTCGTTTTTAGCCAAAATCGAATCGCTTTATAGGCTGAATCAGAATTGCTTCCTCTGGCTCCTCCCTGTATGTATTTGAAGATGTCGTAGTATCCGGAAGAACTTTTTTTTTTTTTTAAAGAGAAGCTCTACCAACTTGGGGCTGGCTATCCCTGCATTGTGCTTGTGGTATGGAGAACGGATTTTGTCATGTGGGTGTGCTCAAAAACACTTAAGTTTAGTATTTTGTTATCCAATGTGACACTAAATTCGTTTTTGCACGACTTTTTAAAGTTATATTTTCTTAAGTTGCATTTTCTGCACGCCAGCGTAGCTGACCGGCGACTATTGATGAAATCATCCAGCGATAGTAACGTTTGAATTGAAGGCATTTTTCTTTTCTATATCTTGGAGGGATACATGTAGGGACAGGGAGAAGCCGTATAGGGATAGGGAAGCTATTCGGATTCTGACATAGTTTGAGCTCTCAGTTTACACACTCTCCTGCTAGCGAATGAGTCCTCGCATCACTAACTTAACAGAACAGGTGCCACAAAAACGGTGAGGAAAATTGAAGCTTTCCAGACGTACAGTTTTGAGCCAGACGGCAGCTCAGACAAGGAAAGCAATGACGTTCATGGATCTATTTGTTTGCAAGTGGATGCATCAGACAGACCAGGCGTTTGTGGCACAATTTCTACATCACAAATAAAATCTTTTTCAAACTGTATTTTCTTTGTCTGCTCCTAATTCATAATAACTTGAAAAAAGAAATTCTCAAAAATGCAATTTTAAGATTATTTTTCATTTTTTTTTAATCTTCCTTCATTGGAAAACTGCCCCAAGAACATGTTAATAACACCAGAAATGTTCATTTTTCCACAAAACAGTATCAAACATGCTTTCTGGAAGTGTATGGTGGGAAAGCAGCATCAAATGGGTTTGTAAGGTGACCTTGGTCAGCCAACAGGCAGTAAGTCACAGCTGTGAGTTGATGAATTGTATACAGTTCTGACAGTGTCAGACAGGGCACACATGTAATACGTGCAGTCTGTCTGAAGCTGGTGCGAATGGACGACATTTAGATGGTAGTTCTGCTGTCTGTCTGGCTGCTCAAACGACGTTCGGCCATCACACACGTTCATCCGACACTTTGCAGTCCGTCCCACACGACGACCTTTGCACATGTGTGCTGCAGAGGTCAGACATGCAACCAGATGACTTCTTTACAAAGCAATGGGATTCTGAAACCTTGAAAAAAAGGCACTAACTTTGAGCGACCATTAAAAAAAAAAAAAAAACACAAAAAATGTGTAGAATTAATTTATTCTTGTTATTTATTTGCTTTCCATTTGAATCTGTTCAACTGAAATCTGAATCCAAAACAGCAAAATGGAGCAGCTTATCTGTTAGAAGCTGAAATGGATATGGGATTTGAAACACAAAACTCAGCTGTTCAGGAAATTCTTCAGCAAAAGTCCCCGATGGACTATTAGATAAACAAACTCAAGTGAAGCAGGAGAAGAAGAAAAAACTACAGATGATGACAGAAAACGCTTTGGAGACGGGAAAAGTCTTTAAAAACTACACAGCTGGCAGCAGCAGCAGCTTTGGTGTGGAAGTGCAGGTGTGAAAAGATCTGAAACGATCAGCTCACATATATCATGTGTGCCAGCTGATTCCTCAGCTGCAGCAACAGACAGTTTTACAGCACAGTTCCAACTTGTTTAGTCTGAAAACAAGCAGCAGGTGCCAATTGAAACTCACATTCCTCCAGTGGACGACAACAACATGGAGGTATGACAGAGTTTTAGGGCTACTAAAAAAGTTATTTTATGAAATTACCTTTTGGGGTTTTTTTATAGTAAATTTACAGCTTTAGGGCCACAAAAAAGTAATATTACAAGATTAGGGATATTCCTGCACTTCCAATATTTTGAGACAAGATTTCCTCCACGTTCTGCCAGACGAGATTCAGGATCTTATATAAACTAATTTTAGATACTTTATTACAGACTCAAGATCCATTTGCCACAAGAAACACAACAGATGAAAGACAAAAATATAAAAACACTCATGATAATACAACTTTAAAAGCTAATAAAAACAATGACATAAAATTACCAAGTATAGTGAACTTAAAAAAAACTAAATCAATTGCATATTTAAAAAAAACATAAAAACTTAAAAGAGGCGACCAAACCAAAACCCCCAAATCGGGGTATTTAAAAGTGCTGTATCTTACATTGGTGAGTTAAAAGGATTTTGTTATTTGAAGCGTTAAGACGATAAATAAAACCAAATAATACGTCCCAACAAAGCTTGGTGAGTATTAACTCTTGGACCTCTTTTCAACTTTCTTAATAACGTATTTAATAATCTTCTTATTTTAATATTGAGTCGCCAAGAAGTTCAAAACTTCTTAGTTTTTGAAACCTTTCTGGAAATAAAGCTTCACAACAAGCTTTATGTCTTCCATCTTCTAAGACGACTCCAATAAATAGAAAATGTTGTTGTCTTATCTCATAAATGTATCACTTTTTTTCTCAAAAATGTATGTGTTTTAAATACATAAATCTACGAGATGTGAAATAATAACATTTATGACCTTTAAAGTCATAAATCTACAGTTTTTTTCTCATAATTATAATTATATTAAATTTATCAGATTTAAAACAGAAAAATTTACGACATTTAAAGTCGTAAATCTATGACTTTATTCTCATAATTTAACAGTTGTAATTATTTTTCTTGTAAATTTACGACTTTAAAGTCGTACTTTGATTTTTTTAATTCTTAAATTTACCCTAATAAGGGTAATGCAGTACAAAGAAAAAAACTTGACTATACTTTTTTCTTTTAAATAGAGAATTCTATCAGATACTTTTTGCAAAAGATTTGTCCTTCATCTTGAACGGGCGTTTTATCTGCTGTCTAAAGTCACTGGGCCGTCTATATTTTGCTTAAGCCATGCTGTGCTGCATGGATCCAACAACATAATCCTGCCAGGTGTTATCCCATATTCCTTTTTGGTTGGTCAGCAGCAGTCGCACTACCAGATGGTCCAAAAAACCCCACTTTTGGAGTCTCTCTTTAGTGTTTCTGCCGTGGCCACGTGTTAGACGTCTTTTTAGTGATGGATTCTGGATAACATAACTAAAGATGCTGTCACAATTGGGTTCTAAATTTGTGAGAAGAATGAATGTTGCCAGTCACAATAAACTGCATCTGTTCAGGCTTAAATAGACAGCTAATCTGTCCAAGCTAAACTCACTGTAATGATAACTTAATGAGTTTACTTTAAAATGAGGTCTCTGTCTACACTTGTTATCAGATGCTCGGTCAGCTTTTCTCCCCGTGCTCCTTTTTCTTTCCGCAGGATTCAGACAAATCCTCTGGGGAGCTGAGAGGCTGCTTTGCGCCGACACATCTGTGCTTCAGCCAGACATCCTCATTTCATATCACAGATTCGGTTTGGGACAACAGCCATCGCTGCCCAACGGTTACATCTGCATTTGCTCTCAGAGTGCCGGGCTCATACTTCATAGATGTGTGAATTTATGAAGTGGTTTGTTTGCCACAAAGGAGCAGCTTTGGGTTCAGAAACAGTCGAGAGTTTGTGTATCTTTCATGGAAAAGCATTTAAAGAAATCTTGCCCTTCTATAGATCTTGACAAAAGCTGCAGTTTGGGGTTTTTCCCCACAAATATAAACTCAAACTGTTGTTTTTTAAGTCATGAAATCTGAACCACATTTGCAGTTTAATTTACATCCCTACTGTTACAGTGAGTAAACAGAATGTAGGTCATCTGCATGCTATCTGTTTGACGTTCCTTTTGGCACTTTCTTTAGCTTACAGTATGTTCAAACCCCCTCTGCATCATAAGCTATTATGAATGTGTTTACTGAGGTTTTACCAATCTTTTGCATCTTATCCTCTTGGAGCAAAACAACATCTGATGACCTTTCTTCCTCCCAAAATAAAAAGAAAAAAAAAAAGAAAAGGGCAGTCTGGTGGGCGCATTTCATCTTAGCCTCAATCTGAGCAAGGTTTCTTTTTAACTGTGTGAGAGCCAAAGATGTTATACAAGAATATGTACTTCCCACGTACTAAGAGATTTGACTTGATTGTGCTCCTGTCTTATTATACAGAGCTGGTAAACTCTTTGTTGCTTCTGTTTTCTTTAAATTTAGCCATTGTCACATGCACCCATACGCTTGTTGAGGATTGTAGAGGGGCAGCTGCATCTTAAGGAGAGAACAGGTGTTTCTCGCAGTTCCTATGGGGCCAATGCATGGAACTGTGTAACATATTTCCAGTTTTTATAATAAGACCGCTTGTTCACTTCCAGTTGTGACTATCTATATGTGCCAACTTTTCCCTGCTATGTCTAATTTTCATTATTTCTTACAGGAATGAATCACGTCTGAGACTGCTTCTACCTGACACTGAAAATTACATTGACAAAAATTCAGAAACAATCTGCTGTGGAGTAATTAACACACAACTAACAGGTCATAAAGGCCCCGATTGTTAGACATGTCTTTCATGCTAGTTAGCATTAGCCCCAAATAAAAAGTGACAACAATATTCTCATCAAGTCTAAACTTTTTTTTTTCTTGGCTGCACAAACCCCAAGGATTTAATAATATTATTATTGTTAATTCACCAAATGGTTCCCGATCTCGGCCACAGCCACGCTCTAGCTGCATGACGGCTAACGGGACTTCATTAAATACTGCAACCAGTAACAACCTTTAGCTTTGGATGCAGATAAAATACATGAAACAATGCAGCAATCTACATCTTGGCTGCATCTATTACGTGTCGCCACCATGAATTTCCATCAGCTTTGAGCTGGTCGCACATAAATACATGCAAATAACATCAGGCTTAGCAAGTTACCTTCGAAGTTTGCTATGTATGGTGACAAATACAATTTAAATACTTTTTACATTTTTATTTTGAAGTATTTTGCTAGGAAGAAGAACAATACTCCTAACATAGTTAATAGTGACTTTTGTTAGCTCCGAAAAAAATCTCTAAACTCAAAATACTCAGAATTTCCATATAAACATAAGCCCACTGCCCCAACTGGAAATGACTGAGCGGTCATATACTGAAAGGTGGAAGTAGGTCGTGCATCAAGCCCATTCATTAAAATAAAATGTAACATTACTGTGTGTTTGGTAAATGTATCGTGAAGTATTTTTAATGATAAAATGATGGCGTACAGGTGATTCTGTAGTATGGTGTCCTTACACCACTCTCTGTTCATTAGTAAAGTTTGAGTAGTCCATTATTGACCAGGCGTGAGTGATACACTCACTCGATGGTCACATGATACATCAGTCTGTAAGATGCCCACACAAACCAGTTTAGTTCATTTATTTCAAACATATTCTAAAACCAACAACAGATACATTTATACACTAACTGATAGACATTCTAAAGAGTCTCAATTTGACAGAATTTAAGAACAAAAAACAAGTTCGTAAAGGAGACATGTGGAGGCTGTAGCTTATTTAAGCCTACTCCCTTATACTCATTCAGCTTTGAGAACAAAAAACGTTTAAAAAAAAACTATGACAACTCTGACTGGAGTGTGTACTTATCATATGAACAGCACTAACAAGCTCCTTGTGCAGTCCACAGGAATTGGAAGGGTTAAAAAGAACTTAAAAACACATACATTTCACCACTGCATGTTCTAAACTATTTGGTGCACCAAATTACAAGACACACTGTCAATGAATGGTCTATTTTTTAATTGTCATACATAAGATGCACCAAACTATCAGGCACAGTGAGTGAAAAACAAAAAACAAAAAAAGAGTATAATACTGTAACTCCTGCCATGATTTCCAGCCCTGTTCATCGTGAGCTGCTTGTTTTGCAGCTTCAGTAATTACTGCTCACCTGGATCAGGTGCGTTCAGTCAATGAGAAACTGGGCTCACCCAACCCTAATCAGCAATTACTGAAGCGAGGTTAGCTGCAAAACAAGCAGGGCGGTTGCTGGTGAGGAACCGGGTTGGGAGATGCTAGAGCGTTTACGATACCTGTAACTCCTAACCTTGTTTGCAACATAAAAAAACATTCCGACACCTCTACATGGATTAGCATATTCATTATGACGCTCATCCTTGTTTGCAACTCATAAATGAAAACAGACATTATGACAGGTGTCAAAATCGCATCAGTAAACACAAACAGAATGAATCCTAATATAAGGCGCTCCAAATTAAAAGGTGCACTGTCATTTTTAGGAACAAATTAAGGCTTTTAGTGTGCCTTATAGTGCAGAAAATACAGTCCTTCAATCTAACTTACCCTTGCATATTGTATGAGGTTGCTATGACCTCAGAAAAAAATTGTTCACAAACATTTAGTTCTCTTCAGGCTCATCAAGCAGTCTACGATTTGTATTTTTGGTGCAGCCTGTGCAGGTTTGCCCATTTTCCCCCTGCAGACGGCATGTATCCACCCCAAAGGACAGTTGTGTCTCAGGCTTATGTTAGTTACACCAACAGTCTGTCAAATGCTTTGCAGGTTCAAATTTATTAAAAGAAACCTAAAGAAATCCAGGTTTCAATGTTCAACAAATTTGCATAACCTCATCTAAGTACTAAGGATGACTGTCTATTTTGAGGTAGATAAACAGACAGAAAATATTCTTGTACCAAATGTTTTCTTCCTGTCTGAACCTGAAATAAGCAGATAAATCTTTACAGACTTTGGCTGACGTGATTAAATGTTATCAAGATGCTCCTAATCTTTATTAAAATAAAGAAACTGCAAGAGGACGAGAACTGCTTCTTCTCAACTCAGACATTCAGTCAGGAGAAATTGCTTTCAAACCAAGCTCACAATTTTGTATCGTCAGGTAGATTTTTTGTGTTTTTCAGAGAACTGGTGCTGAAAGTGAAGCCAGGTCACACTCACAAGAATTATGCTTCTTTATTTTCACTTCTGTGCCTGACAAGCCCAGACACCTTCCTACTGACAGCAACTATCAGGCGCCATATCGTCTCAATAAGGTGTTGGATGAACGACCAGCACATCCCATGCTTGGATGATGACAAACTGTAATGGGACGCTGCGGCGTGTTTTCTTTATAGAGTGTCAGTCCATGTCATTTTAAATTGACTGGAATTCAGAGCAACAAAGACAGTACAGTAACTAATAATAACAAAACGCAGCAGTGGGATTGATGACTGCAGGGTACGCTTCTTTTAACTAAATTGTAGGATTGTACCACCTCACCGTGAGTCCACCATAAATGCTACAACAACAGAAGCATTGGAGGATGAAATGGTTCTGGTAATTGAACCTTTCACCGAGCAGCCCTGGTTGTACATTTGGAAATATTTAGTGCAGAAAATCATTGAAAGAAGTTTTAAAAGAAAACAACATTTCAACCTTCAGATATAATTTCCTTTTTCATACTTTTACATTGGCGTCCTGTACATGGTGTTAGCATCCTGTGGCTGTGCACACCTGCCAGTTTTTATGATTGCATGTTCTCCCGTGGATGTTTTGGCACTTTGGCCTCATCCCAAAGTCCAAAAACATGGTTCATAGGTTAATTGGTGACTTTAAACCATCAGAGTGTGTTTTCTGCCTCTGTATGGCTCAGTGATGAACTGGAAAACTATTCAGGGTGTACTTCACCTTTGTCCATCAGTACTTGGATAGGCTCCAGCAACCTTGTGACCCTTACTAAGCAGACATAGAAAATGGATGAATGGATTAAAATACTCAGGGAGTCAACACCACTGACTCCCTTTCAGATGAACTAAAGTTCGCTAGTTTGGTCAATGAAAGAAAATATAAGTGTGGTCAGGACCACATTTTGTGTGTTTCAAGTCAATAAAATTTTATTTATATAGCCCAATATCACAAAAGAATTTCCTCATTGGGCTTTATACCCTAATTCAGACATGATGGAAAAATACATGTAACCAGGTTAATTGAGCTGCACTTGATTAAAATAGGTAATGCCAGGAGGGGCCAGTGAGTGGCGCTGTTGTTTTTTGTTGAGACTCAAAGTTCTTGTCGGCGGGAAGATGTAGCAATATGGCAGCCAGGCTGACAGTCCTGGCTCGGCACGTGCTTCAGTAAAGAAAAGTGTTCCGCAAATTGTGACGGGGAACCGAAATAAACTCCGTTTTGGAAGGAAAGAGTTCTTATATTAGCTGGGGTTCCAAAGAGATACGGGGCTGTGTGACAGCATGTGGTGGGACTCTGAAGAAAGATTCGCTGTTGACTGAAAAAGCTCTAGCTAGCAGACCTAACGTGTTGTTGTGCAAGACTATAGAGCTACTGGATGGCGTGAGTTTTTTTTTTTTAGATACATCTGTTCCAGGATTGTTCAATTTTAGCTTGTTTTCCCACTATGTGTAATTTTATAACGCTGTTCTGCACAGATGGGAGACAACGTGGTCGGGGTTGCTCATTGGAGCTGGTCATTTTTAGTGTTGTGACAAAGTGTGTTAGCATAATACTGTGAACATGTAAATGATTGGTGGCCTCTATTGTGTTTCATTTTAGAATTAGACCACTGCTGTTTTCTTGTGAAAAGAATAACTTGTAATGATGAAATACCATAAATGCATTTATTAAAAAAAAAGATGTGCAGGAGAGTACACCTGCAATGACAATAAACAAATCTGATAATAGATTTGATTTCGATCTCTAAAAGCATCATGATGTCAGTTTAAAATATGTTTTTCAAACATTTTGATCAGGTTGCAGAGTAGACATTGTCATAAGGAGCTAAATCTGACATCAACAGTACATAAAAGAGTGTTTTTCAGGTCCTGCCGAAGCACTTGACAGTGATTTTGGTTGTTTCCGACAGTCGCGCTCCTGTAGTTTTACAGCATAAGAGCGGCTTGTTTACTCTTTCCTCTGGAAAATGAACAACCTATGCAAAGCAATAAATCAGGTGACATTTCTCATTTCTGTCTTTGTCACTGCTGTTTTGGCCCATCACTGAGAGGCAGCCAACAATTCTGACTTTTTCTTTTTTATTCTGTTTAATTTATGACCACATGCCGCTCTCTGTACCTGCAACAATGAATTAAAAGGTCTTGTTTTTTGTTGCACTCCTTGCGTAACATATGCTGTTGTGATTAAACCTGATTCTGGGGTTCAATTATGAGAACACCAGAGGATATTTGGAAACTGAATAAAACAGAGCAGCGTGTAGTCACATTATTATTTGAGGACAGATTTTTAAAACCAGGTGCAAAGTAACAATGATTGACACCTCTTACATTTTTTGAGACCCCTTTCTTTTGGTCACTCTCAAGAAGTTTCTCCAAAGTTCACAAATTTAGCCTAAACTTCTGGAATTATTACCCAGATTGAACCTCATGCTGTGTTCTTTCCGCTGGTCTCCTTTTTGGTTTATCTCTTCTTTCTTATGCTCATTATGTCCTTAGACTTAGTGCATATATTGGATGTGTCAGTTTTGTGCACATCTAAATGTGCATAAGGCTGATGGTTGAGGAGCAGACTTCAATCCCATTCCCTGAGCTCCTCTTCAACATCACCCATGGGCTTTGTTTTTATCCCCATCCACAGCTACCTCTTAAGCTCCTTGCCCAGTATGCATATGTGCAGGGCCACAGCCATGAACGCACAGTGCACCCTGAAGCCTTCTGTGATCCAAATTTACACCGCCTTGCCCTTATTCCCACTGCCAATTTCTCCCCTGCATGCTTGTCAGCGTGTGCAGTGCAAGGCTTATGAAGGCAGAACAAGGCTTGGCTGTTTTCCCTGCTCACTCTGCCATCAGAAGTCCCAGAGGTATACTCCTCTTACTGCTTCTTTACAGCCTCGGGCTTTTTTCAAAGAGCGGGAGACAGTTGCTCTTGCCCTCCTTCCTGCCAACCTTTTCTGAAAATATTCTGCTGGATTGTTTTTAGGTTCGAAAAGTTTAAGCTGAATGATGCATGCTTTAATACGCTGGGAGTAATACAAGAATAGGCTATTATTGTCAAGTCAGAGTTCAGCACGCTGCCCATTCGGAGATGTTCCCTAAAAAGATGCATTTAGGGACTTTAATGGCTTACTAGTCAAATGTCATCAGGCTGATGTTGGCTTAATTTTTCTGGAATACTGAAATATTTTTTTTTTAAGTTAGGAAGTAATCTGTAAACATTCAAGTGAAATAAAAAAGACTTGTCATTTACAATTATGCAGCAATTAACTTCATTATTTAGTTTGTTAATTTCAAATATTTTTTAATTTTAGTTTTTTTTAAGTCCAGAAAAACGTTGGCAGTGGCTCCTCAGGTGCAAGTCCATTTAAGAATATTTCAACAAAAAAACGTGAACTTCTGTTTCTGGACGGGTCCAGCTAAGGTCCTCTTGAATGTTCCTGATAAAAATATCTTTCGTTTCTCTTTTAGGCTGTATGCCGTGTCTTGGCTCTCAGAAAGCAGAACGGCTTTTTCATCGACTCATTTGCAATTTTTCTTGCTTCTCAAGTAGGGCACCTAAATGCATTCAGGGGATATTTTATTGCTGTTCAAGTGTCTGAAATATATTCATGCTCATTTGACAATGGTAAAATGTGCCCAGAATGCTTTTAATGCTTTTACCATGGACATAATGCCTGCTTTGCATTAAAGTCTGGCAACCAAAAGTGGCGTTTTCTCGGTGCAAAAGATACAAGAACTTTTTTTTTTTTTTTTTTTTGAAAGGGCAAAACAAACCTGCAAAAGTCACTGGATATGAGAGAGGATTCAGACCTGAATGTGGGGTATAAAGTTGTTCTGAACAAAGGAAATAAACTAACATTGTGGTTTTCATGAAAGGACTAGATTTTGTGAAGATCAGTGATTTATTCAAATAGTTTACATAACAAAAAAAATGATGAGTTTTATTTTTTGAAAAGAATATTTAAACAAAGAAACAAATATTTCAAATAATAATAAAAAATATTCTTTTTCTATAACTTCATGCTAGCTTACTCCCTGGCAACAGTCCGTCCCGTGGGGCGAGACTGTAGAAAACATTTGACTGCTATCATTGCCAACAAGGGGCATATAACATAGTTTTGAGTTGAACTTTTATTTTCCACCTAATTTGCAAATAAATACCTTAAAAGTCAGACAGTGTGATTTCATTTTGTGGATTTATTTTTCTGATTTTGTCTCTCATAGATGATGAAAATTACAGGTCTCTCTCATCTTTTAAGTGGGAGAACTTTTACATTTAGTGGTGGGCTAAATCTTTTTTTGCGCCACTGTATATGACCTTCTTTGTGTGAAAAATGCCACAAAAAAAAAACCAAAAACACAATTTTCATTGGAATTGGTTTTTACTTTAACATCTATATGAAAACAAAAACATCTTTTTTTTCATAGCTGGAATTAAATTCAGATGTCAAGCGGCTAAGAACCTTTTTTTATGTCCATATTTAACTGCAACATGTTACCGATTTAGGGTTATTTGAAAGGATTTGCTGCTAAGCTAGTTTCTATTTAAAAAACTGAACATGCAACTGACCAAAACAAACTAAGAAAAATAGCAGCTTTATGTGAGCGTATAAATGCAACACAATCATCTAAAACCATCAGATTACCTTTTAGATTAATTCTCAGATTCTGTAAAAATGTTTTATTGTTGATTGAAAATGTTTTACTTGCTTCCTTAAAATTTCCAAACAGCCTCATTGAATTCTGAATGTCGTCATGGAAATGACTTCCATACTTACACTCACATGTATCATCCCCGGCAGGTTAATGAGGAGCCGCCCAACATGGAGAACGGCTGTTAGGGGGCCAATTGACTCTCATTAATGCTTCTTACAGCAGATCGCACTGAATCCCCAGTGACACATCACTTAGGATCCATTTGTGTTTGGGTGTGGGACAGACAGATGGAGCTCCATTTTATGAGGTTGCCTTTAGCTGCATCTTGACCTAGTGTTTTGTTTTTTTTTTCCTATGAATGATCGTTTTGCTTTCTATTTTTTTCACCCTGACTCTGTCTTTTTTCCTTCACAGTCAGTTTATCTGTGAAATTTATACAGGCAGGAAAATAAGTGAAATAAACAACAGGATGTTTTCCACTTGAAGCAGCAACTGATGCAGACAGCCTCTCTGAGTGGATAATGACTGACTGCTGGGTGCAACAACATGGATTAGAGTGCAGTTTAGATGGTTTCAGCCACAGATTGTGGAGGCACTTAAAATGAGCACAGGCAGACTATGGCCAGCCCAGTTGGATTAGCGTAATGAGGGACTGGTGTGGACTGGGTCCTGATGGTTTACGCGAGGTTAGCTGCTCAGCTGCTGCATCCTGGTTGGTTTGACCGCTTTAAAACAGAAAAGAGCCATCAAGCTTTGGGATTGACAGGTCATAATGT